>NW_027555847.1:523859442-524386942 GCF_003287225.1 Phascolarctos cinereus | reverse complement strand
TTTTTCTTGGTATATGGTGTCAGATGTTGGTTTATGCCCAGCTTCTGTCATACTATTTTCCAGTTTTCCCAGCATTTTTTGTCAAATGGTGAGTTCTCATCCCAGAAGCTGGAGTCTTTGGGTTTATCAAAGAGTAGATTACTATCATCATTGAGAACTGTGTCTTATGTATCTAATCTATTCCACTGATCCACCACTCTGTTTCTTAGCCAATACTAAGTATTTTTGATAATTGCTTTTTTATAATATAATTTAAGATCTGGTATGGCTAGGCCACAAACCCTTGCATTTCTTTTCATTAATTCCCTTGATATTCAGGATGTTTCATTTTTCCAGATGAATTTTCTTATTATTTTTTCCAGCTCTATAACATAATTTTTGGTAGTTTGATTGCTATGGCACAGAATAACTACATTAATTTAGGTAGAATTGTCATTTTTATTGTATTAGCCTGGCCTACCATTAAGCAACTGATGTTTTTCCAATTCTTTAGATCTGACTTTATTTGTATGAAAAGTGTTTTGTAATTGTGTTCATAGAGTTCCTGGGTTTACTTTGGCAGGTAGATGCCTAAATATTTTATAATGTCTACAGTAAGTTTAAATGAAATTTCTCTTTCTATCTCTTGCTCTTGTGCTTTGTTGGTAATATATGTGTGTGTGTGTGTGTGTGTGTGTGTGTGTGTGTGTGTGTGTGTGTGTATATATATATATATATATATATATATGCCTATGATTTATGTGGGTTTATTTTATAGCCTGCAATTTCGTTGAAGCTGTTCATTATTTCAAGCAGTATTTTTACTTAATTCTCTAGGATTCTCTAAGTATATCATCACATCATCTGCCAAGAATGATAACTTTGTCTCTTCATTGCCTATTCTAATTCTTTCAATTTCTTTTTCTTCTCTGATTACTAAAGCTAACATTTCTAGTACCATATTGAATAACAGTAGCAATAATGGACATCCTTGTTTCACTCCCAATCTTATTGAAAACACTTCTAGTTTATCCCCATTACATATAATGAATGCTGATGGTTTAGATAGATGCTACTTATCATTTTAAGGAAGACTCCATTTATTCTTATGCTTTCTAGTGTTTTTAATAGGAATGGTTATTGTATTTTGTCAAAAGCTTTTTTCTGCAACTATTGAGATAATCATATTATTTCTCTTGGTTTTGTTATCAATATGGTCCATTATGATGATAGTTTTCCTAATATTGTACCAGTTCTTCATTCCCAGTATAAATCCTACCTAGTCATAGTATATTATCCTTGAGATAAGTTGCTGTAATCTCTTTGCTAATATTCCATTTAAAAACTTTGCATCAATATTTATTTGGGAAATTGGTCTATAAGTTTTTTTCTGTTTTGGCTTTTTCCGTTTTAGTAATCAGTACCATATTTGTAACATAAAAAGAATTTCATAGGACTCAGCTTCTTTTCATCATTAACTTTTTTAGAGAGAGAGAGAGAGAGAGAGAGACTTGGGGGAGGGGTGGGTAGGCAATGGGGTTAAATGACTTGCTCAGAGTCACACAGCTAGGAAGTATTTAGTGTCTGAAGCTGGATTTGAACCTAGATCCTCCTGACTCCAAAGCTGGTGTTCTATGCACTGTGACACCTCACTGCCCCTATTAACTTTTTTAAAAGCTCAAGGCTCAAGTTCCACCTTATATAAGAGGCTTATTTTGATTCCTGCAGTTACTACTACTCTGAATTATAGAAATGATGTGTATACTTTATGTATGGTTTGTATTTATTTCTCCTTTATTGGCTCAACTCTAATAGACTGTAAGTTTTGTGAAGTCAGATATTCTTTAATGTTTGTCACTCTATTCTCAACATCTAAAACAACTCCTCATACAGAGGATATGCCTAATAAATGATTGATGAATGAAGTGATTTTTCTTAAAAGTAGAAAATAATATTGATGGACTAGATTAGAAAAGCAAAAACCAGTGGCTTTCAAACATAATAGCCCAAGGATTAATTAAATCAAAAACATAAATTATCAGGAAAAAGACTTCCTTTCTGACAAAAATTGTGGTATATGAATGCAATAAGATATTATTGTGCATTAAGAAATATGATGAAGTCAATGAAATATTGGAAGATCTATACGAAGAGATGCAGAATGTAATAAGCAGAATCAACAGAACAACAATGCAAAATGACTAAAATGATGTAAAAAAAAGTCAGCCAAACAATGAATAATGAGCAAATGATAAAACAACGTTGATCCAGAATAACAGATTTTTAAAAATACGGATGTGTTTCTATACCTATATCCATACCTATATCGATAATCTATCTATACCTGCAAACTATCTATATCTATAATTTGTCTATCTATATGTATAATCTGTTTGTCTATGCATTCGTCTGTATCTATATATCTTAAAAGTAAGAGAAATGGAAAACTACTAGCATGGATGGTTACATACACTGTCATATATGGTCACTATTGGGCATCTTTGCACAATTTTTTGTTTATTTCAAAGGAGTGTTCCATTAGAATAGATAGTAAATTCTCAGAAAAGAATGAAATAATTAAAATGATATCAATAAATCTACTTGTATAAATGATTAAATTCAGTCAATGAATCATTTTTATAAGCATCTGTATTTTGTAAAATTAGTGATTAGAAGGACAGTCTTGGAGTGAGAAAAATATGGTTCATGACTTGACTAAGATACACAGTAGATGTGTAAATGAGTTTTTGCTTCTGTTTTTTGGTATTCTTGATTTCATTCAAAACTCAATTCAGTTGCTACCTTCTTCGTGAAGCTTTTCCTGTTCTTCCCAATTATTAGAATCCTCCTTCCAACAGCTACCTTATTTTCATTTTGTTTATATTTTTTATGTATAGTGATATTTGTACAAGCTACCTTCCCCACTACAAAGCAAGTTGAATGAGGTGAGGAACTGATTTACTTTGGTTGTTTTTCTTATTGTATGATTTCTTTTTAATATTTGTATGCTTTGTACATAGTAAGATATTCACAAATTCTTTTTTTATTTTTAATTTACAGAATAAAACAATCATTTCCATAACATAGTGCATTTAAAAATATGATTGCACATGAAATTGAAAATGGCATAATATGTTATTCCTTTCAAATATACAACAAAATTATCATGTAATTTTGTTCTTTTCTCCTCCCTCCACCCTAGAGATGCTACCTTTAAGCCCATATATATATGTGTGTATGTGTGTGTGTGTGTGCATGTAAAATTATTCTTTATAAACTTATTTATCAGTCCTTTCTTTGGATGCAGATAGCATCTTTCTTCAAATGTTCTATAAATAACCTATAAAGAGTTAATTTGGGTATTTATAATAGTCAAAATAACTTACTCTCTCAATGAACTTTGTAAAACAATATTGCTGTTACTATATGCAATACTCTCTTGGTTCTGCTCATTTCACTCTTCATTATTTCCTGCAAGTCTTTCTCTATTATTTTTCTAAAATCATTCAGCTTGTCATTTTTATAACGCAGTATTATTCCATCACAATCATATACCACAGCTTGTGCAGCCATTTACCAGCTAATGGGCATCCCTGCAATTTCCAAGTCTTTGCTACCACAAACACAGCTGCCATATACATCTTAGAACATATAGGTTCTTTTCCTTTTCCCCTAATCATCTTCGGGAAAAAAAGAAAAAAAATAATGGTATTACTGAGTCAAAGGATATAAGTAGCTTAATAACTCTTCGGGCATAATTTCAAATTGCTGTCCAAAATGATTGAAGTTCACAATTCCACCAACAATAGTGTCCCAATTTTTCCACATCCCCTCCACATTCCAACATTTATCACTTTCTCTTTCTATCTGGTAGTCAATCTGGTGGTATAAAATGATATCTCAAAGTTGTTTTAGTATACATTTCTCTAAACAAAAATGATTTAGAGCATTTTTTCTTATGACTATAAATTATTTTGATTTCTTCATTAGAAAACTGCCTCTTCATGTCCTTTGGCCATTTATCAATTAGGGAATCATTCATAATTTTATAGATTTGACAAAGTACTTTATGTATTTTAGATATGAGACCCTTAGCTGATAAACTGCCTATAATATTTACCCCAATTTTCTGCTTTCGTTCTTATCGTGGCTACATTTGTTTCACTTGTATAAAAAACTTTTTAAATTTCACATAATAAAAATTACCCATTTTACACCTAACTTTGCTCTCTCTTGTTTATTCATAAATTGTTCACTTATCCATATGTCTGATAAGTAATATGTTCTGTATTCTTTTAATTTTCTTGTAAAAACTCTCTTTGTATCTATGTCATGTATCCATTTTGATCTTATCTTGGTAAATGATGCAAAATATTGTTCCATACCCAGTTGTTTTTACTCAGCCTTTCTTCTCATCCTAATCAGTTACTTTATCTTCTCTCCTTACCCTCTTATTCTTTATTTTACCCACCCCTCTAAAAGTTCCTCCCTTATTTATTGTTATTTTATCTGTTCACCCCACCCTCTTAATCTTAATCTATACATCCTTCTAAAAGTCCCTCCCCCACCCTGTCCCCAAGTTTTCTCACCTTTCTAGAAGTTCAGAACACTTCTAAACCACTTTAAATGTATACATTGTTTCCTCTTCAGACCAGTATTGCCAGCCTTCCTTTGTATTAGTTGTTCCTTTCATGCCCCATTTTCATAAGGTAATTTCTCCTTTTAATCTTTTCCTACTCAATTTCTTTTTTTAGAATCACCTCATCATACACAACTCAGCCCCAACCTCTTCTTCAAACTGTCTTGGGAAAGATAGTAGTTCAAGAATACTATTACTACTAATAATAACATAGAAATTTGTCAAGGCCATCCAGTTCATGGTGAAAGACAGCAGGTTAAGTGAAAAGTTAGTTCTGGATGTATAGATCTGGGAATCCCCTGCACAGAGACGTGTTCCTTTCACAAGCAGTAGAAAAAGTATCATCTTGTTCCAACTTCACTTTTATTCCATTTGGAAACTGCAAAGGGCAGCCAAGATATCACCTCCTCTCAACTCCAGGCATTCCAATTGCACTATAACCTAGTTCATTCTTTGTGGATGCACGCAGTAGATTCATTATTGATTTTTCATGACAGTGTAAAGACAACATCATTACCTTATAGGTGGAACTATTAAACTGTGTATCTGCTGTATGAAATTATTTATATACCAAGGGATCCATACCTTCATAGTGCCAGTAAATTGTGCCCTCCCAATTACTAGGAAATTATAACCTCAACATTGATCTAATATTTAAGGAAGACAGAATGATCATCTGGTATCTTTAAAGAAAAAAGACATTGAGAGTCTCTATAAGGTGTGATGATTTCATTACCTACACTTTATTTTCATCCCTCCAATGTCTTATTGGAGGTTTAATTAAAGGTGCTGTATTTGGAAGGATAACTGTAATTGGGGTTAAAATATCAAAGCATCCAACAACGATGCCATATACAATACTGTATAAAGTCATGCTTCTAACATTTGCTGCAGGCCACATTTAAAATTGCACTGAATAATCACTTCTACTCGTAACACATTCTCTAATTGGTAAAATATGTCTTTGTCAATTGAGTTCATTCTAAACAGTTTTCAGTCCATTAACTGAAAATATGGGACTGATTCTCCCCCCTCATAAAAAGGCATAGATTTTATTAAGCTTTTCATTTGAAGTGCAAAGTTCCCCATTTGGCTTTTAGAAAGTTAAGGGAAAAGAAAAGGTCATCACAAGCTGAGAGAAGCAAAACCACCTAATTTTACTTCATGCTTGAAAATGTTTTCAAACTTATTTTATTGGACAGCTATTTTTTTTAAGCAAGAAAGCTACAATTGGCAACAAAGGTATAGTTAACATAAGTCTCAATAATGGAATAGCCATGGAATAGCCAGATAGACATTTTAAAACCATATATTATATTGTAACAATTTCTTTTAGTATTAAACAGATATTTTGCCCATGTGTGTCATCTGCCTGAAATCTGATATCATGCAAATTAAATTAACAATCATATTTTTCTGTTCAGGCTAGTGGGAATAAAATGAACCATTGCTGCCCTGCTAGAAAAAGTCAATTAATTGTCTTTAGATCATATTCGATTTTTGGCTGACAAATTTAACACTTAATGGTTGGCAACTGCTCCTAAGTTTAACATGAAGGAATTATGCCAGGAGGTTAGACATATTGCAAGTTAGATATTACCCAAACCAGCTGAAATGTGGGAAGTATGAGGTAAGAACAAGAGTAGGATGGCATAAGACTGAGACAAAAATATCAAAGAAGTAGCTCACGTGACACTGCCCCTATGAACCATAGAAGGACATTTGGCTGCTCTTATTCCCTGGTGCTCTCAGACTACCCAATGGTTAGGATCTATGGTACACATAATATTTTTGTAATTCTATTTAAGTGTCATTTTGGAACATTATTGATGAAAACCTAAATAAGAGGAATAGCTTGAGAAAGGTTTTAAAAAGTCAAAGCATGCGAAGAAGGTAAAAATTCATAGATGATGATAATTCAGAATCACAACATCTCAATTTAAAGGAACCTAGAGGCCTTCAGTCCCACCTGTAATTGAATACTATTCTTTTCTATCATATTCCTAACAAACCCAGAAAATATTACTCAGTTGTTTACAGGCATTTTAAGGTGGTCTTATATTTTCTATGTTAAGTAATACAAAAGCATAAAGCATTAGAGCTAGAAAGGCTTTTTGTAATTAACTGAAGTTAAGAGAGGTGAATTTATCCGCCTAAAATTAGACATCAAGCTATTATTAGCCAAAGTGGGATTCAAACTAACTCCAAATTTACTCTCACTTAAACTATTCATCAACAATCATTGATTTATAAAGTATTTTTATAAATATTCCAGGCACTGTGCTAGGCACCAGAGATATTACATTTATATATATATATATATATATATATATATATATATATATATATACACATATATATATATGTATATATATATATATATATATATATGTGTGTGTGTGTGTGTGTGTGTGTGTAACTTTTTATGTATTGTATTATTTATGTATTTATGTATTACATATACACACACATACACACACACACACACACACACATATATACATATATATGTATATGTATATATATATATACACATTGTGCCTAAAAGGAGCTTGTATTTTACTAGACTGTGCACAAGGTAAGTAATTGCCCAAACTGACCTTTCCAAACATTTGCTTTCATAGCTATTAAAAATTTTAGCCTGTAAAAAGAAAAAGAGAGCGCTTGGAATCACTTGTTATACACAGAACTCTTGTCAAGGAAGAATTTAGTTTTCCAACTTGGAATTAAATAAATATGACTCATTTCATCTTTTTTTTCCTGAGTCAAAGGATAAGAATCAAATATTTTATTGAGCAACCTTACTAGGTTAACTAATAATTATGTCATTATGATGAATATTTCCTTTTTAAACACCATGCAGAGAGTCTCAATTTATAATTGGATGATCAATGAAAGGATGGGGCAGAGCAAAGAAAAAGAATATGTGTAATGACATAGAAATACTTCTAAAACATGAAAGGTAAAAATCTCTGGTTTTATAAAGATGTATATTTAGTAGGTAAGAGGCTACCAAACTTCTCTAACCCTAATTTCTTTTCAGTGAAAGGGACTAAAAGATGGAGGGCAGTCACTGGAAGAGGAAGTTTAGGGAAAAGAGTAGAATAAAGATGAAAAAAAAAGTTTTCCACTCTTGCCTAATACTGATCAAGATGAAGGTCAAATAGGCAACAGATTGACAAAATACCTCAGGACATTAAAAAAAAAAAGATGAAACTTTGTTTCATATGATTTAGATTTCTTCTGCTAGTTTTCTGTACTTTAAAGCCTTTTTAGAAAGAGATTGCCCGGAAGTTCTAAAACCAGAAGGGAAACTAACCATAGAAAGAATACACCGATCACCACCTGAAAGAGATCCCAAATTGACAACGCCAAGGAATATAATAGCAAAATTCCAAAATTACCAGATGAAAGAGAAGGTGCTGCAAGCAGCCAGAAAGAAACAATTTAAATATCATGGAACCACAGTCAGGATTACACAGGACCTTGCAGCTTCTACATTAAAAGACCACAGGGTGTGGAACATGATATTCCATAAGGCAAAGGAGCTTGGAATGCAGCCAAGGATCAATTACCCAGCAAAAATGAGCATCATTTTTCAAGGGAGGAGATGGATATTCAATGAAATAGGAGACTTCCAAACTTTCCTGATAAAAAGACCAGAGCTCAACAAAAAATTTGATCTTCAAGTACAGGACTCAAGAAGGACATAAAAAGGTAAATGGGACAGAAAGATACAATATGTTGTTAATGGGGGGGGCTGTTTAAACCCTACAAGGGAATATGACACTTGCAACCCTTGAGAACTGTATTGTTATTACACCTGTTAAAGGAGTATACATAAAGAGGGTGGATATTAGTTGACTTTGATGTAATGATAAAAAAAAATCTAATCAAGTGGGTTAAATGGATCCAAATAAGTGGATCAATCTGATCTTAGAAAATGTACTGAGAAAGGAGGAGGCAGACAAGGGTAAATTACATTACAGGAAAAGACACAAAATCCTATTACAGCAGAGGGAAAGAAGGGGGGGTGAGCATTGTTTGAACCTTACTCTCATCAGATTTGGCTCAAGAAGGGCATAACATAATCAGTTAGGTATAGAAATCTAACTTGCCCTATAGGCAGTAGGAGGGAAAAGGGGAAAGAAAAGGGAGGGGGAAAGAAAAGGGGGGAAGAAGGAGGGAAGAAGCAGTAAGAAAAGGGGAAGAAAAGGGAAAGGGATAATAAAAGGGGGAGGGACTGAAGGAGGCGTGGTCAAAAGCAAAACACTAGTGAAGGGGGAAAGAGGAAAAAAGAAAGAAAAGCATAAATGGGGGGAAGGATGGAGAAAAAGACACAGATAGTAATCATAACAATGTGAAGAATAAACTCTCCCATAAAATGGAAACAGTTAGCAGAATGGATTAAAAACCATAATCCTACAATATGTTGTTTACAGGAAACACATTTGAAAAAGAGTGACACATACAGGGTAAAGGTAAAAGGCTGGAGCAGAATATATTATGCTTCAGCTGAAGTAAAAAAAGCAGGGGTAGCAATCCTGATCTCAGACAAAGCAAAAGCAAAAATAGATCTAATCAAAAGAGATAAGGAAGGAAACTACATCCTGCTAAAAGGCACCATAGACAATGAAGTAATATCATTACTAAACATATATGCACCAAATGGTATAGCATCCAAATTCTTAGAGGAGAAGTTCAGGGAGTTACAGGAAGAAATAGACAGCAAAACTATACTAGTGGGGGACCTGAACCTCCCCCTCTCTGCACTAGATAATCTAACCACAAAATAAACAAGAAAGAAGTTAAGGAGGTGAATAGAACATTAGAAAAGTTAGGTATGATAGACCTCTGGAGAAAACTGAATGGGGATAGAAAGGAATATACTTTTTCTCAGCAGTACATGGCACATACACAAAAATTGACCATGTACTAGGGCATAAAAAACTCACAATCCAATGCAGAAAGGCAGAAATATTAAATGCATCCTTTTCAGATCATGATGCAATAAAAATTATATGTAATAAAGGGCCATGGAAAGATAGACTAAAAAATAATTGGAAACTAAATAATCTAATCCTAAAAAATGATTGGGTCAAACAACAAATCATAGAAACAATCAATAATTTCATTCAAGAGAATGACAATAATGAGACAACATACCAAAACCTATGGGATGCAGCAAAGCAGTTCTTAGGGGAAGTTTTATATCTCTAAATGCTTACATAAATAAAATAGAAAAAGAGGAGATCAATGAATTGGGCATACAACTAAAAAAACTAGAAAAAGAACAACTTAAAAATCCTCAACTAAACACCAAATTAGAAATATTGAAAACCAAAGGAAAAATTAATAAAATTGAAATTAAGAAAACTGTTGAACTAATAAATAAAACTAAGAGCTGGGTTTTATGGAAAAAAAACCTATAAAATAGACAAACCTTTGGTTAATTTAATTAAAAAAGAAAGAAGAAAACCAAATTACTAGTATCAAGAATGAAAAGGGTAAAGCTACCACCAAGGAAGAGGAAATTAAAACAATAATTAGGAATTATTTTGCCCAACTATATGCCAACAAATTTGACAATCTTAGTGAAATGGATACATATTTACTAACCAAAGAGGAAGTAAAATACTTAAATAACCCCATCTCAGAAAAAGAAATTGAACAAGCCATTGATGAACTCCCTAGGAAAAAATCTCCAGGGCCAGATGGATTTACATGCAAATTCTATCAAACATTTAAAGAACAATTAATTCCAATACTATATAGACTATTTGGGAAAATAGGTGAAGAAGGAGTCTTACCAAATTCTTTTATGATACAAATATGGTGTTGATACCTAAACCAGGAAGAGTCAAAATAGAGAAAGAAAATTATAGACCAATTTCTCTAATGAATATAGATGCAAAAATTTTAAACAAAATACTAGCAAATAGATTGCAGCAACTTATCACAAGAATAATACACTATGACCAGGTAGGATTTATACCAGGAATGCAGGGTTGGTTCAATATTAGGAAAACTATCAGCATCATTGAGCATATCAACACCAAAACCAACAGAAACCACATGATCATCTCAATAGATGCAGAAAAAGCTTTTGATAAAATACAACACCCATTCCTATTAAAAACACTAGAAAGCATAGGTATAAATGGAGTCTTCCTTAAAATAATAAATAGCATTATCTAAAACCTTCAGCAAGCATATATGTAATGGGGACAGGCTAGAAGCATTTCCAATAAGATCGGGGTGAAACAAGGATGTCCATTATCACCACTGTTATTCAATATTGTACTGGAAACCTTAGCTTTAGCAATAAGAGAAGAAAAAGAAATTGAAGGCATTAGAATAGGCAAAGAAGAAACAAAGCTATCACTCTTTGCAGATGACATGATGATATACTTAGAGAATCCTAGAGAATCAAGAAAAAACTACTTGAAATAATAAACAACTTTAGCAAAGTTGCAGGCTATAAAATAAACCCACATAAATCATCAGCATTTCTATATATTACCAACAAAGCCCAACAGCAAGAGATAGAAAGAGAAATCCCATTTAAACTTACTGTAGACATTATAAAATATTTAGGAGTCTACCTCCTGAAACAAACCCAGGAACTCTATGAACACAATTACAAAACACTTTTCACACAAATAAAATCAGATCTAAATAATTAAAAACATCAGTTGCTCATGGGTAGGCAGAGCTAATATAAAAATGACAATCCTACCTAAGCTAATTTACTTATTCAGTGCCATACCAATCAAACTACCAAAAAATTATTTTATAGAGTTAGAAAAAATAATAACAAGATTCATTTGGAAAAACAAAAGGTCCAGAATATCAAAGGAACTAATGAAAAGAAATGCAGGGGAAGGTGGCCTAGCAATTCCAGATCTTAAATTGTATTATAAAGCAGCAATCATCAAAACTGCTTGGTACTGGCTAAGAAATAGGGAGGTGGATCAGTGGAATAGGTTAAATATGCAAGACACAGTAGTCAATGACTATAGTAATCTATTATTTGATAAACCCAAAGACCCCAGCTTCTGGGATAAGAACCCACTCTTTGAAAAAAACTGGGAAAACTGGAAAAGAGTATGGCAGAAACTAGGCATAGACCCAAATCTCACACCATATACCAAAATAAAGTCAAAATGGGTTCATGACTTAGATATAAAGGCTGATACCATAAGTAAACTGGGAGAACAAGGAATAGTTTACCTATCAGATCTATGGAGAACAGAAGAATTCATGACCAAACAGGAGATAGAGAACATTATGAAAAGCAAAATGGATAATTTTGATTACATTAAATTGAAAAGTTTTTGCACAAACAAAGCCAATGCAACTAAGATTAGAAGGAAGGTAGAAAATTGGGAAAGAATTTTTACAACCAGTCTCTCTGATAAAGGCCTCATTTCTAAAATATATAGAGAATTAAGACAAATTTATAAGAACACAAGCCATTCCCCAATTGATAAATGGTCAAAGGATATGAACAGACAGTTCTCAGATGAAGAAATTAAAGCCATCTATAGTCATATGAAAAAATGCTCTAAATCATTATTGATTAGAGAAATGCAAATCAAAACAACTCTGAGGTACCATCACACCTATCAGATTGGCCAACATGACAAAACAGGAAAATGATAAATGTTGGAGAAGATGTGGGAAAATTGGAAACTAATACACTGTTCGTAGAGTTGTGAAATGATCCAACCATTTTGGAGAACAATTTGGAACTATGCCTAAAGGGCTACAAAAATGTGCATACCCTTTGATCCAGCAATAGCACTTGTAGGGCTAAATCCCAAAGAGATCAAACAAATGGGAAAAGGACCCACATGTACAAAAGTATTCATAGCAGCTCTTTTTGTGGTGGCAAAGAATTGGAAATTGAGAGGATGCCCATCAATTGGGGAATGGCTGAGCAAGTTGTGGTATATAAATGTAATGGAATACTATTGAGTTATAAGAAATGAGGACCAGGCTAACTTCAGAAAAACCCGGAAAGACTTATATGGTCTGATGCTGAGTGAAGTGAACAGAACCAAGAGGTCTTTGTATACAATAACAGCCATGTTATGCGATGACTAATATTGTTAAACTGAACCATTCTCAGCATTAAATGAATCTAAGACATCTCCAGAGGCCTCAGGATGGAAAATGCTGTCCACATCCAAAGAAAGAACTATGGGAGTCAAATTGCTATCACTTATTTTGACCTTCTGTTGAGTTTTGTTTCACCTTTCTGATGGTTCCTCCCATCGGTTTCAATTTTTTGCTTACAACTTCACTAATGTGAAAATATGTTTAATAGGAATGTAAATGTAAAGCCTATATCAGATTGCACACCATTTGGGGAGGGTGGGGGGAGGAAGAGGGAGAAAAATTTTCAACTCAAAAGCATATGGAAGTGATTGTTGATAAATCAAAATAAATTAATAAAATTAATAAAAAAAAGAATAAGTCATGTAAGACTAAACTCATTCCATATTTTGGTTTAAGTTATTAAACTAGTTCATGAGATTCTAAAAAAAGATAAGAGATTATATCTAAATAAAGTGTACTTAGAATGAGAATCTCCAGCTTATAGGAACACAAAAAATGCAAAATATGGCTGAGAATACAACCAAAAATGTCATGTTTTTAAATTTTGAATTTAATTCCTTCATTGCTGAAAAAATTGCTTATGGTTGCTCACAGACCAGAGCACAAGCCAGGAGAGTAGTAAATATACCCTTCCTTATATCATACTACCTTGGAAGAACTGATAGGTCTCCAGAATTAGCTTTGAAAATAGCTACGCAAAAAGCTGAAGCTTTGGACAGTACACCCTGAAGCCGGGAAGCAGAGTCCAACTTTAGCAAAGAGTTAAAAGTTAAAAAAAAATGCTAGAAAAATGAACAAATAGCAGAAAAAGATCCTGACTACAGAAAGTGCTGTAGTGATAGGGAATATCAAAATACAAACTCAGAAGACAACAAAATCAATACAGTTAGATCCAGAGCTTCAAAGAAAAAATGTGAATTGGTCTTAGGCCCTAGAAAAGATCAAAAAGGATTTGAAAAAGTCAAGTAAGTATGATTTTTAAAAATGATTTAAAAAGTATCCTAAACATCATCTTTCAGGAAATTATCAAGGAAAATTTCCTGATTATTATAGAACCAGAGGGTAAAATAGTAATTGAAAGAATCCATTAATTACCTCCTGAAATAGTTTTCAAAATGAAAACTCCCAGGAATATTATAACCAAATTCCAGAGCTACCAGGTCAAAAAGAAAATATTGCAAGTAGTCAGAATGAAAGAATTTAATTATTGTGGAGCCAAAGTCAGGATAACACAAGATTTATCAGCTTCTACATTAAAGGATCAGAGTACATGGAATACAATTACAACCAAGAATAATTTACCCAGAAAAACTGAGTATAATCATTTGGGGGGAAAAATGGACAGTCAATAAAATAGAGTATTTTCAAATATTGCTGATGAAAAGACCAGAGCCAAATAGTAAATTTGACTTTCAAATACAAGACTCAAGAGAAGCAATTGGGAGAAATCCCTAAAATACAGTAATAAGTGAAAAGATATAAAAACTTAAACCCTGAGGAAGGTAAAAGCCTGAATATGGTGACCTGTTCACCAATCATAACTTATATACTAAATCATAACTTAGATACTGAGTCAAAACTTGAGATATTATGACCTATGAAATACAAAATAAGAATATTGTGACTGGGATATGATAAATATACAAACATATTTGGGCATAACATTGGCTTAACTCCCAACCTCAATACTAGGCAGCAAACCAAAAATATCCATCAATCAGTGGTGATGCACTCCCTAGCTCCTTCTACCTCTGTTTTCTATTAATTACCATAGAGGTTTTTGGGGTTCTTCAGTGGGGATTCACTGGTCTGGCTGCCACCCCAGACCAAGGATCTTGGCAAGAATCCATCATACTGCCCAAATGTGAGTAACCCAAATTTATTAAACTATTATTTATAAACAATCTGGAGCTCTTTGGCTCCTTGCTTTGGTATAAAAGAACACCCCATGGTTATGGGGGGAAAACACAGCTCCCTAGGTAGGGGAATTTTAGATCTTGCACAGCTTTTTTTATGGTGGTAAAGAATTGGAAATTGAGGGGATGTCCATCAGGGAATGGCTAAAGAAATTTTGATATATGATTGTGATGGAATACTATTGTGCCATAAGAAGTAATAAGCAAGATGCTCTCAGAACAACCTGGAAAGACTTACATGAATTGTTGTAAAGTGAAATGAGCAGAACCAGGAGAACATTGTACACGGTAATAGCAATATTGTAAGATAATCAACTTGGCTATGTGTGAATGACTTAGCTGTTCGTAGCAATACAGTGATCCAAGACAATTCTGAAGGATTTATGATTAAAAAAAAGTGTTAGTCATGTCCAGAGAAAGAACCGATTGAGACTAAATGCAGATTGAAGTGTTCTTAAATTTCTTTTTCTTTTTTTTTGTCTGTGTTGTTTTTGCCAACATGACTAATATGGAATTATGTTCTGCATGACTGCACGTGGATAACCTGTATCAAATTGCTTGCTTTCTCAGTGGAGTAGAGGGGAGGAAAGGAGAAAGGATGGGAATTCAAAACACAAAATTTAAAAATAAGTTAAAATTTTTGCATGTAATTGGGGGAAAATGAAACATTAAATAAATGTTTAATTTATTGAAATAGATTATTGTTGATTTTTAAGGAAATGTGTTTCTGGAAAAAAATAAGCTAAACTTCACAGGATTAAATTCAATTGTTTATTTTAATTTTCTATATCTACTCCTAAATTTTTATGATTATCTTTCTGAGATACTAGGATATTGTTTCCAAAAGTACATATTTCAATTATACAAGGTAAGGAAATTTTGAGATAGGGATGTAGCTATAGTGTTAGGTTATTAAATATAATCCTAGAAGCTCAGCATAAATGATTTTCTTGACCAAACGTTCAATTTAATGTAGTAAATTCTTTTTTCCCAGGAAATCTGGAGGATAACATAATCTAATTAATCATATTTGAGGATTAACTGAAATTAAATATAAGTATCATATATGGAATATAAAATTTTGAGCAACTTGAATGTAAAAAACAATGACATAAAGGAAGTATGAACTAGAATATGTTTAGATGTTTCATAGTAAAATAAGTACAGAATTAGGAGGTAGGAAAACCTTGGTCAAAATCCTAGTCAGCTGGTGATATACTAAAGTGAGTGCTGGGTCTACAATACCTACCTGAAAGAATTGTCTTGAGGATCAAATGAGATATTTGTAAACAGTACTTAGCACAGTGCCTGGCACATAGTAAGCACTTAATAAATGCTGGATACAGGGTTATTGTGAAGCTCACATGAGGTAATATGTGTAGACCATAAAGATCTATATTCATGTCATCTATAATAATAGGATATTATTATCGTTTTTATTTTATGGAGGTAATTTTTAAAAAGATTCTGTGACAAATCGCTATCCTGCTATATTGATTTATATTCCTATATTGTAAGCAATTGAATGAATGGATAAATAACTGGTTTTTGTACTTGAATAAAATTATTGGGATAATAATTACTAATAATAAATAGCGAACGTTTATGTAATGCTTATTTAAGAAACACTGTGCTAAATGCTTAACAATTATTATCTCACAACAACACTACAAGGTAGATGCTACTATTATTCCTTTTTTACAGATGAGAAAACCAAGCCAAAAATTTTGAGTGATAGCATACACAGCTAGTAAGTGTCTTAGGCCATATTTTGAATCAGGTCTTCCTGACTCCAAACCTGGTATTCTATCCACTGTGCTACCTAGCTGCTCAATGTAAGATCAGTTTTTCAGCATAATTGAAATTATCTTTGGTATAATTCCAATAGAAGGAATGATGAAATCCTGCTTCTTATAGCTTTGATTTATTTTGCTAGGTCTCTCTCTCTCTTTTTTTTTATTTCTCCACATGGTTTGGAGCTTTTGTATAATTCCTATGACATCTATTAACATTATTTTAAAAAAAAAATATGGTTCAATGACATATCTTAGATCAAAGCAATCCCATAGTTTATTGGCAAAACAAAACCGGAGATAATGAGGATGATGATTATGATGATGACAACTTTCCCAATCCTCTTCTCTTAATTCTAGTGCATTCCTTCTCTGATTGATCATCTTCAACTTATTCTGCAAATAGCTTATTTGCACAGAATTGTTTGCATGTTGTCTCCCCCTTTAGAATGAATTCCTTGAGATCAGGGATTGCCTTTTAATTTTCTTCATATCTCCAGTGCTTAAACAATCTGTCTGTCAATAAACTTTTATTAAGCTTAGCAAACTGCCTGGCAAATAGTAGGTGCTTAATAAAAGTTGTTGATCATTAATAATGATTTTAGAAATGTTCACTGACAAAAATCCATCACTTTAATGCCTTTTCAACATCTTTTCAACATTGTTTTCATGACATGTAGTTACAAAACATAAATTACCATTGTCTATGAAGAATTTAAAAATATACAAGTAATTCAAAATACAGACTTATTAGTGGATTACAATATAGGATTTGTAATTATTTGCTTGTGAAAGGGCACAAAATATATTATTAGTGAAAAGTATTATTGGAAAAAGGAGATGGATGGCTTGACCATGTAGCAAGAACAAATGACAAATTTTCCATCTAAATGCTACATTAGTAACAACGAAATGTTATAATACGTAAAAGAATGTATTAGTTCATTGGCAAAACTTCTCTGAAGAACTTAGGGAGATGTACAGCCAAGACTTGTAGAGGAAGAGAAGGCACAGAAGGGTTCTAATTTGCACCATTAAAGGTCATGGATCTACTGGTTTCAAAATGAAATATAGCTAACACTAAAATACTACTAAACATAAATTCATGCTTCATTGATAATTCATGGTACACATCAAAACCTTGTAATGACTTAATTAGGATATTAATGAAGAGTAGTAATAAATATACAGTTATATGAAAAAAATGTTATTACTTTATTTGTTTAGATTCTAAACACATGGGAATCTACTGAACCAAGGAGTGACAGGCACCAAGAAGAAACAAAAATCATAGATTTGCAGTATATACAAATATATTACATATTCTATGACCAAAACAAAATCCTACATGAGGTTCAATGGGTAATTGTCATATTACTAGCATCTTGGGAGATAAGGGAAGACTCCTTACAGGGGATTTCATTTTATTTTGCCATTATAGGCTAGGTGGGAATTCAACAGGTGGAAGGGGAAAGGGAGGATATTCTAGGAATAATAAAGAAGAGGATGAGCCAAGCCACAGAGTTCTGAGTATACAGGGCAAAATGTAGTCTAGTTTGGCTGGATTGTTGCATCCTGGAAAGAAAATGATATTACTCTGACCTTGATACAATGCTATACAGATAATAATATTTAGATGACCTTATGATCACAGCAGTATGGTCATTCCTGCTAATAATTTGGATCACAACCCATCAGTGATTATCCATTCTATGCAATTTATAAATCTTTCTTGGATTTGGCACAGGGGCCACCCCATGTGTTGGAGCCTTCCTTGCTTTTTCTTGAACATGAAGACACCAGTAAAGTATAGATGGCCTAGTAGTCATTCTTTACAGTTACCATGTGACTAACTAACCTCCTTTTTTATTACAAATGCTCTAATTCATGAAATTAAATCTACTTTTCTTTCATATCAGTCAGTTAGCAACAATTAAAGGCCTATATAATTATAATTATGTAGCTACATTATAATTATAATTATAATTAATAAATAATTAAATGACCAGGCACCATACCAAGCTCTAAGGATACAAAGAAGAGCAAAAAACAGTTCTTGCTCTCAAGAAGGTAATAGTATAATGTAACAGACAAAATGGAAAAATTATATACAAAAAAGCTATATATTTTCCATATATTTCCATATGTCTTTTTCCATATATATAATATACATATATTCCCATATATGTTAATGTAATCTTCAAATTATTGGACATTCTAAATGTTCCATGACTTACTATCATACAATACAGTGAAAGTGTTGGTATTAAAGAGATGGATCTTCATTTCATAAAGAAAGTTGCTTTATTCAAGGAACTTTCCAATTTCCCAAAGATAATTCCACCTTCTCTCCATTTGGTCAGTTTTGGACCCAACTTGTTGTACACTTAAAATGCTTTCAAAAAATACATAAAGAGAAAGGGAGAGAGACTATAGGATCTACATCTTGCCTATTTTACTATGCATTATATTTTGAGTAGCAGGCGTTCTTCATCATATTTTTTTTCCTGCTTTGGTTAGTTAGGCAAATACTTTAGAATTATTACAGATGCCTTTTGGGAAGCTCTGTAATGTTTAAGGCAGATGCACTTAGTACAATGTCTTATGCAAACAGATTAGATTAGATTTAATTAAATTAGATTAGATAAAGCATCAATTAAGTCCTTTCTCTACATCTGGTATTGTCCTGAACACTGGGAACACAAATATAAGTCAAAGCCAAAATTGTTCCTACCCAAAGAAGCTTACATTCTAATGGGCAAAGACAACACTTAAGAGAACTGAAAAGGGTGAAAACATTGAAGGTGTACAAGAGAGGGTACGTTAGGAAAGTTAGCAGCTTCTTTAGAAATAAGTTTAGCTTGAGAGTCAGAAATGGAGCCAGAGTTAGAAGTAAGCAGGGTTGACTTGGCCACTTCCATAAATAAATGTCATAGAGAGGAACTCAATAATATAAGGAGAGAGATTACAAAAGTGGAGTCTTCTCAAGCATAAGAAGTTGGACAAGTCTGAAGAGTCAAGAGTGGAGCCCCATTAGAAGTGAACATGACTGAAGAAAATAAGTGAGAGTTACTTCCATCCACATGCTATACCTTTTTTCCTTATTATTATTTCTTCTACTTTTTTTTTCATTTTTTATCCCTCTAATATGTTAATGGTCTTAATGTCAAAGATAAGTAATATAATTAATCAATAAGTCATTTCATATTTGTAAAATATAATTAATTTCATTCATTGTTTTTATTATTTAGTGCTCACTATGTGCTGTACCTTTTGATTCTTTACTCAAAATATTCATGATTTATAAACGTGAAACTTCTCTGCTTAGTTCTTTGTTGACTATATTAACTAATTTTTTCAGAGGGTGGGGATGGAGGGGTGACATTCTTACCTTTACTTTGAAGTCACTGAATACATAAGTATATGATGATTTAATTTAGAATATCTTTATTTTGGATCTTCATACAATATCTCTCTCTACCTCCTTATCCCTCTGCAAAATATATATTGGCATGAAAAGTGTGTTTGTTTTCATATTGGTCTTTTCAAAATACTTAACATGAGCCTTATAATATGAGATGGACAAATGTCCCCAGGAAATTAAGTTTCTTGTTATCTTGGCTCAAATTCTGACTGACAATTCCTTCATCTAACCCCTCAATTGTGAGCCACCATTCCACTCAGTGGCAACTTTCTTTCGTCCTCTTGCTTCCTTTATAGAAAGATAGTATTCATTGCATGGTATTGGGATCTCACAATTAGAGTACCAATAGTTACAATAAGGATTACAGACACTCTGACAACTGTGTGATACTTAGCACCTGTTGCCCCTTCCCCAAAACCTTGCAAATAGCACTGCAGAAGTAGTAAGTGGTGAGATAGGACTGAAGCACATTGCGACATTTCTCTTGATTTCATAGATTTTCTTTTTGTGATGAGATGTTCTATTCTTAGCCAGGATAGTCAGTAGGTAATGTCTGTTCCTGTGACTATGCTTGAAGACATTTTAACCCTGTAGAGCCTTTCACAGGCTTGTGGCTCTGCTGGTACAGCCTTCAAGAAGTCAAGTTTACCTCTATGCCATAATGAGGTACCAAACCAGAATTTTAATGATAATAGTAGTAATATTTAGATAGATCTTTAAGTTTGCAAGGTGCTAGATATACATTCTCTGATTTAATTCTCACTACAATGTAAATGCTACAGTTATAATTAAACACCTTTTAAAGATAAGGAAACTAAGTCTACGAGATTTTAAGGGATTTGTCCAAGGTCACACAATGTATAAGTCTCATATATGGTATTTCAGGTCAGGTCTTTTTATTCCAATTCAAACTCTCTAGTATACCATGTTTCCCTCTAAAGGCATGGTGGAACTAAATTTGATTGACCTTGATTACCAAATGAAGGAGTTTGAGTGGCAATAGAAAACCACTGAAAATGTGTGTAATGATAACAAAAATTAATAATATTAATTATCATATGGCATTAATATACATTATATAATATTACTGATGATCATGCCAATGCTATAACTAGTATAAAATGGAGGGAAATTGGAGGAAAGAGAGAAAGATCTGAAAGGAAGGGTTTTACAATATACTATGGTGGTAATAAGGGTTTGTACTATTTTGATATAAGTAGGAACTGAGGGTGGAAGATGAATGGAAGAACTGTTGCTAAGTGCTTATCAACCAATCAATTAAAACTTCCTACTATCTTCTAGTCATTTTACTAGGTGCTAGGGACACAAAGGGGAAAAAAAAGGAATCAGTCCCCTACCTCAAGAAGCTTACATTCTACCTGAGGAGATGACACATAAATAGAGGCATACATACAAAATAGAAACAAGGTGATTCTGGATGGGAAAGTACTAGTAGTTGAATTGATCAAGAAAGGCTTCATTTAGAAATGGCACCTGATCTGAGTTTTGAAGGAAATAGGACTTCTCAGAGATGAAAGTAAGAGGAAAACACTGACCACAGAGTTAAGAAGACTTCAAGTCTTGTCTCTGATATGTACTGATTGGGGAAGTAACAACCTGTCAGTACCAAAGGCAACCCTTAAAACTATAAATTATGGAGTTAGAGTCAATCTACCTAGGCAGAGGGAAGATCCTAAGATTTGCTCATATCACTGAAATCAAATCCAGTCTTAGGGAAAAAAAATAAAATAAGGAGTTGTTGTTGACATGGAACAGAGATGACTTTGGAATTGATTGGATATGAAAAGTTTATGAGAGTGCAAAAACCAGACCTGTCCCCAAGGATTCAGATGCCATGTATTTGTTTACATTTTAAAATGTGTGATGACACTTAATCATGCTAAAACCTACTTGAAATTTAGTGATCCATAAAATTTTAAAATATTGATTGAAGGAAATTTTATTACGATAAGCTTTTTGTTTTTGTGTCAAGCCATGTGGATAATTAAAAAAAAAAAATTAGTCACCCAGATCTCATAATAGAAAAGGTTTTAGGCAGTTAATAAAAGAGGCAAATTACTAGATGTCCTAGGAGTCAAAGAAATCTCTACTTTTGCAACTTGTGGTAATTGGCTTTCTCCACCCTCTTAAAGATAATCACAGCTACAGAAGGGAACTGACTGACTGACTAAAGCAGTTTAACCTGGCCACATTGTTTGTCAACTGAAAAACAAATTGTCAATCTGTGCCTAAGTGACTATAACACACTACACAAGGAAAACAGTGAAGCTTTTAAAATACTCATAATTCTCAAAGCCTACTATTTACTCTCTCTCTCTTTTTGTTTTATTTTGTTTCTTCTTTTTCGTGGTTCTTCCCGTTCATTCTAATTCTTCTTTATAACATCACTAATGTAAAAATATGTTTGATAAGAATGTATGTGGGGGCAGCTAGGTGGTGGAGTGGATAGACCACCAGCCCTGGATTCAGGAGGACCTGAGTTCAAATGCGGCCTCAGACACATGACACTTACTAGCTGTGTGACCCTGGGCAAGGCACTTAACCCCATTACCTAACCAAAAAAAAAAATGTATGTGTAGAGCCTGTATCAGATTATATGCAAACTTGGAGGGGGGAGAGGGAAGGGAGGTGAAGAAAATTTAAGACTCAAAATCTTATGGAAGTGAATGTTGAAAACCAAAAATAAATAAATTAATTGTAATTTTAAAAAAATATTCATGATTCTGGTGGAAGCACATTTAAGATAATGCCTGTTTTTCAAATGATTCTGAGTTAATATTTGAACACATTTTCCACATGAACTGTTAGGGGCTTATATGAAAACTTCAAGCAATGGTTTTGTGGCAACTTTTCTCACTCTTCCTCAGCTTATGTACACGGAATTACCTACAGATTTAAATCTTGAAAAATGCAATTTTATTTTTATTAAAATGGACACTTTAAAAGACAAAGTATTTAATCATAATCTGTATAATCTATTTTGAAGGACATATCCATATAGATTATTTTAAATAACTTCTGAGTGAGGTACATGACATGCATTAATAGTTTCATATATTTTGCATTTTCATTTACAAAAAGTAAGGGAATATTTCAGATAAAAAATTTGCTTAAGCCAATGGAAAGTCAATACTTAGTTTGGCTTCTGACCTACATTTCTTGTAGTCTTCACTCCTACATCTAGCCTACTGATTTTTTTTAAAAGGCATGGGAAAGGTACAGTAAAACAGTGATGGTAGAGTATGCAGGTTAATTTATAATGAATAATAAACCTAAGAGATAAGATCACTAAGGTTAAGAAGAAGTTGGCTTAGGCTGTAGTTGAAAGAAAAGAGAAATCTCTTCTAATATAATAGCTGTTTGCAGGCACATTCCCCAGACAGCTGCAAGACTTCTGTTCAGCACATTTAAAATCCTTAAAACATGAATTGGCAATGCTTGAACATTCCCTATAGAAGAAGAATGAAAAAAATGGACAAATTGTGAAAGATAGAGTGTAATATTATTGTTGAATTTTTAAACGGAAATTTCATTTTTTCTCTAAAAATGTCCTGTGAGTTAGCTTAATTTCACATAAGAGTGACTACTGTTTGAAAAAGTATTTGGTTTTGGATAAGCTTTTCATTTTGAAAAGTTATGTACTGGGTAAGGTAATACTGCTGGCAACATATTTAGGGGTATTTGTTATCTTTGTTATACCTATGTTTATAATGTAAAATATGGTGGAAATCTTACTAAATAAATTGGTATCAAAATAGAGGGGCATTCAGTTAACCTCTATGGAAATTCACAGGTTATAAAGAAAAGTAAGTTGATTAGGAACTGGCATCAATAGGCAGAATTTGGTGGAAATGCTAATCTCCATTAGAGTCCTCTTCCAATGTCTCATCATGGTAAGCAAGGAATCCTGGGATCATCCAGACTGTGCAGTGGAGTATGACATAAGGCAAATCATTTTATGTCTCAGGGCCTCATTTTCCACTTTTACAAAATGGGGATTGGATAAGATGACCAAAAAGGTCCTTTTCAACTCCATTTCTATGATACTATAATTTGTCCTCTAATACCTCAAATTTTCTTCTCTCTCTCCAAGTTAAACTCTTTTCCCCTCCTTAATCATCATGTATTCTCCATAATCCAAATTTATTTTTATTTCTTTCTGTCCTTCATGTAGCTGAGTCTATATTCATGTTGAATGAATAGGTGTTACTTCTGCCCTTATGGCAGATACATCACACTTGCTTTTACCTAGGCTCATGTTCTTCTTTCCTATTCAAATTTGGTGAAATCTTAAAAGCCAAACTCAAGTTTCATTCCAACAATGAACCCTTAAGTTTCTTATTGAACTACCTGTTCTCTGAAGCATGAAATCACTTAGAGTTTGTTCCATAGAGTTTAGTGCTTTATTATAAATCCCAGCAAAACTGTATTAATTTTACAAAGCAGTTTCCCTAATCTTAGAAGATTGGTAATATGAGTATTCTTACACAGATTTTACAGTTGGGGAAATTGGGGTTAAGAGATAGTAACTGATGTACCTATGGTTAATAATTGTTAGGCCAAGGAGTGGAATACAGAATATACTGATTTCATACCTAGCACTTTTTTTTCTTTTAAGTTTATTTATTTGTTATATATACATTCTTTTACCTTTAAATTTTGAATTCTAGATTATTTCCCTCCCTCCCATACCTCCCCCATCAACTAAAAAGTCAAAAAATATAAAAATTATACATATGAAATCAATCAAAACATATTTCCATATTAACCATATCACAAAACAAAGCAAACAGAAAAAAAAGCAAGAAAATTATACTTCAATTTGCCCTCAGAGATCATCAGTTCTTTCCCTGGAGGTGGATAGCATTTTTTTTATCATAAGTCTTTTGGAATTGTCTTGTATCACTGTATTGATCAGAGGGACAGCTTTTTCAGAGTTGGTCATCATTACAACATTGTCGTCACTGTGCACAATGATCTCCTGTTTTTTCTTACTTCACCTTGCATCAGTTCATACAAGTCTTACCATGTTTTTTGTTTGTTTATTTTCTGAAACAACCCCTCCCCCCATCATATCCTATGGCACAATAGTACTCCATCACAATATGTGCCACAACTTGTTCAGTCTTTCCTCAATTGTTGAGAATCCCCTCAATTTCTAATTTTTTTGCCATCAAAAAAGGACTGCTATAATTTTTTTTTTATTTATGGATCCTTTTCCTTTTTCTTTGCTCTCTTTAGGATACAGATTTAGTAGTGGTATTGCTGGGGATGTGAACAGTTTTATAGCTCTTTTGGCATAATTTCAAATTATTTTCCAAAATGGTTGGCCAAGTTCACAACTGTACCAACGGTATATTAGTGTACCTACTTTCACCCATCCCCTTCCAGCATTTTTCATTTCTGCTAAGTGTGAGATGGTACCTCTGAGATGCTTTAATTTGCCTTTCTTTAATCATTAGTTATTTAGAGCATTTTTCATAGGACTACAGATAGCATTATTTCCTCTTCTGAAAACTGCCTGTTCGTGTCTTTTGACCATTTATCAATTGGGAAGGGCTTTTTTTTATGAATTTGACTCAGTTCCCTATGTATTTGAAAAAAGTTAAAATTGAAGTTTTTTTTTTAATATTACTTCATTGTTTATGGTACCTTTCAGCAAAATGTAGTTTCCGTGCTTTTCTTCAATCATGTCTGTTGTTGCTTCAGCTTTTTCTGAGATCATAATTGTCTCCCCTGCCCTCTTTACTTCACCTGAAAAATAATAAACTCTGCTCTAACCCTTCATTTCAATTCTCTTTATGTCTTTCTTCCCCAACTAGGTCTCTCACACAGAACATATTGTTGGATGCTGTTTTCCAATCCATTCTGCTATCACTGCCATTCTATGGGTTAGCTCAGCTTATTCACATTCATAGTCATGATCGCTATGCATTTCTCTCAACCCCATTTTCCTCTGTTTATCCTCTGTTTCTTTGCATCCTATCCCTCCTCAAAAGTCAATGTTGTTTTCAACTCCTGCATCCCCTAATCTGCCATTCCTCTTAAGTCTCATGGAAACTTTAACCTTCTCTTATCTAATCTGCTTTTTTAAAGAGCTATTTTCTTCAGTGAATTTTTGTACCTTCTTTTCCATTTGGTATATTCTGCTTTTAAAATATTTATTTTCTTCAATGAATTTTTGTGTCTTTTTTAATAATAAGTCAATTCTGTTTTTAAGGCGTTATTTTCTTAAGTATATTTTGTGCCTCTTTTACTAAGCTGTTAATTTTATTTGCATAATTTTCTTGTATCACTCTCATTTCTTTTCCCAATTTTCCTCTACCACTCACATCTCTTTCTTTAACGCTTCAGGAATTTTTAATGGCCTTGGATCTGATTATCATTTTCCTTTGACGCTTTGCTTATAGCTATTTTCACAATGTTGCCTTATTGTAAGTTTATGTCTTGGTCTTCCCTACTACCATAGTAGTTTTTATGGTCATCATCATTATTATTATTGTTGTTGTTGTTGTTTTCTCATTTTCCCAGACTATTTCTTGACTTTGAACATCATACTAAAGTTGGGCTCTGCTCACCTGGAATTAACAAGGCACTGTGCCAAGCTTCAAGCTTTTTTTTTTTTTTGCTACTGTTTTTAGAGCTAGTTCTGGGGGTCTGCACATTTTTGGTGCTTCCAAGTTGGTGTTATCGTGGGAGAGGTATAGTCACTGTTCTCCTGGTCTGTGCTCTGGCCTTAACCCAGGAATTGCCCCTGCTCCCCTGCAGCCATAAATACTAGTGCTCCTCTTGGCCCTGAAATTATGACCAGAGTATTTTCTCCCTTGTGGCTGTTCTCATTTTGGAACTGTGACTCAGAACTGCTTATGGACATTAGAGTGGTCAGTCAGAACCTCTGGCAGCAAAAGGTACTCTGTAACCACTTTCTGACCAGTTGTCCAATCAACTTACTGTCTGTGGGCTGAAAGCTACCCCCTCCAAGGCCCACTGCTGGGGCTGCTGCTGTGCTCTGGGCTGTGGTGTTATAGACCTCTCCTGAGAATCTTCTAAATTGTTTTAGGTTGGAAAAATATGTCCCTCTGGCCTTTTGTTGTCTCTGCTGCTCCAAAATTTGATTTAAGACATTATTTTAAAGTTGATTGGAAGGAAATGTTGGTCAGCTGGGACTGGTTCTGCATTCAGCTATCTTGGCTCTGCCCCTCTTACCACCCTAGTTCTTATTCCCACAACACCATCCCATTCTTTAATTATACAATGTGTTGCTTTGTTCTATATTGTTTTTAAAAAAGTTATTTCTCCACCCATATAGTAAGATTCATGAAGTCAGGGTTCACACTTCTACATTCTCATATCTTTTGATACTATTTTATTGCAGTTATTTATGTACTTCCTCTTCTATTAGATTGTAAACTACAAGAATGGATGTCTTACTCATCTTTTTTGCTTCAATAACACTCCTAGCAAAATGATTAAAAACAGTAGATGTTCCCCTAGAAGTCACTTTGCAAAGTTGTTGTGATTGATTTCTTTGAGTTTCCATGAAATCCAGAACTTTTCTGCTATTTGTGCTATTTCTGCTTTCTAAACTTCCAGGAATCAGAATTATTTGAACAAAGTAAGTGCTTAATAAATATGCATTCATTTTATTTGAAAAGTTGTATTCTTCTCACTAGATTTACTCTACTAGATACCTTTAAGTTTGTATAGTATTTCCCCAATGTCTTCAATTTTAAACTTAAACTTTAAAACTGCACTAAGATTTTGTACATATTCATTTTATTTTAAATTTATGGAATAATACAAGCATTTCCATAACATAGAATAATAAAAAGGATGATTGCACAATTAAACTGCAAATCTACTGTGCACAACATGCTATTCCTTTCAAATATACTACAAAATTATAATGTAATTTTTCCCTCCCCCCACCCACCCAAAGCCCTAGAGAGTCCTTTATAGTTAATTTGTGCATTTATAAAGTCAAAATAACTTATTCACTTAAAGTTGTTCTTAAAATATCATTGCTGTTTCTGTATACAATGTTCTCTTGATTCTGCTCATTTCACTTTTCCTTATTTCCATGGTTTTTTTCCTAAAATCATTGAGCACATCATTACTTATAAAGCAATAGTATTCCATCACAATCATATACAACAACTTGTTCAGGCATTCCCCAACTGATGGGCATCCTGCAATTTCCAGTTTTTTGGCCACCAAAAAGAGAGCTACCACAAACATCTTAGACCATAAAGTTTTTTTTCTTTTTTCCTAATTATCTTTGGGAAAAGACCAAGTAGTGGGTGTGCTAGGTCAAAGGGTATAGGTACTTTAATAGTTCTTTGGGCATAATTCCAGATTGCCATCCAAAATGGTTGGATCAATTCACAATTCCACCAACAATGAATTAGTGTCAATAAATTAATGTCCCAATTCCCCCCCCCAACATTTGTCACTTTTCCCTTCTATCATTTTATCCATTCCGGTAGGCATAAAATGATATCTCAAGATTACTTTAGTTTGCATTTCTCTAATCAATAATGATTTAGAACATTTTTTCATATCACTTCAAGTTGTTTTGATTTTGTCATCAGAAAACTGCCTGTTCACATCCTTTAACCATTTATCAGTTGGGGAATTATAGCCTTATAGATTTCATACTGTTCTTTATGTGTTTTGGATAGAAGACTTTTACCTGATAAACTGTCTAAAGAAAGTTTTCCTTCTGATCTTGGCTACATTTTTTTTATTTGTACAAAACTTCTTCATTTCATGTAGTCAAAAATTATCCATTTTACACTTATCTTTACTATTCCTTATTTATTCATAAATTGTTCACCCATCCATAAGTCTGATAAGTAATATGTTCCATGTTCTAATTTTCTTATAAAATCTTTCTTTATATCTAGGTCATGTCTCAATTTTGACCTTATCTTGGTAAATGGTTTAAGATATTGGTCTATGCTAGTTTCTACCATATTGCATTCCAGTTTCTTGAAAAATTTTTACCTAATAATAAATTATTATCCAAAAATCTTAAGTCTTTACACTTGTCAAACACAAGATTATGTTTATTTACTGCTATATATTTTATGTCTATTCTATTCCAATGATGTACCTTTCTATTTCTTAGCCAACACCAGATAGTTTTGATAAATACTGCCTTATAATACAGCTTAACATATAATTCTGTTATACTTCCTTCCTTTATACTTTTTTCATTATTTCCTTTGATATTCTCAACTTTGTTTTTCCAAATGAATTTTATTATTTTTTTTTCTAATTCACATTCAAAGTTGTAATTACTATCTGTGAACTTTCACTCACTATTTTCCTTCTCAACCTCTCTTTCACCCTGTCCTTGCTATCATTTCTTCTCCTTATACGTTTTTATTCTTTATTTTAACCACCCCCTCTATATGTTCCTCCCTTATCTATTCAACCTACCCTCCTAGTCCAAATCTATACACACTTCTAAAAATCCATCCCCCATCTTATACCCCAGTTTTTTCACCTCTCTAGAAGTTCAGAAGATTTCTAAACTTCAGATGTATACATTGTTTCCTCTTCAAACCAGATGAGAGTAAGGTTCCAATATTACCAACCCTACACCCCCTCCTGCTTTCTCAGTATTAGTTCTAACTTTCATGTCCCATTTCCATGAGATAAATTCTCCTTTTAACCTTTTCCTGCCTAATTTTGTTTTTTATTATCACCTCATCATACAAAACTCAGTTCCAAGTTTCCTTAAAACTATCTTAGTAATGATAACATTTAAGAATGGTATTACTACTAATAATAACAAATAACAATATTAACATTTTCATATATCACACATAAACAATTTGACCTTAATCAGTGCCTTATAATAGTTTTCAATGATTTCTTATATTTATTCTGGATCTTTCGTATTGAATTATTGCCTGAGTTCTGGTCTTTTTGTTATAAATACCTAACAGTCTTTCAGTTTATCAAATATCCACTTTTTTTTTCATTCAGGATAATACTCAATCTTACTGGATAGGTTATTCTTGGATGCAACCCCAGCTCCTATGCTCTTCAAAATAAAATGTTCCAAGAGCTTCGATTTTTTAGTGTAGAAGATGCTAGGACTTGTAAAAATCCTGATTATTTTTCTGCAGTATTTAAATGTTTTTTTTTCCTTATTCCTTGAAATATTTTCTCTCTAACCTGGAATTTTGAAACTTGGCTATGACATTCCTGTAAGACTTCTTCCTAGGATTTCTTTCAGATGTTGACCAGTGGATTCTTTCAACTTCTACCATACCTTCTTGTTCTAGAACTTAAGTGCAATTTTCCTTACTAATTTCTTATAATATTGAATCAGATTCTTTTTTTTAAATCATAAATTTCAGGTAATCTAATTCTTATATTGTCTCTCCTCATTCTGTTCTCTAGATCAGTTGTTTTTCTTTTTTTTATAAATTAATTGATTTATTTTTAGCTTTCAACATTCACTTCCACAAGATTTTGAGTTCCAAATTTTCTCCCCATCTCATCCCTCCCCCCAACCCCAAGATGGCATTCGTTTGGAGTACCCCTTCTCCTAATCTGCCCTCCCTTCTATCTCTACCTCCCCTCTCTTCTCTTATCCTCTTCCCCTTCAATTTTCCTGTAGGGCAGGATAGATTTCTATACCCCATTTCCTATATATCTTATTTCCCAGTTGCATGTGAAAACATTTTTTTAAACTTATTTTTTAGAACTTTGGGTTTCAAATTTTCTCCCTTCCTCCTTCCCCAACCATCCTCACTGAGAAGGCAAACAACTTGATACAGGTTATACACATGTAGTCATGGGGCAGCTAGGTGGCACAGTGGGTAGAGCACCGGCCCTGAAGTCAGGAGGACCTGAGTTCAAATCCAGCCTCAGACCAGAGACACTTGACACTTACTAGCTGTATGACCCTGGGTAAGTCACTTAACCCCAATTGCCTAAGGAAAAAAAATCTCCATCATCTGTAGTCATGCAAAACACTTCCATAGTAGTCATGCTGTGAAAAACTAAGCATATTTCCCTTCATCCTATCCTGCCCCGCAAAATTATTCTATTCTCTCTTTTGACCCTGTCCCTCCATAGAAGTGTTTGCTTCTGATTACCCCTTCCTCCAATGTGCACTCCCCTCTATCATCCTTCTGCTCTCTTGTCCCCTTCTCCCCATATTTTCCTGTAGGGTAAGATAGATTTCCATACCCAGTTGTATGTTATTCTCGTCTTAAGTCAAATCTGATAAAAATAAGATTCACTCATTCCCTCTCACCTTCCCCCATCTCCCCTCTACAGCAAAAGCCTTTTCTTGTCTGTTTTATGTGAGATAACTTACCCCATTCTACCTCTCCCTTTCTCCTTTCTCCATATAATCCTCTCTCATCCCTTAATTATATTTTCCAGATATCACCCCTTCATCTTCAACTCATCCTGTGCCCTCTTTCTATCTGTCTATCTATATATCTGTATCTATCTCTCTATCTATCTACCTACCTATCTATCTATATCTATCTATATGTATCTATCTAGACAGATAGATACATACATACATATATTATACATACATATAAGTTTTCCTTCCAACTACTGACAAAGGATTCATGAGTTACAAATATCATCTTTCCATGCAGGAATGTAAACAGTTCAACCTTAATAAGTCTCTTATATGTCTCTTCTGTTTACTTCTTCATGTTAATCTTGAGTCTTGTATTTGAAAGTCAAATTTTCTATTCAGCTTTAGTGTTCTCATCAAGAATGCTTGAAAGCCCTCTATTTCACTGCATGTCCACTTTTCCCCTGAAAGATTATGCTCACTTTTGCTGGGACGGTGATTCTTGGTTGTAATCCTATCTCCTTTGCCCTCTGGAATATTATATTCTAAGCCCTGCTGCCCCTTAATGTAGAAGCTGCTAAATCTTGTGTTATATTGGTTGTGTTTCCACAATACTTGAATTGTTTCTTTCTGGCTGCTTGCAATATTTTCTCCTTGACCTGGGAACTCTGGAATTTGGCTACAATATTCCTAGGAGTTTTCCTTTGGGGATCTCTTTCAGGAGGTAATCGGTGGATTCTTTCCATTTCTATTTTGCCCTCTGGTTCTAGAATGTCAGGGCAGTTTTCCTTGATAATTTCTTGAAAGATGATGTCTAGGCTCTTTTTTTGATCATGGCTTTCAGATAGTCCAATAATTTTTAAATTCTCTCTCCTGGATCTATTTTCCAGGTCAGGTGTTTTTCCAATGAGATATTTCACATTGTTTTCTTTTTTCATTTTTTATTTGTTTTACAGTGTCTTCATTTCTCATAAAGTCACTAGCTTCCAATTGCTCCATTCTAATTTTTAAGGAAGTATTTTCTTCAGTAAGCTTTTGGACTTCCTTTTCCATTTGGCCGATTTTGCTTTTTAAGGTATTCTTCTCCTCATTGGCTTTTTGAACCTCTTTTGCCATTTATGAGATAGGTTATTTTTTAAGGTGTTATTTTCTTCAGTATTTTTTTGAGTCTCCTTTAGCAAGCTGTTGACTTGTTTTTCATGATTTTCTTACATCACTCTCAGTTTTTCCTCTACTTCTCTTACTTGCTTTTTAAAATCCTTTTTTAGCTCTTCCATGGCCTGGGACCAATTCATATTGTTCTTGGAGGCTTTAGATGCAGGAACTTTGACTTGGTTGTCTTCTTCTGGTTATATGTGTTGATCTTTGTCACCAAAGTAAGATTCTATGGTCTGACTCTTTTTTTGCACTGATTGCTCATGATCCCAGCCAATTACTTGAGTTTTAAACTGTGTGTTAAGGTAGGGGTCTGCTTCCAGTGTGGAGAAGGTACTGTCCCAAGCTTTGGGAATTTTGTGTAGCTGTTTTTAAAGCTAGTTCTAGGGACCTGCAAATTTTCAGTTCTTCCAAGGTGCTATAATCAAGGGTGAGGTGTTTACTCCTTTCCTGGCCTGGGTTCTGCTCTATGAGTGACCACAAGCACTCTTTTCTGTCTTGGAATTGTAAGGAGGATTCTTTCTCCATAGTCACTACAATCTCCACAATGCCAGCACTCCTCCTTACCCCAGGACTGCTGCCCAGAACTGTGACCCAGATCCAAGCATGGGCAAAGCAAGAGAATCCTGAACCAGCAAAGAGATCCCTGCAATCCCCTCTGATCAGCTACTCACTTCCCCCCCTCAGTTTTCGGGCCAGAAGCTCTGGAGGTAGCCACCACTCTGGCACAGTTGCTTGGGGGTTGGGGCTGAGACCATGCTTCTCTCTCACCACAGACACAGATTTTTCCTACTGACCTTCTAAGTTATCTTTGGCATTATTGGGTTGAGAAGTCTGGGAACAGCCACAGCTGCTGGTGATTCAGTCCTCTGAAGCCTGCTCCAGGTTCACTGAGGCCTGCCCTGACAGAATGCCCATGCCTAACTGCACTCCTCTGTCTGTACTACTCAAGATACCTTTCTGATCAACAATTGAGGCTGTCTTGGGCTGGAAATTTATTTCACTCTGTCTTTTTATGTGTTCTGCTGCTTTAGAATTTGTTTAGAGCCATTTTTACAGGTATTTGGAGGGGCCTGAGGGACAGCTTAAGCAAGTCACTGCTTTTACTCTGACATCTTGGCTCCACCCAGTTGTATTTCTAATGAGATATTTCAGATTCTTTCCTAATTTGTTTCTGGTTTTTATTATATGTTGATGTCTTATAACCTCTTTTGATTCTACTTGCCCCATTCTAGTTTTAATAGAGTAATTTTCTTCCCCAACATTTTGTTTCTCTTTTTCTAATTGATTAACTTTCTTTCCATAATTATATTGGATTTCTTTTACTTTTTTTTTAGTTTTTCCTTCTTCTTTCTTTTTTAATTTTTTTTTTAGACAATTGGGGTTAAGTGAATTGCCCAGGGTCACATAGCTAGTAAGTGTCAACTGTTTGGTCTCAGGCAGATTTGAACTCAGGTCCTGCTGACTTCAGGGCCAGTGCTCTGTCCACTGTGCCCCCTAGCTGCCCCCTTCTTATTTAATTTTTTAATTCCTTTTTGGTTTCTTCCTTAAGATTTTATATCTCTTTTCTTTTCCAATTGGTTAACTCTTTTCATGATTTTCCTAAATTTATTTTATTTTTTCTATTTTTTCCTTGTTCTCTCTTATTTGATTTTTCAGTTCCTTTTTTAAGTTCTCCCAAGATTTCTTTTCAGGCTTGTGACCACTTTATGTTACTCTTTAGGGTAGGAGCAGCTTTTTTTTTTAACCTCACTATCTTCCCCTGAAGCCAGATCTTCTTTTATAACAAAGGAGCTATCAGTGGTTGAGTTCTATTTTCTTTGCTTAATCATTTTAATTTTTCATTTATCTTACTTAATTTTTATCAGTTTAATATTATTATCAAGTATTAATCCTGAGTTGTGGGTAATGTTGTCCCAAGCCTCACGTCCCTGTTGTTTTCTGAATTCTCTCTGGGGGCTCAATCTCAGGGACTGTTCTCTTCCTCCCCTAAGCCCTAGCCATGCTGTCCCAAAAATGTTCTTGCATCCTGCTGAAACATACTCACCTGGCTTTTGCTCACTCTTTCTCACCCACAGCCACAACTGGGGATCAAGTCTGGTCAGCACCACTAGGCCTGACTTCCAGAAACAGCAAAGTGGCCTTCAATCTTCCTCAGCCTCTCCTGTTCTTTAGATGAACGTTTGTGAGGTAAAAATTCATGAGGTGAAAGGTCCTGAGGCTGTGAGGTGAAATTTTCTGCTTCTCTTGAGGCATATTGTTTGTTGATTAGTGGAGTCAGCCCAGAGGTGTTTACACTCTACTCAGACCAAAGCTCAACCCCAGGAGTCTTCTCTGATGTCCTCTCAAGATGTCTTAGGAGGACAACTGCTTCACCCCTTTATTGCTGCCGCTCTAGGTCATTTTGTGGTGATTTTCTGTCTGTTTGTTGAGGAAATGTGGAGAGTCTGGAAATTTTTGACCTACTCCACCAGCTTCCCAGTAGTCATTCTATGTATTTGTATTATGTACTTGTACATATCTCTTTAAAAATATATTGACACTCCACTCCACGATCTAGTTGATGGAGGTAAGATGTGTGGCTGGTGAAGTGCAGCATTTCCAAAAATAGATCATTGTAAGACCAAATGACATTCCTTTTGTACATATGAAAGTGAACTCATCCCATGCAAAGCAGGTCTATCTCATTCAATGTGAGCTACAGGCAAAGCATCATATTAGTTGCTACTAAGACAAAAAGATAAATAAGACACAGACATTTCCTTCAAGGAATTTATCATCTAGCAGGATAAGATATAAACAAATAACAATAATAAAATATAGGATGAGAGAGATGACTTGAGAAATGCAAGGTGGTATGGGGGTTTAGTGGAGGACAAGATTATTTCTCACTGAAGAGGTCAATAAATCAATGAAAAAGCATTAATTAAGTGCTTACTAAATTTCAGAGACTCTGCTGAGCATAGGTAATACAAAGATATTGAAATATTCCTGGCTTACAGAGAGCTTACTTTCTAGAGATAATCTGCATATCTACATTAATATAAAAGTAATACGGACAAAATACATATAATAATTAATAATAATAATAGCATTTGCATAGCATAATGTGCCAAGTTCTTTGCTAAGTGCATTCTAAATATCGTTATGTCATTTGGTCCCTACAACAACCCTGGGAGGTAGGAGCTGTTATTATTTCCATTTTACATTTGAGGAAACTGAGGAAAACATAAGTTAAATGACTTGCCCAAGATCACATAGCTAATAAGCATCTGAGGCTGGATTTGAACTCAGGCTTTCTGACTCCAGGCCCAGCATTTTATCCACTGTGCCCACCAGCTGCCTCTAACTACCTATATTCAAAGATATAAAGATTATGAAGGGCTTCCTGTAGAAAGCGATGTTTGAGTAGAGCCTTGGTGGAAATTAGATGTATCAAGACACTGAGATAAGGAAGTAGCACATTCTAGGCATAAGGCCTATGCAAAGGAACAGAAAGTGGGGCAGTAAGTCCCGACTTGCAGAGTATGAAGTGGGGAGGGATACATAAGAATTCCTGAAAGGTAGAAGGATGTCAGACAGTAAAAAGATATAAATAACAAAGAGAGAGTTTAATATTTGATCCTAGAGGTAATGGAAAACCACAAGAGTTTAGTGAAGGTGACATTTTCAGATTTGTGTTTTCAAGATAATTATTTGAATAAACTGGAGTGGGGAGAGGCTTGATGTAATGAGACCAAACAGGAGGCTACTGTAAAAGTCTAAAGGAAAAAGGTAAGGAGGACCTTAACTGGGATGGTGCCTGAGTGAGTAGTGACAAGGGTATATATGAGGAAGACATTGTGAGTATAGAAATGACAAGATTTGTCAGTCACTTGGATAGGTAGGATAAGTGAAAGTCAGGGGCTGAAGACAAATCAAAGGTTGGAAACCTAAAGAATTAGAAGGAGAGAGTTTCCTTCAATAGTAATAGTGATAATAAAGATCCTTAATGAAGAAAGGACATTTGAATAGGTTACAAAAAAAGATTAAGTTTTAGCAAGGGGGCAAGAATAGCATTCCAGGTAAGGGACTAGTATAAACAGGCACAGAGGCAAAGATAGAAAAGTATAGGGAGAGTTTAGGAAATATTGATGATTCTAGTTTGGCTAGAGTATGGCCATAGATAACATAAGCCAATCAAGAAAAGCTTTGAATGCTAGGTCAGAGAGTTTGTTGTTTGATAGAGAGTAGGGATCCTGAAAAGGTTTTTCAGCCAAGTTAAGAGTAGTGCTTTAAGAAGATTAATTTGGCTTTGGCATAAAGTATGGGTATAGAACAAAGTTGGGGAAATTATCTAGCATACTACTGTAGTTGTTTAGGGGAAAGAAGATGAAAACCTGGTTTATGGTTATAGCAGCAGTAAGGGGAACAGGAAATGACTGCAAGAAATATTGTAGAGGTATATGTTATAGGATCTGGTAACTTACTGGTTGAGAGGAAAAAGTGAGAGTGGAAATCAAATGTTTTATCCAGGAAGAGTTGGAGAATGATGATTTTTATATAATTAGGTAGTCAAAGAAGAACAATACATTTGGAAGGTGGGAAGGATAAATAATTTAATTTTGGACATCACAAATTCAAGATATTCCAACAGTTCATGTAGGTGAAGATATCTATCACAAGTACTTGGAGATATGGAACTAGATTTCCCAGAAAAGAAAGAAATATGCATTTGGGAATCATCAGAAGAGTGGTGATAATGCAATCTCAAAGACAAAGGGTTGAAAGAAAGTCAAATGGGGTATAGGAAATTAGAGAGGATATCCAAGGCAACAAGGGGAACAAGAAAACAAAAGGGAAGGGGAGAAAGGAAAATCAGGAGGAATAACAACCAAGCCAGTTGTTCTCACAAAGCTGCACTCTAGACTTCTCCATCATGCCCATAAACCTCTTCATCTTGTAAGACTATTTCAGCCCTGGAATTCACACTTCAGAAGTACCCACTGCCCCTCTGGTTCCTCTCTCTGGTTGCATGGCTCCTCCCAGAATGTCTATTTAAGGAAGATACCCAGGCCAACCATCTCTCCATTTCTGATAAGACTAAACTCTGTATTTCTCCATTATGACCTCTTAGGATAATTTCTCTTCTCATTCCACCTTTTTTAGCTTCTTTTTGCATGTTGTGGTACAGCAGATAGAGTGCCAGACCTAGAGTCAGGAAGAATAATCTTCCTGAGTTCAAAACTGGCCTCAGACACTCACTAGCTTTGTGACCCCGGGCAAATCACTTAACCCTATTTGCCTTAGTTTCCTCATCTGTAAAAGGAGCTGGAGAAGGAATGGCAAATCACTTCATCTTTGCTAAGAAAACCCCAAAAGGGGTCACAAAGAGTCAGACAGGACTGAAAAATGATTGAATAATAACACGCATATTGTTTTTCCCTATTTGAATGCAAGGTCTTTAGAGGCAGGAATTGTGTTTTTCTTTGTTGTATTTAAATTTCTAACACTTAGCACAACGACTGGCACATAGTAAGTGCTTAATAAATGCTTTTTGCTGAGTGACAGTGTGAGCAATGAAGAAAGATATCATCAGAGAGGTAGGAGGAAGATCTTGAGTCTAGTTTAACTCAAGCCAACAGGGGGAAAAGTTTCTCAAGAAAGAAACAGGTACTCTCTTTTAGACCCTTAATGAACCTGAGCCAGCACTAGAGAAAGGATTCAGAGCAAATTTTTTTTTGTTTGTATTTTTTTTCCTTTTCATCTTATGCTTTCTTGAAGGACTTTATAGTCAGATATGTTTCACAGGATAGCAATTAAGAATATATATTTTTTTCCTTTTTCATGTTTTCTTCTATTTTTGAGAGAATGTTTAGTGTCAGCAACATGTAGGAGAGCAAAAATGATTAGAACTTATTAGAAAAATCTCACTTTGGAGAAGATTGGATTCTGTATGTTGCTAGAATAGCAGGCATGGGCTGCTTTTGGCTGAACAGCTTCATTTATACAGATGATAAAACCGGAGTTTGGAGAAGCAGCAGTATTGTTCCTCCTCTTTAAAAGGCAAAAGATGTTAAAAATTGTTGTTGTGAGGTGCTAGAAGGTAGTGATTAGGATTTTGCCCCAAAGTGGGCAATTTATGGAGTATATAAGGTAGGCCTTGAAGAAAACATTTCCTCCACTGATGGAAAACATAAAAGAAGTCTCTAATGGCAATTTTACTCCATTAAGGAAGAAGGCAGGGTTAGATCCTGGAACTGGAATGAAGATGAAACTTGTTGATATTGGGCAGAGCAGTGGCTGGGGAAGCACTTTGTTTACCTTTCAGGTTCCTAGGAGAGAAGTTGAGGATAGCAGGATCTCAGAAATAGAGAGGAACTATCAAGTGTGCCTTGTCCAGGAAGCTGTTTGCATTAATGCTAACAGTGGTAGTTCAGATACAACCTTGTTGTTCATTTCATCTCAGAAGAGGAGGCAACCCAAGGACCAGAGACTGGCTGAGAAGGCCATTCTTTTTTTTGTTTGTTTGTTTTTTGTTTTTGTTTGGTTTTTTGTTTGTTTGTTTTAGGCAATTGGGGTTAAGTGACTTGCCCAGGGTGACACAGCTAGTAAGTATCAAGTGTTTGGTCTGAGACTGGATTTGAACTGAGGTCCTCCTGACTTCAGGGCTGGTGCTCTATCCATTGCGCCACCTAGGTGCCACAGAGAAGACCATTCTTTCATCACCCAACACTGATCTGTAAAGTTTGATAAGGCATGTCTGATCTGTGAAAGGAAAAAATGGACTTCATGCCTCTCTGTAGCATCTGTCTTCTTCACCAGAATTGATATTTTGTATTGGTTTTGTTTTTTACTAACAGCTTACATTAACTTTTTATTTTTTTAATTAATTAATTTTTAGTTTTCAACTATCACTTCCATAAGCTTTTGAGCTCTCCCTCCCCAAGACAGCACACAATCTGATATAGGCTCTACATATACATTCCTTTTAAATGTATTTTCATATTAGTGATGTTGTAAAGAAGAATTAGAACTAATATGAGGAACCACAAGAAAGAAGAAACAAAACAACACAGAAGAAAAAAAGAGCAAATGGTATGCTTCAATCTGCATTCAAACTTCACAATTCTTTCTCTGGATGTGGATAACATTTTCTATCATGAGACTTTGGGAGATGTCTTAGATCTTGCATTGCTGAGAAGAGCTAAGTCTATCAAGTTAGTCATCACGCAATGTGGCTGCCACTGTGTACAATGTTCTGGTTCTGCTCACTTCACTCATTGTCAGTTCATATAAATCTTTCCAGCTTTTTCTGAAGTCCACTTACTCATCATTTCTTATAGCATAACAGTGGTCCATTACATTCATATACCACAACTTGTTCATCCATTCTCAATTGATGGGAATCCCCTCAATTTCTAATTCTTTACCACCACAGAAAGAGCTGCTATAAATATTTTTGTACATATGGGTCCTTCTCCCATTTGTATGATCTCTTTGTGATACAGCCCTAGAAGTGGCATTGCTGGGTCAAAGGGTATGCACATTTTTATAGCTCTTTGGGCATAGTTCCAAATTGCTCTCCAAAATGGTGGATCATTTCACAACTCCACCACCAATGCATTGGTGTTCCAATTTTCCCACATCTTCTCCAACATTTAGCATTTTTCTGTTTTGTCATGTTAGCCAATCTGATAGGTGTGATGTGTTACCTCAGAGTTCTTTTGATTTGCATTTCTCTAATCAATTGTGATTTAGAGCATTTTTTCATATGACTCTAGATAGCTTTAATTTCTTCATCTGAAAACTTCCTGTTCATACTCTTTGACTATTGAACAATTGAGGACAGACTTGTATTCTTATAAATTTGACTTAGTTCTCTACATATTTTAGAAATGAAGCCCTTATCAGTGACACTGGTTGTAAAAATTCTCAGGTTTCTGCTTACCTCCTAATCTTGGTTGCATTGACTTTGATTGTGCAAAAACTTTTCAATTTAATGTAGTCTAAATTATCCATTTTGCATTTCATAATATTCTATATGGTCTTTTGTATTTTAAAAAGGTATGTTTTTCCCCCTCACCTACGTTCTGTGTTTGGATTAAGAGTCATATTTGTACAGAAAGAAGTGAACTGAATTTGGAGTCAGAAGTCTTAGAATTGAATCTCAACTCTGTCACTTACTATCTTTAGAACCACTTCATTTCTCTTAGCCCTAGTTGCCTACTCTACAACAGAAGGAAATTGGACTAGATGAGCTCTAAGCACTTTTTGCTCTAAATATATGATATTATGATTCTGAGATATTGGTAAATCAAGCTGATGCAGCAGATGTTTTAAAAATCCTTGGTAAGTAGCTGAGCTAAGCCTGTTTTATAACCATGCACATCCTTTCACAGTTTGCCTCTGACAATCTATCTTCTTTTTCAGATTCACCTTCACTAGAAGCTCTGATATAATGGCTCCTTCATCAGAACACTAGCAACTGTCAGCAATAACATTTTTCAACATCTTCTTTTGTCTTTTTATGAGGAGGAAGAATCATTTTCTGTACATTTTTATTCAACCAACATTTATTTAGGTACTCACTATGTGCCAAGACATTAAATTCAAAATATATACAAAGATGATACAAAGTAATTTCTGTAGTGAGTGTATCAATGTTAATGAGAAATCAGGATTGGCTTCTGGTAAAAAGTAGAATTGAACTGAGTCTTGTAAGTTACAGATTCTGTTTGGTGGAGATGAGGGCAATGAGTACTCCAGGCATAGTGGACAGTCTGTAGAAAAGCTTCTACAGACAGACAGGAAATAATAATAATGCTACAGCAGGGATTCCAGTTAGACTAAAACTGAGTCTATGAAATAGAGAAATATGTGACAAGCTTGAAAGGTAATGTTCCAAGCCCTATTATGAAGCAGAGTTTTAATTCCAGGGAAGTCTTTATCCTAGGAGGTAAAAGGGAGCCACTGGACCTCCTTAATCAGTGGAGTGATATGGTCAGACCTAAGCTTTGAGACTATCAATTTGGCAGCTATTTGGGAAGCTGAGTCAGAGAGAAGGGAGATTGGATGAAAAAAGACCAATTATAAGGCTATTGCAATAGTTACAGTAAAAGAGGATAAAGTCCTGACCTAGAGTGGTGGCTGTATGATTAGAAAAGAGAGTTGTGAGATATTGTTCAGTTCAAAACCACCTTTATACAATGCACCCTATGCAGCTGTTTAAAAAGCCCATTTTTTCTAATAGCAACAAGTAAAATCAGGAATTATAGAAACAGTAGAATGAAGAAATGAAGAAATGAACATCAGGATATGGTAGAATGGCCAAGCTGCTGATCATCTTATATTCAGAGAAAAGTTATATCTGAGAGGTTAAGTTGATCTCTTCAGGTTAAAAAGATTAATTAGGTTGTCTTTCTTAGAGATTTTCTGCAGATTTTTATTTTGAATAGCCCACTGAGGACACAAGAACGGGAATGGATGGGGAAATGGGAAATCCTTAAGATGATAAGGGATTAAATGATCTTTATACCCCTGTCAAGTCAATGAAAGGAAAAGCGTTTCTGTCCAACAAGAGTAGGTTGGGGAGAAAACATGGGATTTTCTAGTCTGGAGGTGGAAGGATTATGTGAAAATGGGGGCATCCTTACATAGTAAGTGAAGTAATAGCAAAAATGTTAATTTTTAGGATAGTCTACTTCTTTTTACAATAATAACAGTAAAGTACTAGAGCTCCTTCCCCTTGCTGGGTTAGTAGTCATCTGAATTACATATTCTAGGTAAAATGTATCTAAAGTTACAGTAGATATTTAACCTTGTAGAACCAAATTATCATGCATGTGTGGAAAAAAAGCAAAAAAGAAAAGAAAAGAAAAGAAAAGAAAAGAAAAGAAAAGAAAGAAAAGAAAGAAAAGAAAGAAAGAAAAGAAAAGAAAGGCAAGGCGAGGAAAGATAAGGCAGGACAAAGAAAACCAGGGTAGAGCAAGACAGGGTAGGCCAAGTCAGGGCAGAGCAGCACAAGGCAAGGAAAGCCTGGACAACGCAGGGCAAAAAAAGGCAGGGCAGGGCAGGGGAAGGCAAGGGAAACACCTGTTATTGTTTTGTTTCTGAAGTGAACAGTGGGTAGAGTTGCTAAAATATGGCCTTCAGATTTTATTAAAAATCAACAACAAAGAACTTTCTGAATGATTGCTACTTATGTGCAGTAAGTCATTTTCCCTCCAAACCAAATAAGTTATTAACTTTAGAATGAACAGGGGGATTGCTCCTCATTATGAAGCAATAGATTGCAACATTTATTATTTAAAATGAAACCACTTTCTATTCTATTAGGTATTTGTATTTCAGAGTTTCAGGTTTAAAAAACAAAGCTTCTTAAAGATTGAACAGACACTGTATGATGCTTTTACTTTGGTTAGTCACTGGAACAACCACGTTTAAACCTGAGGGGGAATGTGTGTATTCATGTGTGTAAAGATACAGATAGACTAATATTTAATTACTCTTAATTTTAATTTAATAATTTACTAATTAAATTTAGTAAAATTTAATTAATAATTTACGCATATACTTCTTCTTCTATGAAACCCTGAAAAACGTGATTTTTATAATGTTATTCCCAACTGCCTTCTGACTTTGTCCTTATCAAATATCACTGCATATATGCCAAGGGATAGTACTAAAATGGAAACCAAAGCTAATAATGGTAACTAAAACACACACACACACACACACACACACACACATTCCTTAAAAAAAAAATTGTCAATCATTAAGGTCTGCTTCATATTTGCATATTTACTTCATTCATTCATTCATCCATTCTGTCTCACTTCTAGTATTGTTCCCAGAATGAAAAGTAGTTGGTTTAGTGAAAGCTTTAGGAAATGTCAGAAATGGTATAAGAATTTCTGTCAGAAACACCAACAAAACCAATTCAGCTAGAACAGGTGGCCCGGTTTAGACAACACAATTCTGATTTCAGTAACAAGTCAAATGCATCCGTTTGGAAGGGGTTATAGTGGGGAGAAAATTAAGATGAGATTCATTTTTGGGATAAGCATAACAGATTTCTATAAAGTAAAAAAAAACATAGTTGAAAGCTACGGATAACTAAGATTACAACATGACAATGCTTGATGCTTTCAAGGGTGGTGGTAACAAGAAGTATAATATAATTCGAAACAATCTGATATATGAAATTGTGTGTGTGTATATATATGTATATACATATACATATACACACACATACATTGAGATATATGTACATATGTGTATATGTGTAAAAGGTGCATGCATTATCATCTGCTTTGCCACTGCACCAGGACTACTTCATCTTTCCATTTGCAGTTGAAATTTCAAATATATATTGTTTCTACCAGTAAAAATGGCAGCTCTTTGAGAACAGGGGCTGTCTGGCTTTTCTATTGGTATCACTAGCACTTAGTACAGTGCTTTCATAGTAATAAGTGCTTAATCATTTTTTATTCATCCATCCATCCATTCATTGTATTTAACTATGCTTTCCCCCTCCTTAAGGGAGGTTAATTTTCTTCTCATGATTTTTTGTCTTCTGCAGTTAGCAAATAATTTTAAAGCAGGAAACACGCATGTGGATTCTCTGAATCCTTTCTATGAATCATATAAGGCTATGTCCACATATAGCACATTTTTAAGCCATGCTGTGTCAAATTGTATTTCTATTGTTAGCATTAAATAAAAAGAAATAAAACATTTAACATGGACATATGAGAACTGGTGCTCCAAATACCCAGCATAGGTTTGGAGATTCATACTCTATTTTATTTTATTTCTTGCCTTAAAACTAGTTTAACAATACAGATTCATGATTTCCTGGTTCCAATTTATTTTCACTCTGCCATTTGTATACATACACGTGTGTGTGTGTGTGTATGTGTGTGTGTGTTTTATTATCTATACACATATACAAATGTATACTTATATAAATACATGTGTGTACATATACACACACGTGTGTGTGTGTGTGTGTGTGTGTGTATGCATGTATGATATGTCTTTTAAACAACCTCTGATGTTTGGTTGTAGTTAATGGCAACCCTTCAATGTGACAAGAAAAAAATTTATTAATATTGTATGATTATTTAGTGTCTTTTCTTGATTCTCATTAGTTGTTCCCTAGGTTCAAGGGTTAACTCTAAGGGCTAGAGGTATCAGACTGTCCCGTTCATCCCCTAACATTTAACAGCAAATATTCTCCAAAAAGAACTTAAAAGGCAGGCAGGATGTGTATTCTGTCAACCTAGGCAGTTATGCTAACTTGTGTTGCATAGTTGGTGCAATTAGACTTAGATCTAGATATGTGCAAACGGCTTGTTGTTGTTGTTGTTGTTTTGTTTTGTTTTGTTTTGTTTTCTGAAGTTAGAGCAACTTCAAAATTACAACACAATCAGAATTACTAAAATTAATCCTGGCACATCTCAGATACTTATGGGATTAGAAAGATGCACTTTTGGTTAATAAAACATTCTAGCTGCAATTCTTGTCTGTGTGCTACTTTTAAATCATAAATATGTTAAGGGACTATTTCCCCCAAATGAGCTTGGTAATTCATTGGCTGACCCATGCTTTATTTAGCACAAATAGCTATTGTCATTACTGTTCTTTCTCAGTGGGAGAATATGCATGGTAATAAATACACAAGTGCAACAGAAACACAAGCTCCACACAACTGTTCTTCCAGAAGTCATTTGAACTAGAAAATTCTATATTCAAAATTAATGGAAAGAATAAACTAGTACAATTTCCAAAAAATATTTAGATATTTAACTAGAAATGATCCTTTCAGAGGCTTGATCGATAATGACACTTAAGAGATTATTTCATTTTCTCTTACAAAGTTATTACTCTTTCTAAAATTGGGACAATTCACATATATACATATGTGTGTATATATGAGTGTATACATATAATTTATTGATTGAAAAGACTGATAGAAAACTTGAGCATTAGCTTTCTTAAAACTGAACTTATGTTTTTCATTTACTTTCTCAAATTAAGTTTGATACGGGCAATATTATCTTAGGGAATAATACTCATTAGCAATCATACTGTTTTCAAGGCTTAAAGAATGCTTATAATACCTGAGATCATATTGGAGTCCTTAGGGAAACAAGAAATGTTACACACTTTAATACTCAAATGCAAATTTTTCAATCTTCTTTTCTCATCGTGTACTCTCCTAATCATGTGCTTTTTTTTTTTAATTTTAGAGAACCACATATAAGCTGACAGGCAAAAATTCTCTTCCTCTCCTTTTCGCGCTTCCCTGCTTCTCTTCTTTCTCTCTCTCTCTCTCTCTCTCTCTCTCTCTCTCTCTCTCTCTCTCTCTCTCTCTCTCTCTCTCTCTCTCTCTCTTTCTTCTCCATCCTTCCTTCATCATAAGAAGAAGAAAGGGAGGAGCTAGTTCAGGGAGTTGATGTGTTAATTTAGTAAAAATGAATGAGAATATAACATGAGGTTGTCATGTGTAGTTAAATTTGCCCCAGGGAGCAAGAGACATACAGTCATTGCCTGGCGATACATTTGTATATGGAAAGATTTCTTTTATAGGATCAAAGAATTAGAGTCACAAAGGACATTAGAGGCTATATAATATATTTCAACTTCCCAATTTTGCCAATAAGGAAAGTGAGGCCAAGATTATGTGACTTCCCTAGGGTCATATGGATATAGTATAACCAGGATTCAAAAGCAGATCCTTTAATTGCAAATTTGACATTGTTTCTTTTTTATGACAATGCTTCCCTTGATTGAATTAAACTAGTTGCTTTAAAATTGCCCATTTTGACTGAATTCATATTTTACAAATCTCGAAAATTTTAAATTTTACTAAATCCAACTTTTTTTTGAAAAAATTAGATTTAATGAAACATTTTACCCCAATATTCATTATACCACATGACTAATTTGATTAGCTATTTTTCTCTAACTCATTTGGATTATTCATTGTTTGTATTTATGTGTAAATTTGTTTTTCTTAGTAGATGAGTTTTTTATCAATGTTAATCACTCTTTATTATATCAAAAACTATTTGGAATTATTTTTATTTAGCAAAAAAGCAACAGTAGTAATGATAAATGAAATGGTTTGAGGTCTGCAAAGGAATTGTCATAGAAAATCTCATTTGAAGCTTGCAACAATCCTGGGAGGTAGGCATTATAGATATTATCATGTTAATTTTAGATATGAAAAAACTGAGGATCTGAGAGGTTGAATGAACTGTCCTTGGACACTCAGCCATGGGTATCAGAGATGAGATTTAAAGTCAGGTCTTTTCTCCCTAAACCCAAAACTATTTTTCTTCCTTACCTTAAAACACACACATAAAGCATCATGTTCCTTCCCACACAGATGAGCTTGATCCTATCCATATGATTAATGAATGCCTCTATCCTCTATGAAAGAAAGTGTGGGATAGTAGATAAAGGGTAGAAGAGACTTGGAGTTGTTATATCAACAGAAAAGGGGAGAAAAGAAAAACTATGGATTTAACACATGCTATAGGGGGACGGGTGGGCAACCAAACAAACAAGCATAAAAGGGGTCTGGTACATTCCCAGGGTATTTAAGATGGCATCACCCACGTGGAAGATGTGAAGGAGCTTTTTTCAGGAGACAGGAGAACTGGACCATTCTTGGATATTCTGTACCAACTCTGGATTTTGTTGCATTTGTATCTAAGGAAGGAAGGGACATTTTTCTCAGTTTGTGAGATTATCTGGGAGGGCCACAGCTAGTGTTGACTGAGGTCTTTGATAAATTGGACAGTTGCTGCTACTCAACTTATGGAGAAAAGGCTCTTTCCTTCAATATAATAGAAGAATGCAACATGTCAATGAAAACTTCAATCCTAGAGTCTCCTGGTAGTAGCTTCCTAGTGGGTTCCATATGAATGATACCTTATTAAATGGTCAGGGAATATAAGATACCTCTCCATTACATAAATAAATAAACAAACAAAAACATAAACATTGAAAGAAGAGACTATGTAATACAAATAGAACACTAAAAAAGAGAATGGTTTGTCTAAGAATTTTTAAATTGGAGTAGAAACCTTCATGAGGAAAAAAAAGATGAAGAAAAAGATAAGGAGTCAAATTAAAGGTAAAGTCAACTTGTAAGAAGAATAAAAAGTTTACTTTTTTATTGGAAAACTTCAGCAAACTAAAAAAATAAAGTGAAAGGAACAGAATATGTTGGGTTTTTTTATGCTCCAACAAGAAATGTTAAAGACAGCTCAAAAGACAAAAAACAGTAAAATGTATGAAATATAATATTTTTAAATTCGCAAAGACAGGATGAGAACAGATAATTTCAGCATCATTTGAAATAACAAACCTGGAAAACTAAATTTGAACAGGATATTTGAGCATCTTTGGCATCCCCATAAAGAATGATAAAACACTCAAACTGAAAGAACGGCCTCAGTTGTCAGAAGCGCACTGAAAGAATCGTGAAAGTTGGAAGCTCCCTCAGCGGCTGGTTAGCCCAACCTATGCCTAAATAAGAATCCATTCTACAAAATCTCCAATAACTTTGTCATCCAACTTTTGCTTTAAAAGTGGGCTTATAGTGGGAAGTAGAGGGCATCTACCTCCAGAAGCCGTTTCTTCCATTTTTGATAAACTCTAATTGTGAGGATGTTCTGTTTTATATCAAAGTTCTATTTACATCTTTGCAATTTCTAGATGTCTTCTGCCCTTTGTAAGAAGAGTGAGGCCGGTCGTTCCTTCATATGGCAATCCTTCAAATACTGGAAGACAGCTATTATATACCTTCACATCTCTTTTCCAAAATAAATATTTCCAAATGCTTAGACTAGTCCTCATATGATGCTGTCTCCAATTCTCTAATTGACCTCTTTGTGATCACTTCTCCTTGCCAACATTCCTCCAAAATTTTACCATCAACAACTGAATAAAATATTCTAGATATGGTCTCCCAAAACCAGCAAACAGTGGCACAGTACCACCCTTGTCCTGAGCAGTTTGACTCTTTATCAATATAACATCTCATTAAGTTCTTTGACTTCTAGGTGATACTGTTGACTAATCCTGAGTTTGCATGCAGGTATTTTTCAAACACGAATATTTAGCTATGCCTCCATCCTATATCTATGAAAGTGATTTTTAATTGAATAGTAAAGCTTTTCACTTATCCTCATTATTGCATTTTAATAATTGAAGAAGAGTTAAAACAGGAAGAAAAAGCAAAAAACAAAAAAAAAACAGGGTCACATTGGTTACCAAATCACCATAAACTGATAGGCACAGTCTTTCTTGGAATTTGTTTAGGTATTTTGTGTTGTCAATTAATTTGGAATTAAAGCTAGGCTTTTAGACAGAAGTTAGCACACTCACCAACTGACCAAAATATTCACTCTAAACTCACTTTAGCATTCAGAGAACATTGTATTTTTACAGTGCTCATTCTGGTTTAATAAAAGATGCTTCAAAACACAAAACTCACTAGCTGTCATGTAGGAAATGCATTATGACCATATGGATCTGACCTTTGGCTAGGTGAGTGTCACAACTCACTCACTGTGTAACACTTCCCAAACCTTCTGTCTCGGCTAGTGGTAATGAATTCCTTAAGCATGATTCATTTAGCATTTAGTAACTTTAAATAAAGTTCACATCTCAACCAACATAGTGTCAAAGTTTAAAGATCAAACAAACACATTTCTTACTTCCTAACACTTCTTCCTCTCTCAATTTTCACTGATGGCAAAAGCAGTGCTATGCTAAAGGAATAATGTGGCATATCCAACTCAGACATCTGCAGTATTTTATAGTGTTTTAACCTGCTGCTGAGGTGTCTTACATACTTTCTCGTAGAGCATTAGGAAAGAACATCTCTCTCTCCCCTACTTCTGTTAAATCTCAGGTTTCTTAGCATCAATACAACGATTGGAAAATGACAAAAAGGAAAGTCAACGTATCCAAATTAACACCCAGACAACAGCATTTAGATACCTTCCAAATGATTCTGAAAATCTCACAGTAGTGCCAACTGGAAGAGGTTATGTACATTTTCTTCAGGTTGCCAGGAAAGACTGTCAAAGCTGCCAAAGACTAGGCTCAAAAAATTATGCAGGATCAGTAGGAAAAGCAAAGAAAATGGGTGTCATTCTAGTGGCTACTGGTGTATAAGATTTTGCAGAAACTGGAAGTGGTCACGAAATGTCAGGGAAAACCAGACCAGCCTCAGTAAGATAATCCCTTTTTCTCATTGCTTGTGTATCAGAGTGAAAACTGCAGGGCAGATTTTGAAAGGTTGGCACTACACCTCCTTTGAAGTTCTGTATACTCACTTTGACATCTACAAAGAATTTCTGACAAGAGAAATTCAGTTGCAATTATTCAGTTACACATTGCCACCTTCCACTGAAACCTAGAAAACTCACATTTTATTGCTTCCAAGATTAGTGAAATCTTTAAGAAAATTAAAAGTTCATTTTATTTAAGATGAATAATTATACATTTATATTGTACTTTAAAGATTTAAAGGGTGTTTTCATGAAATATCTTATTCTTTACAAGAACCATGTTGAATAGTTGTTATCTTTTCCCCTCTTTTATAAATAAGGAAACTGGGCCTCAGAAAGGATAAACAATTTGTCTACCTATAAGGAAAGGCAGGAATTGAACTCAGGTTTTCCTGATTTATGAAAAGGCAACAACAAAAACAAATGACACAGAAAGAAAAGAAAGGACTGGAGAAAGAGGGGTGCCAAAAAAATCTTCATATTTTGTCTTATATCCATTATTGTAAGAACTTCAGGGGTAATATTTCTTCCCTACAACTAACTTCTCCTAAATTTCTTATATCTTTTAATGACAGTACTGCTTTATCATTTACTAAAGTTCAGATCTCTGGAATCACTTCTCAGAATAACGTAAATCTCTTATCTAGAGTGGATTTCAGAAGCTAATTCATTACTGGGTAGTAAATCCATCCATAACATACTAGATAAGTGACCATGCAACCCCTAACTGGTATCTATTGATAGAAACTATTACAGTACCCATAGCTGGAGCCAATTCTGCTTTGTGACATGGTAAAGTTGATAATAATTTATTAACTGCCCATTATGTTTCAGGAAGTATATTAAACTCTGGGTTAATGGATCTGGTATCAGAACACCAAACAAAGCTCAAATCCCACTTACCACTAGTAGGGCCTTGGACAAATCAATTCTCTGGCCTTTAGTTTCCTCCTCTTAAGAATGAAAGGGTTGGCCTAGAGTAGAAATGTCAAACTGTCAAACATATAGCCTGAGTGCTACTTGTGGGCCACAATACTCCTGAGTGCAGTCCAGATGAAAATATAATTGGGAAATATCTTACTAAATAAATAAAAATGTGATAAAACTTAAATAACATATTACTTTTTAAAGCTAAGTCAATATGTGTTCCCAAGGAGCCTGACATAGTATTTAAGGACCTCCATTTCCATATGAGCTTGACACCACTAGGCTACTTGCTTTCTAAGCTCCCTTGCAGCTTTAAGTCTATGATCCTATGACAATTATTAGAAAATTTGTCTTTCTCTTAAAAGATTTCAATCATATGGTGGAGACAAGTCAGGGACTCACTGGAGTTGTCCCCAGAAAGCCTCCAAACAAGTTTAAATAATGCTTCAAAACAAATTCTGGAGTGGTAGAACCCACAAAAGGATGGGATGAAACAGTTTTCCAGCACAAGACAACTTAGAAGGTCAGTAGTAGGTCTGTTGCACTGGGGTGAGAGTGGAGCACAGTCAAACACTGGCTGAGCTCCAGCAAACCAGCAGTAAGCCTTCAGGATGACTGAATCAATGGCAGCAGTGGCAGCTTCTGAATCTTAGTCCACAGACAGTAAAGGGGTCAGACAGCTATCCAAAAGGAAATTATAGGGATCTCTTTGTTGGGACTGGGACTGGACTCTATTGCATTGCCCATACTTTGATCTGGGTCACAGTCCTGTATCTGTCCCAGGGCACAGACAAGACAAGCTCACAAGAGCTTGTGGTCACAGGAGAGCTAGGACACTGGTCATAGTTCTAAGGCTGGAAAAAAATGCTTGTGGTTGCTCACAGACCAGAGCACAGAACATGAGAGTAGCAAACACACCTTTCCTTAGATCATATCACCTCAGAAGAAATGAAAACCTACAGGTTCCCAGAATTATCTCTGAGAACGGTAGCACAAAAAACCAAACAAAAAAAAATCTGAAGCATGGGACCATGCCCCCTCCACTCCAGAAGCAGAGCCCCACTTTAGCATAAAGTTAAAAGTCAAGAAATATTGCTAGAAAAATAAGCAAACAGTAGGAAAAGATCCTGACTATAGAAAGTTATTATGGTGACAAGGATGATCAAATCACTAACTCAAAAGAAAAGAAAAAATGTTACATCCAAAATCCCCACGGGGAAAAATAAAGATTTGCCTCAAGCCATGGAAGAGCTCAAAAAAGATTCTCAAGTAAAAGAAGTAGAGGAAAATTTGAGAAGAGAAATTAGAGTGATACAAGAAAATCAAGAAAAAAGAGTCAACAACTTCGTAAAGAAGGCACAAAAAATACTGAATAAAATTGACACCTTAAAATCAGCCACATGGTAAAAGAGGAATAAAAATCCAATGAAGAGAAGTTATCAAAGCTATCTATTGTCACATCAAAATGCTCTAAATCACTATTGTTTAGAGAAATGCAAATTAAAACAACTTTGAGCTACCACTTCACACCTATCAGACAGAAAAAAAAAATAACAAATGTTGGAGGGGACATGGAACAAGTGGTATACTGATGCACTACTGGTGAAGTTGTATATTGATTCCCTAGACAAGTCACTTAACCTCTTAGTGTCACGGGCAACTCACCAAAAGTAGAATTACATTTTTTATTGATTTATATTAATGAAGGGAAGTTTCCATCCTAGGTGTTCTAGACTGATGACATTAGAAGTCCATTCTCCTTTTCCATCCCAAATGAATAAATCAAACCAAGTAAACTAGATAGAAGAATATAGAATTCTTAAGGGTTTTACCTTTATCTCACTCTTCTTAAGAGGGTGCTTAAAGGTTGCACCTATATCTTTCTTCTCTTAATATACTATAAAACATGGCGCAATTCCTTACACATAGTGTTCAATACTTTTTTTTTTATTTAATCAATATAACATGTATAGAAACTCATTACTATGAGGAAGCAAATTAATTTGTGCCACTATACTACATTCTCTTGAATGAATGAATGGAATGAATGACATCAAATTAAATGGGAAAGTATTTATTAAGCACATGCCATATGCCAAGCACTGGCTACAAATAGGAAAACTGAGATAATCCCTGCTCACAAGGAGTTCACACTTTAATTAGGGTTAGACAAAACATGACAGAAAGTCCAGCTGCAGGGCAGATAGAAAGACACAGAAATCCTAAGGACACACTATTGAAGGGAAGAACTTACGGCCAGGTCCAGAAGTTTAATTTTTAGTTCGTTTGTTTGAACATTATATAGGTAATTAAGTTGGGGGGATGATTGCAAGTCATAAAGGGAAGTTGGGGGATGATTGTAAGTCATAAGGGCAAGGTAGATAATAAGACCTGAAGTATCTTAGGCCACAGTGTCAGGGTAGATGATAAAGCTTGGTGGTCCATAATCTCATCAGAATGTATCAAGTTGTTGACCTTCACCAAATTGTAGCCCTTAGAGTATTCAAGCAGTTCAAGTTAGAGGGAGGAAAGGTGTAGGGTACCCCATTTATTAATCAATCTGTCAGTTTCTAGGATGGTCCAAAATTTGAGGAAGGGGTGAAGAGAGAATGAAAGGGGATAGAAAACTCCCAGTGGTGGAAACTCTTCTTATTATGGTAAGAGGTTTATTTATTTATTTACAGTAGGATTAGGGAGAAAAAAGTGGTGCCAGAGGAGTGCTAACAAAACTATTTTGATTCCAGAACCAGACAAATTTACAAGTGCATTTGTCAAAAATAATTAATGAATAATTAATTCCAATACTATACATATTATTTGAAAAAAAATAAGAAAAAAAAGGGAGTCATACTAAATTCTTTCTGATACAAATATAGTTTTGATACCTAAACCAGGAAGAGCAAAAACAGAGAAATAAGAGTATAGATCAACTTCCCTAATGAATAGTAATGCCAAAAAAATAACAAATTGAATAAAAGCAAGATTACAATATATCACAAAGATCATACACTATGACCTGGCGGGATTTATAACAGAAATTCAGGGCTGATTTAATATTAGGGAAACTATAAGCATAATTAACCTATAAACAATAACAACAATAACATAACTATTTCAATAGATACAAAAACGCTTTTGACAAAATAACTCATCTATTACTATTAGAAATGGTAGAAAATGGAGGCATCAATGGAGCTTTTCTTGAAAGAGATAATATCTATCTGAAAAAAAGCAAGGTTTTTCTGTAATGGGGATAAGAAAGCTTTTGAAAAGACCAGGGGTGAAGTAAGGATGTTCATTATCATCATTATTATTCAATATTTAGTCTACAGAAACTCTCATCAATACAACGATTCACCACAATTCCAAAGGGTTCAGATTAAAAAAAAAATAAATGCTCTCCATCTTCAAAAAGTTATCTGATGGACTCAGAGTATAGATTGAAGGATTTTTAATCTTCATTTTTTTCTTTCTTCATTTTTTTGGAACATGGTTAATACAAAGATACATTTTGCATGATTCCATATGCATAGTGTATTACATTTCTTGCCTTCTCAGTGTGTAGAGAAAGAATTTGGAACTAAAAATTCAATTAAATTAAAATAACGAAATAAACAAAAGTGTTTTGAGGTACTCTCTCTCCCTTGACCACACCAAGTAAACCTACTTCCCATCATCTTTTCAATTTCCAATAGAATTAATTTATCACTACTACCAAATATATTAACCTGGAACATTATAATATGAACACAATAGCTTTTAATGTCTGAACAACTTTGAGATATGCTACCTGAATCCTGGCATACTATAAATAAATCCTTCTATTTTCTTCTCCCAGTATAGCCAAACATCCAGTCTGTTTAGCTTGCAGTGTTCATTAAGCTCACAATTGTATTGTATTTTGAAATTTCATCTGAATATTTAAAATTGTAGAGCAACTGTCAGTGGAGAAAGCAAACATTTGTGCCCCAGAAGAGGTCACTGCTATTGCCAGGAATATGTCATTTGACAGTTTTGATATGTGAGGTATAAATTCCAGTCCAAAACAATTGGCTAGGAGGTCAGGTATATTTCCCTAAGCCAGAATCCCAAGATACCACACTGTCACATAAGAATCCATAGAGTTTTTCATGCCAATACATAGGGAAAAGACATACAACTTTTCAATTTTAGTCTAAATAAAATATTTCTTGTATTTTTTTCCTTTTTTTCTTTGAATTTTGCTTGGCAGTATTGATGACTATTATAAAAGAACTGAGACACATGAAAAGTTTATAGTAATTAAGGTGATCACCTAAAGAAATAGGAAAATCTAGACCCTAAAATAAGAGATAAACCAGGTAGATAGTATCTGCAGTTAAGAGGGCATAAATGGGAAAGAAGGTACTGTTCATCATGCTAACAGCAATATGATACAAGGATGCACTATATAACCTCCCATATGGAAACAGAAGTAGACCCAAAAGGAAGGGGCTGGACTCAAATAAAATTGAGAAAAGGCTGAAGTTACTTAAATGGGGTATAGAGGATGGGAAAGAAAAGCAGCTTTTCTCATTGTTTATAATAAGAAAATATTTTCTCACAATAAATACTTATGGTGTTTCTAAGGCTGTAACTTCTACCAGAAATTAATGAGTCTTCTAAAGCAAAGTCATTGAGTATTGTGCCATTTCTCCTTTTAACTTAACATCATTTATGTGGGCTCTTTTTGCAGCATTAAGCAAATCAACACCATTTCTAAGACTGCAGTGACTACTCAGAGAGTGTAATTTTCTAATATTTAAGTCAGTGGCATTTAATTCTAACATGGGCATATTTGTTCATAACTTCTATTTATTGGGGGTTTTTTTCCTATTTAAATTCCTGCTTAAAAACAAAACAAAACAATAACTCTATTTGCTTTACATTGGCCAGAGCAATAAAAATGTTACTTAATACATTTAGTTGAGAGAAGGATGGTAAATATTGCTTTTTTGCCATTAAAAAATCTTTCACAGAACTTTCTTCAATACAACAAAAACTAATATACACTGATCAATTTTTAAATTATCTGTCAAAGTTAGAAATTATATGTTTTCTAATGATTATTTGAAGAGAATTCTGTTTCATTTAAATCCTAGAGTATGTATGGGTATTTGTGTGTAAATTTGTACAATATACAATATTGACTTCTGGGTTTCATTTTCTCTATCTACAAAATGGCATTAATAGTGGCATCTATCTCCAGGAATTGTAAGGATGAAATGAAATACATTTATAATATTCTATAATGCACTGCTATATAAGTATTAGCTCTCATTATTATCATCATCATTACTTATTATTATTATTATTATTATTATTATTATTATTATTATTATGGGACAGAGGGTATTAAGGCAGTGGAAGAGCTTGGGGAAAAGTCAACTAGAGCACCTTATGATTACCAAAAACCATTGTGCCCTCCCACCACTTCCAGGTGCCTCTCTTTGTGACCAAAGCCTCTTTACTCATCTGTGCAATGGAATGATAATGGTATTTACACAATGTTCTCCACAGCATTGTGAGGAAATTAATTTGTAAACTGTATCATGTTATAAAAATAGAAATTAAGGATATTCAGTTGAGTTAGTGTGGAAAGAACATCGGATTTACGGACAGAATAGATTTGAGTATTTTTCTCAGATCCTACACTTACTAGCTTTGCTACTCTCACATTATAAGAGGAAATATAAAGGCTGAAATTTGAAAAATGAAATGTGGAAAAAGGTAAAGAGAGAGTGAAAAGAGGGAAAGGAAAGAGAGGAGAAGCAGAGAAGTTTACCCCTTCCCCAAATCACAGTGTCTCTACAGTTAAAGGTTTGAAAGGAAAAACAAACTGAAGCAACTCTCCCCTTCTCCCTTTTCTAGATTTCCCCCCCAAATTAGTTCCTTTGATACTCATGTGTTGTGAGGCAAGAATGAGATGACATTGTTAATATACTCTTATGAAGAGTCTACACAACCATAGCAAATCTGAAGCAGAACTTGAAAGTATGACAGGGGTAGATTGAGACTGAAATTGAGTCATTGGATTTCAGAACATTCATAGCATTTGGAGCTAAAGGACATCTATTCCAAGTCCTCATTGTTCAGATGACAAAACTGAAATTTGATATATTAAGAAACTTGCACCATAAAACAAGAAATAAATACAATAGATTCTTAATTTATGGAAATTCATATTATGCAAATTCAACTTTAAGTAAAGAATCCTGAAAGAAAGCATTCCCCCCCCAAAAAAAAAACTGTTAACTTTCATGTACAGTACTGTGCTCTCTCTCTCTCTGCTTCTGCCCCTCAGCCAGGTGCTCGAAGGTCTCCCATCCCCCACTCCACCCCACCCCCAAAAAAACACCTTAAAAAACAAAACAAAACAGAAGAACTGAGCCACGGAGAGACTGCCACTGGACTGAGGGTTCTCTCTGGTGAGAGAAAAGACCTTTGCCTGGTTCTGCCTACCACCCACGTTTCCAGGCTCTGTGTGTTTGTCCGTAGGCCCTCATGTGCCTTCCCCCTCCCTCTTCTTCCTCTAGTTTGGCCAGGCCCCCATGAGGCACAGCACCAGAATTAGAAAAATATATTTTTTTTCATTAGAGGTCTGCTGAAAGGTCCTTTTACTAAAAGTGAAAACTGTCTGTAATAGATACGGGTTTCAGCTACTCTGATTCCAAATGCAATGCTCTTTTCTTGTTACTTCTGTTAGATAAGGAAAATTAGTCATTTATTTCACAAAACAATAAAATTAATCAGTGGCAAAATACGCTGAATAATTTTATTCCCTATTATAAATAGAAGTTAGATAAGATAAAGCTTTCAAATATTAGGATAATTACAACAAAACCTGATGTATTTTGCTCATGTTCTATGGCCAGTCACCTAAGCTTTCCACTTGACTTTCTGTGTACACTGATACAACACAAGTCTTCTACTCCTGTGAACCAAATAATATAAGCCTTCCAAAGTTCTCTAATCCTGTCTTGAAATTTCAGAAAGTTTAATACCTTCTGTAATCATATTTTGCCTGAGTTAAATGTAAAGAAATAGCTCTACCACAGAATAATTTACAAAGAAAGAACTTTATTAAATAATAGATGCCAACTCCCTCATTTTACTGATAAGAAAACCAAGAACTAGACCCCAGGGAAATATGGGACTTAACTCAAGATAAAACACCTCATTCATGATAGAATTAGAACAAGACTCAAATCTTCTATTTCCCAGTCCACGTTTCTTTCCTCTACAATGAGATATCTAACAAGAATGAATTTCTTACTTCCTTAGATTGTACTATATTTTTTGAAACATTGTGGCCTCTGGGTTTATACTTTCATTAGTATGAGGAAATCTTAACATGGAAATTTACTCCATTCACATTTATAGAGAGTTGACTAGAGCATGAAGAGGTTCAATGACTTATTTATGGTCACACAGCCTCTCAAGTAATTAGTCAATTAATAAATCAATAAACATTGATTACTATGTGCCAGGCACTGTGCTAGGTGCTGAGGATACAAAAGGAAGCAAAAGACATTCCCAGACTGTAAGAAGTTCACAATCCAAAGTGAGAGACAGCACACAAACACATATACATAACAGCAAGTTACAAACAAGATAAATAGGAAATAACAGAAGGAAGGCATTAGAATTAAGAGAGGTTGGGAAAAGCTTCCTATAAAATATGAAATTTGGGAGTGTATATGGGAGTTGAAGTGTTGGGCATGCCAGGTTCCTGCCTCGTCTCACTATGCCACACTCTTCTTTTGTCACATTAAATACTATTTTATGAATCATCTGAATTTTCTTACTCTAGTCTCAAGTAGAACATGCATTTCATTAAACTCAAGAAAGAAAAAAGAAACATCTCAAGCTTATTCAAAATATCCAAAGAAGCATGGAAGTCTATTTCACCCATATGCATCACACTCCTTTATTTTTCCATCCGTGCTTCTTTCTTGTTGAAATGAGACTTTGAATATTATCACCCTCACAAAACCATCTCCTTCACAATGCTATTTACTTGCAAATGCATTTGGAAACACATTCTCTTCCAGATATTTCTAGTACATATAGAACAAAGGAGTATTCCCCACCTGTCCCTGTCTGCATAAATCAGTAGACACAAACTCATTTCCAATTACAAAGTGCAAAGCATAGTGTGTGTGTGTGTGTGTGTGTGTGTGTGTGTGCACGTGTGCACGTGTTTAATGAAGCATGGAGATGAGTCAGCCCTCTGCAAATGTTAGTTTATAAAAACAACCTTTCCTTAAACAAACAGCACTAGATTTGAATGAATGAATTGATCTTCATGTTATTACTTACCACTTAATATATTCCTTCTGTGCTTTTATGATAAAGCTTATTTTTTTAACATCAATACTCCAATTGTGCAGCTCTTGATACTGGATTCCAAGACTGTTGACTAATAAATAATGAATGGAGAATATCTGCCCACAGCTGACCAATGAATTTGCCTTCTTTGATACTGCATTGCATTTGTGATGAACTAGAATATGGTTGGCTCTGGTTGATGAGAAAGGTTTTTACAGACAGTGTGCCAGTCATCTAAGAACACGATTGAAAATAACTGTTGGATTGGCATATTAATGATCACAGGAGACTGATGTAAATGTCATGAACTATTGGGAAAGAATAAACTGAGCATTAATACTACTCCTCATCTGTTCCCAGTGTGCACAGATAAAAATTTTATCACAACAAACAGCATGGTAGTTTGCATGAATTATTAAATCATATGCATACAAGAGGGTTAGTAATTAAACAGGAAGACTTACTGAGGATTATCACAACTGACAATGACTAGAGCTTGCAAAGTCCAGCTATAAGTCAAGAGACTAATGTGGATGATTGCCTTTAATTTGTATGACAATTTGTGAGTTACTAATTTATAACACTTTCAGACATTGCCAGTGGGGAGTAAAATGTGAGATTAGTCTTTCAATATGTATATGTCAGACATACACAATAAATGGTGAACATATAGGATTATTTATAGGCAATAATTTTATTTGTCATTTGAAATGACTTTATTAAAATCAACTGTTAATTCAAGCATTTGAATTTTCTCTAAAATTATCCCTTATGTTCTGTATTTCACAAAGTCACCTAATACTCCTCTTGTTACATGTTTTTAGATTGAAAAACTCGCTCTTGCGTTCTTTCTTGTGGTGTTTCTGGGTTCTTATGCTAATAATTAATTCAGCCACAAGGTCCTGAATGTAGTTTTTAAGGACTGCGATAATTAGAATAATACATAATGAACTATTTCCAACAAATGTTGATCACATATGGTAAAGTATGATTGTGGTTCCTAATAAATTATCATCTGCCTAAACCCACTTCAAAATTAAACAAAAACCCCAGATGAGGTATATAAATATTGATAAAAATGTATTATCAAATATTTATCATCAGCATGAAAATTCTTACAAAAAGCATAGTACAACAACAACATAGCAACATATTCCTAGACTGTAGGTATACTTATTATTAGTAAATAAGGCAAATTATGATTATATGATTATAACTTACTTGGGATTCTATACTGCATATACATATTATGTGTATGTATATGGGTATACTCATTCTCTCTCTCTTTCTGTGTGTGTGAAACAGAGAGGCATGCAGTTCACAAAGTGGCAGTGTGATTTAGTAAGTAAAGAAGTGGTGACCAAGCTACGAAGACCTGAGTTTAAATCTCACCTCTCCCACAACCTATCTGTGTGACTCAGGGTGAGTCACTAAATTTCTTATTGCTCAAGGTAACCATTCTGACTATAAAGTTTTCAAGAAGGTCCAGCACACATTAGCAGAGAAAGTTTCCTCACCTAGGAGGTTAGTGTACTAATAAAATTACAAGTCTAGTGCTAAACCCTACATATGGAAAATAGTGCTCCTGTTGATCTCAAAGCAGTTGTCATATTTTATCACTATAACCAATGTCATATAGAGTAGTTGATAGTAACCTTGCTGATAGATTTACATTATTTTATAAAATACTAAAACTTATATTTAGGATACTCCTATTATCACTTCTATGAAAAATTAGTATTAAGTATCTAATTGTTCATGGTGTATTTCCAATGCTTACATAAAGAGCACTATGTATACCTTGTCTCTATCTCCAGGAAAATATAATCTAAAACAAATACCATAACTTAGGCAGACATGTAATAGGATACACCAATAGTAGGGAGTGTAGGCGAGTCAATTTTTGGAGAACAAGGTGCTTGTATCTAAGTGCCTTCATTGTATGGATTAGGAATCAGAATCCATTATTAGGGAAGGATGTAGAATCTCTTTGCCAACCACAACAAAAAAGTAAAATAGAACTCTATCTTTTCGGAATGTTTAGCTGCAGTTTTAAATTATTTAGTCAGACGTCTCAAACTAGATCCATAGAAATTGTTTTGAAGTGGAGTGGAAAGAAATACTGTTAAATGTGACATCAGAACCAGGAAGACCTAGGTTCAGTTCTCACCTCTGAAACATAATGGTTGTGTTATCCTGAACAAGTCACATCATTCTCTCTACCAATGAAATCTTAAGTCTGACCCTATACAGATACACACACATATACATTTGCATATATGTATAATGTGTGTGTATACTATATGAGGTGTTACAGAACAGTAATAACCTGATGTACTGATGGCCAGTAAGGAAATTTCTGTTTCTGAATAAACTAAGACTGATTTGTTAACGGGAAATGGGGAGGTTGTATTTTGGATGCTCTTCTCAATATAATTAAGTGAAAGTTCTAAAAGTCAAAGACTTTGATGAAACATATGCATTAACTAATGCAAACAGTTGTAGTATAATTTTTCCCAACATGAGGATCATTCTGGTATGTCATTCTTATTTTCATGATAAATTAACATCATGCCTGATTGTATTGGTTAATTAATTTTCCAATGTTGTACTTGCCCTATAGATACAGTCTAAGGGTCACAAAGCCAATTTAGTTATAAAAATACTGGGTAGAAATCTATAATTTTAAATTAATTTGTGAAGACTTAATTGCTGACTTTAAAAAGTGCCATTGCCATGGCAAAGACTCCAAAAATAAGTGTTGCTACAGAGGCATAAAAGTGCTATTTTATCATCTACATGCCATCCAGAATACATCACATTGGGTGCACAATTAACTTACCATTATTCTCAATGAAGGTACATGCCTCCAAAGATTTAAAAAAAAAAGTCTGAGGCATGTGCAAGCTTATAGTTTGATTTTGTTTGTTTATTTTACAAAGAACAACAAAACCCAAGGAGGAAAATCAAAACAATATTGATGAGAAATAAATTGGCAGTGTGTTCTTATCATCATGTAAAAGCAATGGCCTTCCATGGCAATTTGTATTCATAGACACAGTCTATGACATTATACACAGATTCTTAGCTATTATGATGAAGTAGCAAGATTCCATAGATTTCCTCAAATTTACATTTTAAGATGTAAACCTTAGAGCCTTTATTTTATGTGCATCTACTTCGTCTGCAAACCTTACCTGTAATACATCAAAAAAACTCCTGATAAGTGTCCTTGAACTCCTCTAAATGGGGCCCACTGGGATCCAAAATGGTACCTTCCACATTAAAATGTAAATGAGCATCCTTGAACTGTAAACCAAGATCATTTTCTACAGGTGTTTAAATATAACAAGGCCTTAAAATCAATCCTTCAGGGACAGCTCATGTATTGTACTTGCTGAGTTGCATTTCAGGCATAATGCTTTCCATACACGTTGCTTTATAGGTCTGTGTAATAGTCACTAAAATATCTAGAAACCATTCTGTTACATCATATAAGAGGCCCTGTAATAAGTGACCTAAATGAGCAACCATTGCAGGGCAAAAAAAAATGCACTGAGCAGAGTTCATTTAATCATTTCTATTTGTTCAATATATAGTATCCATAAGTTACCCAATGTCTCTAGTGTATCAATGTTTACTGAGCTCTCTTAGGGGCAGCAAAGGACAACAAACAGCAGGGCAGATGGGACATGTTTCCTGTACCTAAAAAGTTAACGTTTACAGTGAGACAAATAATAAAACTGCATGCGTTGTTAAAGACTTCTTGAGGCTTCCAAGGCTGCCTGTCATAGGAGTCTCCTGGGCTGAGGTGGAGGTGGAAGTGTAGTGATAGCCCAGTTCTTTCCGTGGTGTATCTGGATTGCAGAGTGAATTGGCTGCAGTATTGCCTCAATGAGCAAGGGGACAGAGTCTACACTCTAAAGAAAACAGACCCTGCTGGAAAACAGACCTGTTCAGCTCACCCAGCCAGATTCTCTCCAGATGACAAGTATTCAAGACACCCTATCACTATCAAGAAAAGATTCAAGGTTCTCAAGACCCAACAAGCACAATGGTCCTCTGAATTACCAACCACCAAGCAATGGCGCCACCAAGGACTCTGGCCCAGGAAGTTTTCCTACAACTAGGAGACCTCATTTGGGAAGAGCTCATATCTTTGACTCTTTTAACCCATTCTCACAACTTTCCAATTACTCCTTTTGTACAATTGCTTCTTAGAATCTAGTCTCAATTTGTCTGTTCCTCTCTGTACTTGGTAGCAATCAACCTAAAGTAAGAAAGTCTAAAGTTGACACATCTTTTTAATCAATGTTGTAGGCTATTAAAGCTGAAATGATTTTTTAAAAAGACTTGTTTTTACTGCTGTTATTTTGTTATTTTTAACCACTTTTGCAAACAATTTGCCTCTGGTTCATCTGAAAGTGGTTAGTCTATATAAACTATCACATCATTTATCACTACAAGGTTAAAAAACCAAGACCTAACAACGTAATACATGACAGAAGATGCATTTATTATCTTCTCTGAGATATAGATAGATAGATAGATAGATAGATAGATATAAAATGATGATGATTGATGATGCTTTAACTTTTGCAAAGTGGTTTACACGTATCAACTCATCTCCAAAACAACCCTGAGGCTATTTTATATCCCCATTTTACAGAAGCGGAAACCAAAGCACAGAGAGGTTAAGTTACTTGCCCAGGGTCACACAGCTAATAGCTGTCTGAAAAAAAATTCCAACTGGAAGCTTCCTAACTGTAGGTCCAGTTTCCTAAACAATGTGATATCTAGCTGCTATAAGGCTTCAAGATTAATGAATGATAACAAATGATGAATGTATGTTGAATTGTTAATCTTACCACTGAAAGCAAGCAAGTGTTCAGTCGTATCTATCAACTGCATGAGGGAGGTCTCCAAATTACCAGTGGTTTGAGCAGCAAATGATTCTTTGGAAGTCACCTTTTTTTTTTAACTCAGAACATATTTTCCTAAAGGAATATATGTATATATATTTTTTTTAATTTTTAAATTAATATATTTATTTTTGGTTTTCGACATTCACTTCCATAAGCTTTTGAGTTTTAAATTTTCTCCACCTCCATCCCTTCCCACCTCCCCAGGATGGCATACCATCTGATATAGGCTCTACATATACATTCTTATTAAAATATTTCCACATTAAGCATGTTGTAAAGAAGAATTGGAATGAATGGTAGGAACCGCAAGAAAGAAGAAACAAAAGAACAAGAGAGAGAGAGAGAGAGAGAGAGAGAGAGAGAATGAGCAAATAGTATGCTTTGATCTGCATTCAGACTCCATAGTTCTTTCTCTGGATATGGATAGCATTTTCCATTATGAGTCTTTTGGAGTTGTCTTGGATCATTGCATTGCTGAGAAGAGCTAAGTCTATCAAAGTCAGTCATCACACAATGTGGCTGTTATTTTGTACACTGTTCTCCTGGTTCTGCTCACTTCACTCAGCATCAGTTCATATAAGTCCTTCCACATTTTTCTAAAGTCCACCTGCTCATCATTTCTCATAGCACAATAGTATTCCATTATATTCATATACCACAACTTGTTCAGCCATTCCCCAAATGATGGGCATCCTCTCAATTTCCAATTCTTTACCACCACAACAAGAGCTGCTATAAATATTTTTGTACATGTTGGTTTTTTTCCCATTTTTATGATCTCTTTGGATTACAATCCCAGAAGTGGTATTTCTGAGTCAAAGGGTTTGCACATTTTTATAGTCCTTTGGGAATAGTTTCAAATTGCTCTCCAGAATGGTTGAATTAGTTCACAACTCCACCAACAATGCATTAGTGTTCCAATTTTCCCACATCTTCTCCAACACTTATTATTTTCCTGTTTTGTCATGTTAGCCAATCTGATAGGTGTGATGTAGTACCTAAGAGCTGTTTTGATCTGTATTTCTCTAATCAATAGTGATTTAGAATTTTTTCATGTGATTATAGATAGCTTTAATTTCTTCATCTGAAAACTGACTATTCTTTGACCTATATCCTTTATATATCCTTTGACCATTTATCAACTGGGGAATGACTTATATTCTTATAAATTTAATTCAGTTCTCTGCATATTTTAGATATGAGGCCTTTACCAGTGACACTGGTTTTAAAAATTATTTCCCAATTTTCTGCTTTCCTCCTTTGTTACACTGGCTTTGTTTGTGCTAAAACTTTTCAATTTAATGCAATCAAAATTATCCATTTTGTATTTCATAATGTTCCCTATCTTTTGTTTGGCCATAAATTCTTCCATTCTCCATAAATCTGACAGGTAAACTATTCCTTGCTCTCCCACTTTGCTTATAGTATCAGCCTTTATATCTAAATCACATACCCATTTTGACTTTATTTTGGTATACAGTGTAAGATGTTGATCTATGCCCAGTTGCTGCCATACTATTTTCCAAGTTTCCCAGCAGTTTTTGTCCAATAGTGAGTTCTTATTCCAGAAGCAGGGGTCTTTGGGTTTATCAAATAATAGATTGTTATGGTCATTGACTATTTGTCTTATATACCTAACCTATTCCACTGATCCACCATTCTATTTCTTAGCCAGTACTGAGTAGTTTAGATGATTGCTGCTTTGTAATATAATTAGGAGCTGGTATGGCTAGGCCACCTCCCCTAGTATTTCTTTTCATTAATTCCCTTGATATTCTGGACCTCTTTGTCTTCCAGATATATTTTGTTTTATTTTTTTCTAGCTCTACAAAGTAATTTTTGTTAGTTTGATTGCTATGGCACTGAATAAGTAAATTAATTTAGATAGAATTGTCATTTTTTATTATATTAGCTCTCCCTACCCATGAACAAGTGATGTTTTTCCAGGGAATACCATTTTTTACAAGATTTTTGGGTATCCCTAAAGGATAATTTAAACACACACACACACACACACACACGCATATGTGTGTGTGTTGTTAAAGACTTTTTTGTCTTTATTGCTGTTGTTTGTTGCTAACCACATTTGGTTCATATATATATATATATATATATATATATATATATATATATATATATATATATGTATATATATATGTATATATATATGTATTATATATGTATATATATACACACACACACACACACATATGTATATATATACATATACATGTACATATATATGTATATGTGTGTGTGTATAAATATAACCATATATATAAAACCAAATGTGCTTAAAAATAAGTAAACCACAGAAATAAAGACAACACACACACACACATTAGGACCGAGAAAGGTTAAACGATGTAACCAAGGTCTCATAGCTAATTAGTGGTAAAACATTTGAACAGCATTAATGCTGATGTCATGAATAGGATTGACCTCTGAAAGAAAAGTAGGATAAGGGATAAAGATGAAAAACAGTTGTTGATTATGATGATGGTGAAGATATTGTTCATACATTGAGATTTCCATAACACACACCCCATACACACACACACACACACACACACACATACACACACACAATTAAACATTCACTTGGAGATGTCCTGTAGGTATTTGGATATTTAGATCTGGAGCTCATAAGAGGGTTCAGAGTTAGAGTTATAGCTCTAGAAGTCATCTGAATAAAAGTAGTAATTGAAGCTATTAAAGTGTAAGGTATTTACAAGGGAGAGAGTGAAAAGAGAGACATGTCAATAGATACTTGGCAACCACTAACATTAAGGAGTTAAGAAGAGAATGATGAGTCAGAAAGAAAAGTAGATATAGAGGTAGAAGAATCAAGAAAGTGTGTGATATCTAAATATTAGTGAGGAAATAGCAATCTCTTTCTCTCCAATTATGATCTCACAGGATGTGGAAGTTCCAGGGAAGCAGAAAGTACAAGGATCTGTTCCCTACCACCAATCACCTTCACCCCCAGTCTCCCAATGACTAACACCACTAATGTCTCAGCAGAGACTCCGCAGTAATTCTGGTGAGCCCTTTCCTTGATGCCTGCCTTCTGTTCAGTTTCTAACAGTTATCTCTCATTCTAGAATCCCAATTCTACGCCAAACCGTGGGGACATTTCTCCCCTTCCTAAGAGTGATAGGCTCAGTCTTTCTACCACTTTCACCTCTCCCACCTCCACCTTCTGGGAAAATATGACCTCTTTTACACTCTGTGATGAGCAAGAAATCATAAACTACCATTCTTTTGATAACTTGGACAGTTTAGAGGGACATGGCATCTATGTCATCTGACCCACTGGGCCTGAGTCCTTGCCCTGCCATTATCCCTATAGACTATTGACATTGACATTTGCCCTACCACTGAATCCTAAGGATCATTAGGCCTTTCCATATACCCTGTAGCTTTACCCTTTAGTAAGAGCTATCTTGCTTGTCTATTTCTATCCCCAGCACTTAGCTTACTGCTTTGTAATTATTCAGCATCTAATAATGTTTTTAGTTGCATCATTCCTTGATTCATTCATGATTTTGTAGGGCAAACTCAGCCATTTCTTTCCTTCCTTCTTTCCTTTCTCCCTTCCTTCCTTCTTAAGTTCTTTAGTTTAACTTTGTAGTGACAGAATAGGAATAATAAAAAAAAAACAACCCTGATGATTACTATTTATAATGCAAGAATAACAGAAGGACAAGAGATTTTATGATAGTACCCAATGAAATCTTGATTTTCAAAGCCGCTTGTACAATTCTACAATGGATTTGTAATTATACCAATACAGACACCCTTGCCATTGGTGCCAAAGGTATTAACTACATTTAAAAATGACCAGTTGTTCCCATTAGAATAATTACATTGGTCCTAAAGGAATTAACTAAACTCAAAAAATGCCCAATTATTCCTATTAGAATAACTTCAGTCTGTGATTGTGTTAAGATTATTTGCCAAGATTAAATGTTCCATAAATATTTATGGAATTTTACATTTTGTTGTGATTACACCCCCAAACAACATAAAACACAGTAGTACATTTATAGGCTTATCCCATATTCTATGCTCACTTCCAATGACTTTAGCTGATACTTTGCTAAGAAGATTTTCAATATCCGTTCTGGAGACCCTCGATTTGCCTCTACACCTCTACAAATCTCAGTAGAAACTTCACCCATTTCCTCTCCTGTCCCTCTTATTTTAATGACATTGAAATTCCTTTGTCATTCAACACTTTCAACCATCTGGCACCTCCTCCCTTTCTAGTTTTATTTTGTATTACTCTCCCATGTTCCAATCAAACTTCTGCTCCTGCATATTCCATGTGTTCTCCCACGCTATAGCTTTAATCATGTCTGGGATGCTCTCCCTCCTCTGAATCTGTTCAGTTCCTACTCATCCGTTAAAATACAACTCAAATGTCACTCCCATTATAAAACCAGACCTAGTTTCTTAGACTAGAAATCATCTTTCCACAGTGTGGTAGAGTAAAAAAAGCACTGGGTTTGGAGGTAGAGGACCTGGGTTCAAATCCCAGTTCTTCTATTTACTACCTTCCAGGCATCAGATAACTTATCTGTAAAGTAAGCAGAGGCTGGACTAGATTCAAGGGTGGGGAACCTGTGGCCTCCAGGCCACACGTGGCCCTCAATGTCCTTAAATGCAGCTCTCTGACTGAATCCAAACTTTACAGAACAAATCCCTTTAATAAAAGGATTTGTTCTGCAAAACTTGACTCAGTTGAAAGGCCCCACCCAAGGACCCAGAAGGCCACATGTGGCCTCAAGGCCATAGGTTCCTCACCACTGGTAGATGAATGGATGGATAAATGAAAAAGAATTTCTTAAGTGTTTATCTTGAGCAAAGGATTGTACTATGTTCTAGTGATGCAAATAGCAAGACACCCCCATGTTCTCAAAAATTCATACTCAAAACACATGTAAGAGCTCTGAGCTAACGTAGGATGCTGTGGTCTTATGGTACTTAGGGTCCAAGAGCAACAGAGACAGTAATGCCTCTTCTTTAATTTAATTTCTATGACCAAAGGTATATTTATTTCTGATATTGAACCACTTGACTGTGTCAAAGCCTTTGGTGGTAAGAACTTTAGTCTTTAGTCAGATCTTTAGTAGCTATGACTGCTAAGGAGGCAGGGCTATTGTACCCACAGAAGAAATACTAGGTCACATCTTCACAGGAGCTGATCCCAGAGATGATGCCTGCAGGAGCTGGACTGATAGCAGAGTTGGTGGTCTGGGTGGAGGGGCCAGGGAGATTTGCCCCTTTCCTGGCTCTTAGGCTACATTGTTGCATGTTGGTTGCATGTTGGTGGTGGTGGTGGTAAAGAAAGTGAGCCCCTTCTTCATGGTGATTGCTCACTTCAGTGATGGCTAGAGGAATGGAACTGGAACCTGGGATGGTAGTCTTAACAGGGATGTTGTTCTTTAGTCATTCAGTCATGTCTGACCAACTGTCCATGGAGTTTTCTTGGCAAGGATGCTAGAATCGTTTGCCGTTCCCTTCTCCATTTTAAGCCAGGGTTAAGTGACTTGCTCACTTAATCACACAGCTAGTGAATATCTGAGGTCAAATTTAACTCTGGTCTTTCTGATTCCAGGTCCAGTGCTCTATCCACTTCACCACCTAGCTGCCCCCTTAGTGGGATTAGAGAGGAATGATTATTATTTCCAGGGTTCTTTGGTTCACAATCATAGGCAATCTCTTTGGGAACTGAGGGGAGTTAGTGGTTAAGATGATGGTGACGTTTTGACTTGACTGCCACATGGTGTCCTTGTCTCTGTCTCTCTCTGTGTCTGTCTCTCTCTGCGCCTCTATCTGTCTGTCTGTCTTTCTTTCTCTCCCTCTATCTCTCCATGCTACTGCAGCTCAATGGGCTTACTTGCCCTTCATGTGCCCTGTTCAAGGGGCCTTTTAATGTCTATTCAGTTCTGAATCTATGATCCTATGAAAGCTCAAATCTCACACGCTACTTCCGTCTTAATTGGTTGAGAAGAAACAATGATAGTAGCCATTTGGAACAAATTAATTTTGGGGGGACGGGCTAGGCAGTGGGGTTAAGTGACTTGCCCAAAGTCACACAGCTAGTATTATGTGTCTGAGGCCAGATTTGAACACAGGTCCTCCCAAATCCAGGGCTGGTGCTTTATCCACTGTGTCACCTAGCTGCTCCTGAACAAATTAAACTTTTAAATAGCTCACAGCCCATGCTTAAATTTGGGGGAGGGAAAGCTATTACAAATTTTCTATGACAAGGCTGTGCCCAAATATGTGCAATGAACGTGTAATTAGAATTTATGATTTAATTATGGTTTGACATGGTTACATGAAAAAACAAAACAAAACTGTAAAAGCTTTTTTTTTTTTAAATCAGAAGTTATGGGTCCCAGTTTGCACTCTTTTTTATTGTTCTCTGATAAAGTCTATGCTTAGTGAACCCTCCATCAATAACCAACCAGTTCCATGGCAATGAAAATACTTTCTCCAATTGTGCAATCACAGCCTTTCCATGCCTTTTCAAACTTTGCACTGCTTGTCCACATCCTCCCATAAATCTTCAATAGACAATCTAAGCTTAAATATCTTTCATTTTTTTAGGTCTTTCAACACTCCATGGACCATGGTTACTATTGGGCCATCCATCCATTATTACTCTTGCTTTTCTTTCCAGTCAACTTCTCTGATCATAAATTTCAAGGGTAAATGGCAGGGGGAGAGGAAAGGAGGAGGAAGAGAAGGAGAGTGGAAGGAAAAAAGGAAGTGAGGGAGAGGGAAATTGAGAGAGAGAGGGGACTAATAAAAAACATTCATCACTGGAAGTTCCATATTCTAGTATAATCACATGCTTTATTAAAAAGAAAAATGTATAAAACACTAATAGTTGTTTACATGGAAACTTTGGTGGACCCAGAGGCCTGACTATGCCCTCTTGCACTAAGGGGCCTCATTTCTGGTTTCATACATGGAAACCTATGTTCATTTCTGGTAAAGTCTGGCTTCAAGACTTTATTATTATCTCTAGTACTTTACATCTCTGTCAAAATTTAGATATGGCTCAGATAAGGGTCTCTTTAAAAAGTGAGCAGAGATATTCTCTGTGCACAATGTATGTCCTACATAGGAAGGACAACCGTTTATTTTTTTTCCCAGAGAGATGAAATTATTATAACATAAAAGCCTCATCAGCTTGCTTTAATAAAGACTTAAAGCATGATACCATAACACATAACTTGTATTACACATTTCCAGGTGATTGATATTTCAAACAGTGAAACATGGAACACTTAGTGGGACTGCTGAATAGGCACTTCATCTCAGTTCTTCACTGTTCTAATAATTCCTTCAAGGTCCATGGCTTCTAGCTATCCAGGACAAGACTTAAAATTGTCCCTTTGTGGTTGTGTGCTATTAGGAAGGCATATTTGCACAATTCCCCACCTACTTCCAACTCTGACTGAAGGACCCAGGAATGCTAGACCTCTCAAACTTGGTGATTTCCTCCATCTATGTATGATTGCTGTTTAGTCACAAACAATCAGAAGAGGCAACCAGGGCCTAATTTCAGGCTTGCACATGTATACACTGTTATGTATGAATATCTGTCATAGTTGCTTGGGAAGCCCCAGAAATCGAGTCCTGCTCCACACATTCTGGAGTACAGAAGACAATGAGACCATGTGTTACCTCATCCTTTAAAATTTATGAAAGGAGTAGTTTTTTATAACTCAGTGGCCAGTCCTTTTTGACAAAAACCCACCTGCTGCCATTGTGGCACTATTGCAGTGATATATCATTCCAAATTTTGAACTCCATCATTTAATCCTCCAACATGTGCCCCCACACACACATATAGCTTAGGGTCCTGCAAATTCAGATATGGTAGGTTGATTTCCACCATTACCTAGTTGTAGGGAATAGAAAGATAGACATTATTCAAGTACTACTCTTAAGGATTTTGAAATACAGGGGAAGAGGGGAAGAGGCAAGAAGAGCAAATACAGAAATAATGGTATCACCAGGTAGAGTGGTGATCAGTACAAAGGAAAGTTTCAGGCACAGTGCTATAAGAAAGAAAAGAGCAATCACTTTTACCTTATGGGGGGGGGCAGTTAGAGTTGCCAGTTTTTGAGTTGGTCACTGAAAGAAAGAAGTGACTTGAATTGATGGAGATGGGAGGGAAAATAATAGATACCAGGTAAACAGGACTGAAATAACATTGGGACAAAAGGGTAAAGGATGATAAAATGTTTGGAAGATGGTCAGGTTTGGCTGGAATGTAGATAATATTAAGAGGAGTAGCAAAATTAAAGGATAGATAGATAGGTTGGAGCATACCTCTGAAAGGCCTTAAGCATCTGATTCGAGGATTTACATTTTATAATTTAGGCAACTAAGAGTCATTGAAGGCTTTGGAGCAAAAATGGGTCAATAAAATTATTGTAGGTGTTGCAAGAATTAATCTATAAATAATAAAAAAACAAACATAAACTTGGTAGATGGAATACAAATATATATTTCATTCAAATGTAATGGGTTTGTGGTATACCTATGGTATCATCCTTCCCTGTCAACCCCCAGGAAGGGGCATAGGCCATCCACTCTCTCTAGCTGATTCACTCTTTCCAATATGCCCTCAGTCAGAGAAGAATCACTTATCACATTGTTATACTCAAATTATTTCAAGATCCTAGGGGAAATCCTTTTTTAGAAAATGCATTTCCCCTACTAAAAACTTTAGATCTCGAGTACCCCCTACTCACCACTCTGGTGGGTCTTGATTTAAAAAAAAAAAAGACAATGGTATTGCCATCAGAATTTACTATAATAATTTACAAAAGTAAGAGAGAAGCAATAAAAAAAAACTATATAACATCTGCTCAATATTAGCAAATGTTGGAATTACTAATATATCATAGTCTGCATATAAACCTAGATCATACTGTCTTATCAATGAACCCAAGATTTGTAGAGAATAGTGGGCACACACTTTCATAGACTTGGCATGGATATAAATAAATGCAGAAAAACCATGTGTTAAGATGCCTCACAACTATGGACATTAGCCTTTGATGCTGTTAGTACATTCAGGAAAACCACCCCATGTAAAGGCACTTCTTTGCTAACTTGTTCCTCTCTTGGTCCTGATCAGTCTTCTCCTGGGCAAATCTTTGTCTCTCCTGGGCAAATCCTGGGCAAAACTTACAGAACATTAACAAGCTTTTTTAACTCACAAATATACACTGCGAAAATTTAATACTAATTGTATACTATTACATACAATTGCATACTAATTGTACATTGCATAACATTTGTATATATTGTTTAATGCTTTTTACCCAAAAAACTGTAAATCTCAGTTAGCCATCTTTCTCAGGGCAATGTAGAAAAACCCAGAAAAGCTGTTCACTCACCTTAGTCTCATTCTTACTCATTCCACGCTGTTTAATTACCTGTCAGCCAGGCAATCCAACAGCAAATCAGCTACAAAGCCTCTATTCCTTTTTTCTCCATTTTTCCTCTCTAACCACTAGGGCCACAGAGAACAAAAGGCAACTCGGAGAAGTTTCACCTTTCTCAGACTATAGATGGTGCTAAAGGGAAATTCAGCTGTCTTCTAACAAGATCAGCCTTTCTCTAGCCAATTAGGAAAGAAGCATTCTTGGCAGATGGCTGACTCTGCTGTTGCTGATGTCTTCACACAACCCCTTCGGTACTGAATTTTCTACCTCCTACTGAGTTCACTCCTACCACTCCTTGTACCTTCCAGTCAAGTTTTTTACCCTTTCTGCTGGTGCAAATTGTTATCACCTGGTGCTCTGTGACTCACCTTTCCCTTATAAGGCTAAAAAGCTCAAGAACTTTCCTATTCAATAGTTTTAAAACCCACAGTCCTTATTTAATCATAAGATAGTATTAAAACTTTGTGAGTTTTGACCTTTTTAACCTGAAAAGCAGTTACATATAAATGAACTGGTGGACCACAATACTCTGTGCTTTATTCCATTCTCAAATGGGTCCTTTTTACATAGTTCATCTCTGAAAACTGTTTATTCATAATGCACATGTATATTTTTTACTTTTGATACATAAAAATTCATTTGCTGCTTAAACTATTCATATATGAGAACATCACTTCACATCCTTTAGAAGGTGATTTAATCCTTTTTACTGATGCAAAAGTTTCTTTTTTCTCCCTTTCGGCAATCAAATTGCTTACCTTCTAAAAATGGTTTCTTAACATATGGATTTTAGTAGTTTTTGTGAAGCAGAAATTATTTTTCTGTCCCTTTGGAGTACCAAAATGTTTGCCCATGAAAGGGACATTAATTTACATTATTCCACATATATGTGTGTGTATGTATATATGTATATATGTATATATGTATATATGTATATATGTATATGTGTGTATATGTGTATTTATATATTTCTTCTTTATACAAAAGAAGATATTTTTCCTACTCTTCTTTCTGTAAGCTACTCATTTTTTTTAAAGGGGCAGCACCTTACATATATTTATTACTAATTTTTAAATGTATATAGAAGCTTGTTATGAAGAATAATGCACAAATTCACTTAAAAGCATGCCAGATTCATAAAATTTTGTCATTATGCATTTCTCATTCAAAAATATTTATTAAGCCCCAACTATGTACTAGACATTAAGAATACAAAGAGAAAAACAAGATGGTCCCAGCCTTCAAGGAGTTTACATTCTACTGGCATGTGCATATATGTAGTGGAGAACATGTTACATGTACATATATAAATATAATATTGAGGGCAATTAGGTAGACAGTAGACATAGCTCTGGCCTGGAGTAAGGAAGACCTGAGTTCAAATGTGACCTCAGACACTTAATAGCAGTTTGACCATGAGCAAATCACTTAACCTTTGTTTGCCTCTGTTTCCTCATCTGTAAAATGAGGACAATAAAAGCATCTAATTCCCAAGGTTTTTGCATCTATCAAATGAGGTAATTATTTAAAACCCTTAGCATAGGGCCTGGCACATAGTGCTATGTAAAAGTTAGCTATATTGCTATTATTATTAATAATGAAAGATGTAGATATTAGTAATAAAAAGATATCTTTAAGAAGAAAGGTAGATAGATAGATAGATAGATAGATAGATAGATAGATAGATAGATAGATATAGACTGAATCCAAACTTCATACAATAAATCCACCTTAATAAAAGGATTTGTTCTGTGAAGTTTGGATTCAAAGAGCCACACTTGAGTACCTAGATAGGCACATGTGGCCTCAAGGCCACAGGTTCCCCACCCTTGGAATATATTCCATCTTCTACATCTCCAGGGAATAAGTAACATTATCTTTTATTCTGCCTACTTTCCCTTTCCATAGTAGACTTAAGATTTCAATCACTTCAAACTCATGGCAACAATTAGATTACCTCCTATCCATTGCAAGAATTAGAAAATATCTCAACAATGCTGGTTAAACTCAGTTAAGGTGTTGTTGCAACATCATTCTTTTAGGGAATAGAGCTATGGTAATGCAAAAAATCCTATGTAGAGATTCAAAGTCCAAATCTTTTGCAGCAACTTAAAAATAACATTGATGAAGTTTATGATGCATCGGCTTTACTGTGCATTTTGCATTAAATATCTTAGCTAGGGACAGCAGCTGAAGATGAAAATGCATCTGCATTATGAAACTTTAACCTTCTGTGACATTTTAAGATTGTGTTTTTGGCTGTCTGTGTGCCATGTTGTAGCTTTTATTTCAAAGGGCATTTCCTTTCTGTTTGTGAAAAGTATTATTCCTATGTGAGCTAAGACTAGTAGGAGATAACTACCTACTATAAATAAGGTACTACTGTAGAGCATAAAAAAGATTTTTTACAAAAAAAAAAACAGAACCAATATGTCTAAATGAGTGTGGTTTCCTTCAAAGCAGTGCCCTTGGGAGACATATCCCAGTGTTTCTGTTCAAAATATCTGTGGTAGTACTGTTTTGGAATTGTCTTCAAAACTTCTTTACAAGATACACTAAAAAAAAATATTATTTTATCTCCACACCTTTTTTTCATCAAAAGTTATGATACCTAACTTGGCGTCATATTGTATTTACAAGTTTTTCCTTAAATGAATTTTGATTATTTCCAAAAGTTAAAGAGACTTGTAAAAGACAAAAAAAAAAATATGCCGTCACTGAATATTCATGGGAGTATCAACAAAATCCACCTGGTAGATACCATCAATAGATGCTTCCTTAAATGAAGGACTCTCCTAGCCATCACAAATCTTGGCTCTACTCTCATCCATGGCAGATCATTGATATGGCTGTATTTGGGAAATACTAAAAGGCAAGATTATGTCATACCATTTTAATTATGAACTTGGGAAAAATTTAGCATGTGTAATTCTCTATATTTGACTCTCTTCTGCTAGAAAATGTTCTAGCATGGCTAGAAAATCTCTACTGTTTGATATTCTAATCCCTGTGATTCAGGGAGGAAATATACAGATGTCTGCACAGTCAAGACCTTTTCTTTCTTCTAACTTTAAAATCTATCTTTACTTGATTTATCCCTACTTGTCTTTAGTCCCTAACCTCCTTGGTCATCCTCTTCTACTGGGACCTTTGTTCTTCCTTCATCTGCCTTGGATTATTTTGTTTTGGAAGCAATTGGGGGTAAATGACTTTCCCAGGGTCATACAGCTAGTAAGTGTTGATGGCTGGATTTGAACTCAGGTCATCCTGGCTCCAAGGCCAGTGCTCTTTTCACTTCACCACCTACCTGTCCTTCCCCCTTCCTTCATTAACAAACTGTCCTTTATCTTAGATTTCTTTCTCTCAGATTCTTTCCAACTCTTCAGCTTGACATTTAAAACCTTTCAGCCTAAGCTTCAAGACTTATTTTAAATTATTCCTCTTCTCTTATCAGTAAGTCATGCAACAAACTTTTATTAAGTGTTTAGTATATCCCAGGTACTGTACTAAACCCTGGCAATACAAAAAGATTCAAAAGACAGACCCTTCCTTCAAGGAGCTAACAATCTAATGGGAGAGACTACAAACAAACAAAAATGTACAAACGAGACAGATAACAGGATAAACAGGAATTGATTAAAGGAGGGAATACACTAAAATTAAGAAAGGTTGAAAAAGATTTCTTCGGAAGATGGAATTTCAAGGAGGTCAGAGAAGACAGTAGGCAGAGATGAAGAAGGCATGCATTCCAGGCACAGGGTTCAGAGAGCTGAGAGCTGTCTAGAGCTGAGAGATTGGAGTATCTTGTCATGGAACAGTAAGAAGGCCAGTGTCAGTGAGTAAAAGGACATGTGGTGGGGTAAGAGGTGGAAGAAGCCAAGAAAGGAAAGGGGAGGATGAGGAAACATTATTAAGGCTTTGAATTCCAAAGAGAATTTTGTATTCAAACCTGAGATGATAAGGAGCCAGAGGGATTTATTTAGTGGGGGATCACATGGCCAGAGGAGCACTTTAGGAAAATCACTTCAGCAAATGAATGGAGAAATGAATTGGAGTGAAGAGAGACTTGAGGCCTGCCAACCTATCAGCAGGTTACTGAAATAGTACAAGGACAAGGTAAGGGGGCCTGCAATGATTCATGGTGGTGTTAGAAAGATATTACAAAGGTAAAATTGATAGGCCTTTGCAACACATTGAATATGGAGAGTGAAAGATAGTGAGCAAGCCTGAGAGGTGGGGAGGAAGGTTTGTCCTGGAAAAACAGTTGGGGGGGTGGGAGGTTCAAGGGAAAAAAATGAGTCCGCTTTTGAACATGCTGACTTCAGACATCCAGTTCTAAATGTTGGAAAGATAGTTGGACATGAGAAAATAGAGGTCAACAGAGAGTTTAAGGCAGGATAAGTAGATTTAAGAATCATCAGCAAAGATTATGCCATTGATATTTATTTTTAAAAAGCCTATTTATTGTTTTCTAAACTCAGTCTACTATGCCTCTTCACTCCAATTCATTTCTCCCTTCATTTGCTGAAGTGATTTTCCTAAAGTGCTGGTCTGACCATGTGATCCCCCACTAAATAATTTGCAGACACTTTGCAGAGTCTACCCTCTCCTGTTTCTAGAATATACCCTCTCCTCACTCCCAGAATCATAAGCTTCCTTTCAGTCTCAGGTTAGATGTCACCTCCTACTGGGAACTTTTCATCATCCTACCAGCTGTTAGTGTTTTCTCCGACCTTAAATTATCTTATATCAAATTATCTCATAATTACTGATCTGTTTGAATGTTGTATCCTCCAGAAAAACATAAGCACCTTGATAAATTGAGTCAATGGCACGTTAAAAGGGTTATCAGTGTATTTGAGCCAAGAATTAAAGTGAAGTTTGAGGTGGAAAGACTGTGGCAAGGATTGCATTCATTTTTTTGTCTGTGTAACTCCTGTGCTTTTTACATAGCTGGCATATAATAATTTTTTGTTGAATTTAATTGAATCTTCTAGTACTCAAAAAAATTAAGTTCTCTTCAAAAGACTTGGAAAGTACATCAGTACTTGTGGCTTTTACTATTCTGGCCACTCCCCCCATAAATATAAACACTGGGCCTGAAGGAAGAGTTGGGATATTCATCACTCAGACAATGCCACTGCCAGATCCTCCACCTGTTTATCTCTTCCTTTGAAATTCACACAATTTGACTCTGATTCTGTCCAGATCCTCATAATTCCCCTTATTTCTCAATGAGTAAAATGAATTCGATATCTGATTCATATTCTTTCCACCTTAAAATCAGCCCTAATTCTTGACTTGAATATCCTAGTATCACAAATTATTAGCCTCTTCAACTCCACTCTTGCTCAGTTACCTGAAAGAAGATAATATCATGAGTCTCATCATTATCCCCAAACTATTGCAACTTTAAGATCTTGAAATCTGGCGTTTCCCCACCATGATCATGATTTCTTCCCTGAGTTTTGGTTAAAAGTCAAGAGTATTTACATTGGATATAGTCATTAGAACTGTGCTGGTGTGCAAACACCATACCTATCAATCTTGGTTTCATTCATGACTTTCAATGTTCAAGAAATTAATGGGAATTCAGGGGGCAGGGAGGACAAGGAAAAGTACAGCAGCACAATTATGCTAGTACTGCCATTTTTGTATTTTTCTTCACTGTATTGGGGTATGGTTGGTGGCATCCCCCTCTCCCACCTCAACCCTTCCAAACAGTAGTTGGAAACTCATGTGCCACACTTGGATTTCCCCAAATTTGGAGGTATATTTTATCTTTCTGCATATAGAGTACCTCAAATAGAACATGTGAGTAATGATGGCATGCTACAAACTAGGATAATGTATTTGGTTCTCATAGGTCAATCCTTCACAAACTATCCCTCATCCAGAGGAAGGTATGGGAATAGTTGCAAATACCAGAATACGACAAAAACACAATGTAAGCAAGCTACTTTTCTTATAATTTAGTGTTTTCATTTGTTCTGAGACCAACACCAAAAATATACTTGCCTGGTTAGTATTTTCTTTGCTCTAGGTCAACTGGCTCAATAAAATAAACTTAACACACTTTTATTTGTCCATTTCTGTTATTGCCTAGACTAAAAAAATTCTAGTAGAGATTCTATCAAGTGCAGTAACATTTCAGCATTTCATTGTTTTTAGTAAGGGAGGTAGATAAGCCAAAGACAACAGTTATAGAAATATGTGGGACCTTTGAAATTTAAAAAAAATCATTTCTGACCCCTAAATTCCAATTTAGAGCCATATTTAAGAATATTTAATTATCATAGAAATATTTGAGGGTAATTTTCCAGGCACCCACCACAAATCCAACTCATACATTTTAAAGGAATTGAATATGTTGATTATCTAATCATAATTATACTTTATAATTGTGATCTATACTTTAGAACTAAATTGTTCAGCTTAGTCATCAATATATGCAGTAAAGTTAAATAAGACAGTTAGTAATAACAAGACCAATGTCAATAGGCTAAGTTTTATCTTCCTTTGATCCTTTTCTCAATTGGTGGAATGCTCTGTCAGATCCCGGGTCATTGTCCCCATTAAGGAAACAATGGGAAAAAGCTAGTTTGCTGACCAGGAATGATTAACTTTTGGAAGGTCTTGAGCTCAGCATCTTCTTGAGTTTCCTCTCTGGACAATGACCTTAACATTATTTTTTCTATTTCCTTACTTACACGATTTACCTTGAAAAGATCCGCTGTGACTGTCTTACATTTCTAGTGTTCCCTAGACTACCCTTTACCTTGAGTTGACACGTCTTCCTTTTCTTCTTATAGATTGCTTTCCCAAACCTCCACCCCCAGTAGAAGGATCTCAGTACCCATTTAGACACAAAAACTTCAGTACCATTCCTAATATCTGCTCTCCCTTGTATGTAATGTCACAGATTGTTCACTGGATTGTGGGGGGGGAGGGGTGGGGGGGTGTCTTCCTGGCATACACTTCTTGTCTATTCTTAGAACACACACACACACACACACACACACACACACACACACACACACACACACACCACTGGAAAAAAAAAAGGGATCAAAACTTGGCACCCAGCTTCTGAGAGGTAGCTGACACCTAGGTTTGATAGGGTTAGGTTAAAGAGTTTGATTTTAAAAAAAAATTCTTGAATTTTTCAAGGAGCAGCAAAAGTTCTGCCTGATTAACTATTCAAGACTCTCATGCAGGTCATGATCTAATCCTCTGTCTTCCCACTTCTTCTAGGTAATCTGAAACAAACTCAATTTGTTGGTCCAGAAAAGAAATCACGATTGTTTGTGTTTTCACAGAATGATGTAAATAGGCTCAATGTATAGCTCAAACAGTTTTGAAGCTATCTTGTTACAGAATAACCGGTCTTTTAATACATGTGTCTAAAAGGTTTTCTTTAAAAGTCCATGAGCTGAAATGATCTTCTGTCTTTTATTGGCTTATGTATTTAATTCCTGTCACCTCTTTCTTGATTGAGACATTGCATTATCTTGGGAACAATTGGCTTCTGTCACTTACCCATTATCAGTGACTGGGAATTGAAATGAAGTAGACCTTGTACCAAAAGCCAGAATGGATCCCGATAAGTTACTGAAAAACAGTAACAAATTGAATTATCATTTTTATTGTTTTTACATAAACCAGAGTTTATAAAACACACTTAAACAAATAAATGAACCTCCCACATAAAACTAGTTTGAAATAGAACATATATGCACATATCCATATTTTATAGAAAATATACATACTGAAATTATATACTCCAAACTATATATAGCATAATACATATATCATCTACATACAATATAAAATACACATGCATATATACACATAGACAAATACGTACATTCATTTATGGCTATATGCATAATTTTATGTGTATATCTGTTTATCATCTATCCATCTCTCTGCTGTCTGTAATCTGTTTGTCTAGCTATCTAGCTATATCTCTATGAATATAAACTATTGAAACTGAACAATATTAGCTTTTCTCCAAGCTAAACTGAAATTCATTTATACACAACAAATTTTTCACTAACATGAATGTTTTATAGGACATTGATATCAGTGCCCTCATTGGTGAGACAGGCATCTTAGCATAGTGGAAAAGAACTTGTGGATCTGGGTCTGAGTTGCCATCCCATTTCTGAAACTTATTACCTTAGTAAACTTGGGCAAGCCATTTATCATTCTTGAGATTCAGCCTCCTTATCTATAAAATTAGGCAGTTGGGCTAGTCAGCCTCTGATGTCCCTTCCAGCTGTTAGTTCTATGATCCTTTGAGAGTCACCAAGTAATTAGGTTATACCTTCCCAAACTTCATTTTACTGTACTCTGATAAATATAATCCAACCCTAACTCTCCTCCAAGCAGAAGAGAATAAGGTGTCATAAACAAAAGGAACCTCATTCCTCAGCTTAAGCACTTGTCACTATCCTATTGCTATAAAGTGCCTGTGGACAGATCAACAACTAATTAAATAACCTCCAAATTGTACCCAACTATAAAGGTAACTTCAGTTGTAAACAACAACAGAGCATTTTTTAAACAGAAATCCTTAATGAACCAGTTGAAACAGAAAATGAATATGCATTCACACAAACACTTCTAAAAATCCTATTGTGCTAGAACATCAACATATTTTATGAATTAAGTTAATATTGCCTTCATTTGGATGGTTTATATTGTGTGTGTGTGTGTGTGTGTGTCTGTGTGTGTCTGTGTGTATGTATACGTGTAATCCTAGCTGAAGGGTTCCAAAGGAAAGAACTTGTGATTAGATATCCTAATCAGAAGATTACAGATCTGAATCTGGACAAAGACATTAGAGGTCACTGAGTTCAACCCTCTCATTTAACTGATGAAAAAATTGAGGTCAAGAGAGTTTGACTGGCTTGCTCATTTCACAAGTATCAAGTGACTGAGCTAGAACTCGAAAACAAACACTCTGGTTCCAAAAGAGGATAAGGAGGAAAGAGAATAATTTATTAATTGTCTATTATGTGCCAGATACCATGCTAAATGCTTCACAAATATTATCTCATTTGATTCTCACAACAACCTGATGGGGTATGGGCCCGAGCCGAGACCTTTGACCCCAAAAGTATTTGGGTCCCATTTGTCTATGGCCCCAGAAAACCCTTGACCTTTTTTTCACCTCATTCTGGTCTCAAATTGTTACCTAAGACTAGGTGGCTTTTCTCCCTATCTCCCTTTGAAAGCCCTAGTCCCACCTTTGATCTTATCCAGACCCCATTCAAGCCTCCTCCTTCCAGTTCCCTTCATTATCTATTCTTATTCAACCTCCTAGACATTCCCATCCCAGCTTCATTATAGATTCAATCTCCCAGACATTCCAATCTGAATTCTTCCTAAACTCCTCCCCCAATCACCCAGATCCACTTCCCAGCCTCTCCTCTGGTCACCCAAAATTACTTGAGTGAATACAACATCCACCCTGGCCCCCATTTAAATGCTGAGACTTCCTCATGCCTGCTTGTCCTTATGGGTATCACTAATGTTCAGATTCCTTAAGAGTCTGGCCTGTATCATTTATCCCCAAAAAATTTTTTCTCTGGCTGAAAGAAGATTTGGGTGGAATTCTTTCAGGCAGGGCCTTTGATTTTGGGGTTCCAGTACCCCTAAACCTCTAGACCTCATCAGTAGTTTCTACTGTGATTCCCATTTCACAGTTGAGGAAACTGAGGGTGAATTGCCCAGGGCCACATAGTTGTAAGTGTTTGAGGTCAGATTTGGACTCAGATTGATGGGGTTGGGATCTGTACCCCAGAAAGGAAAAACCCTGGACTTTCCCACATGGCCAAATTTCTGGCTTTTGCTTGAGGCTATAATCCCATCAACTGACCTTCCTTGCGGCTACACCCAATCTCCCAATTCTGTTACCCTTAACCTAGCCTAGCTCTCCCTTTGGACCCAGCCATTTCCCACACTTAATCCTAGCTAGGCTTCATTTTCTAGGTCCCAGAAGTTCTGTTCACCCCAGCTTACTGGCCACTCTCATCCAGATCTCCTTAGACCCCTCCTCTCATCACCCTAAACTACTTGGCCACTCCTAGATTCCTCCCACAGTCTTTCTGTATATAAGGTCCATCTTGTCTCCATTAAGATGTTCAGATTCCTAAAATCTAGCCACTGCTCTGATTCTTATATTCTAGCCACTGCTGAGATTTTTACAATCTGGCCATTAGCTCACAGGCACTCAGATTCCTCAAGAGTCTGGCCAATATGGTGGATCTTTAATAAACCTTGTCTTTGGTTGAAAGAAGACTTGGGTCGAATTCTTTCAGGCAGGACCTGCATGTCATTGTCTCCATTAAGGTGCTCAGATTCTTATAATCTAGCCAATAGATCAGTAATATTCAGACTCCTTAAGAGTATGCCCAATATGTGGGCAGCTAGGTGGCACAGTGGATAGAGCACCGGCCCTGAAGTCAGGAGTACCTGAGTTCAAATCTGGCCTCAGACCAAACACTTGACACTTACTAGTTGTGTGACCCTGGGCAAGTCACTTAACCCCAATTGCCTAAAAAAAAAAAAAAAAGAGTATGCCCAATATGACAGATGTTCTAATAAACCTTGTCTTTGGCTGAAATAAGTCTTGGGTAGAATACTTTGGGGCAGGACCCACATGTTCTGATTTTGGGGTCCCAGAACCCCAAAACCTCTAAACCTTGACACCTACGGTCATTTAACTATTCTTTTCCTTCATCCTCTCCCCCATAAAACCACTTATTCAATCTTGTATAGTCTCCTTGTATATATCTCCTTATCTCTTCTTAATACAGCTACCACTGGGTTTGGGAGGGAAATAACTTGTTTTCTTTTAGCCGGATTAACCTATCCAGTCTTCTAGTACCTCACTTAACATTTTCTTTACAATCTTCTATTAACTCTGTTTCTCCAGAGCAGAAACATTTGTAGAGTTGCAGATGATTATGAAGTATATATTAAATGTAAGGTAATGAACTGACTATGAAGATAAAGAGACAAAATAACTAACAAAAAGAACAATAAAAACCTTGTTTTCAAAGAGTTTACATTCTACTAGGCTGTATCATCATAATTATCACCATCATCACTAACGTTTATATAGAACTTTAAGATTTGCAAAGAATTTTGCTTATCTGATGTCAATTTGATCCTCACAAAAATCTTGTAAGGTACATGCTTTTCTTATCTCATTTTTGAAGATAAAGAAACTATGGCTGAGAGGTTAAGTGATCTGACCAAGATAATATCACAAGTAAGTTGTTGACGTAGGTTCCAAAGTCAGTTCTTCCTGACTTCAAGTCTAGCACTCTCTCTTCTCTGCCATATGGCTACCTATCTATCACACAGATAAAGAAACATGATTTGAGTGTGGAGAAAGAGCTAAAAATTAGGGATAGACTTTCTGGATGATGTTGCACCTGAGAGTGCATTATAAGTGAGAATACACACTGGCAGGAGATTCATCACACAACTTCCTCCCCTTCCCAAACAGCCACATACTATAAAAACAACAACAAATTAAAAGGGGAAACATCTTTTTTTCAGGAAAACTAACCAACACATCAATTAAGATTGATTTCATATTCAGTGTTCCAAACAGATACCTACCTCTCCAAGAAAGAATATATGCAAATAAGGTCTTATGTCCTATCTTGAAACAGTTGAATGTAGGTGACCTTGTCAGATCCCAGGCTGCCAGTTGCCTGTCAGTTAAAAGAAAACTATTAAGACAAGTTTAAAAAGAAGAGAAAAAAAAAAAGAAAGGAGCCCTCATTCTGACCAGGTGCCACTACTCCTGAGGTTCCCTAGCCTTCTCTATGGACTTTCAGTTGTTATGCTTATGTTATGTTAACTTAATGATAGTTAAAGCTTCTGAAAACTGTGCCTCCCAGGAGACTCACTGCGTGTTCAAATGTATTTAATCCTGTCCCCTTCTGCTCCTCTTGGGCATTCTTGAACTCTGATGCTGCCTTTGGTCCCAGATTACAATCCCTTTGTCTCAGTAAAAAGGTCCTATATGTTGCAGTCTTGGGGGTATTAGATACCCTGAAATTCAAGGGCAAAAGGCACAGGTCCTGCCTCAAAAGAATTCCACCACTCAAGCCTTTTATCTGTCAGAGACAATGTTCATTGTTTCACCAATAGAAGTGGGTAAGATTTTTAAGAACCTGTGCTATTTGTGGCAAAATAACAAGCAGGACAGATTTTAAGAATCTGAGCAATTTAATGGGGGGCAAGATGGATCCTTTTATACAGAAAGACTGTGGGAAGATCTCTATGTGATCAAGGACTGGCCAATAGCCTGGGGTGACCTAGAGGTAACAGGGAAGGGGTCTAGATTGGACTAAGGATGGGGGAATGGCTTGGGGTGGGGCCAGGTGCAGACAATGAGGGCCACAATGAAAGGGCAGTTAAAAAGATTATTGACTGGGACTTGCTGGGTGCCTCAGGGGAACACCAGGGATCTGGGCCATGTGGGTAAGTCCAAGTTCTTTTAGAGGTCCATCATTGGTGCCCCATCAATGTTTGCTGTTTTGGCAGTCTTCTTTATTTCAGGTTGACAGGACCAAGCTTGGTTGTTATAATTTTCTAACATTAAGCTTTTATTGCTGTTGTTGTATTCATTTACGTTGTTAGAGGTTATGTGCATGTGGTTTTTCTAGTCTTGCTTACTCCACTTTCTATAAGTTCATTTGTCTTTCCATGTTTCTCTACATTCATCATTTTCTTCAGCTCAGTAATATTCTATAGTACATATATACCACAACTTCTGTAGCTATTCCATAGTTAATGAGCATCTAGTTTGTTTCTAGACCTTTGCTAATAAACACATACACATCAATATAAATATAAATTTTGGTGTACATTGGACTTTTCTTAATAATAACTGACATTCTCAGGCCATATGCCTAGCAATGAGATTTCTTGCTCAAAGCATATGGAAATTGTCACTTTCTGAAAATAATTCCAAATGGCATTTCAGATTGTTTATCCAATTTATAGCTCCACCAATAATGCATGATTGTACTTGTTTGTTTGTTTCCAATTAGAGCTAAATCCTATGGAATATCTTACTAATACTGACTTAGAAAAATGGGCTGGTGTATAATCACATGCTGCTATGAATCCACTGCTAAAAGACAAGGTGTGTAGCTTTAAGGTTTCAAGTGCTTACAAAGTGCCATTCACTGTACTAATCACTAGGGGTAAAAATAAAAACAAACTCTTAGCTTTCAAGGAGCTTACATTCTAATGGGGGAAAGAACACACAAAAGGCAGCTGAAGAGTTGTCAGTGGAGGAGCTGTCAGTGTCATGAAAGAAATTAATATTATAGTATATTAATAGCCAATTATTAATTTGTGATCCATCCTTTTTTCTCCTATTTTTGTCAAGACCCCCCCACCATACACACACACACACACACACACACACACACACACACACACACACACACACACACACTTTCTCTGTGTGTCTCTGTGTGTCTCTCCTTAAAAGAACAGGTAGTCTTTGAAGGGTGTGATCAATTAATGTGATCAGTCCTAGTCCACAAGGCCTCTTATGGGTCAATAGTTTGGGCTGGTCCCACCCAAATGGGACCCTGACTTCTGTTTACTCTATAAATAGAACCCAGTTTGAATTAGCCCCTCCCCCCAGGAGTATGAGCTTTGTCCAAGCTCCCTTTATTAAAATCTGGGGTGACCTAACCTACAAAAGGGAGAAAAAAACAGTGAAAATCTGACTGAGATGACTTATGTTTTTCTGGTTAAGATTGATAGCAACTAACATTTCTTAGGAATCCATGAGGAGAGTGATTGGCCATATCTGAGGCCTACTGCCTTCCCCACTCCCAAAGATAAGGGGTCCCACTCTCATTTCCCCACACAATCCCTCTCCCACACACTTGCATCAATACATACTGGTTCAATTGGTTTTTCACTTTAGCAACTCGTAGCGGCTCTGGTATGGCAAGGTAGAAGCAACTCAGAAAAATTTCCCTTGCTCAAGTCTAAGGCTGTTCTTCTGTCTTCTCCTATATCCAGAACCAACAGTACTCCATTTTATGATAAAGTAATAGCCACTTAACCATTTTATTTGTCTCTATTCCTTCCTCTCTCAGATTCACCTTGAATACAACTGTTTTGATCTTCATTAAAAGAGCACTTTGATTAGGATACTATTTTGTTCAAAAAGTCTCAGTACTACAGAGTATGAGTCTAAACTCCTTGGTCTAGCACTCAAGGCAGTTTTGAGATAAAGCTTGATAAATTAGTCCTACTAGTTAAAAGCTGGGGACAAAATAAAACAATTATAGATGATCTAACATTTAATGATTAGTAAACTTACATAATAGCATGGAAAAGATATTCAGCAATACTTCAGGACTGATAGGCAGACACAGTCTCCTCATTTCTATACGGAAATTTATTAGATCGAAAACGTGTGTGGACATCCATAATAGTGGTACATTCATCAAGTCTGGTAGATATAGAAGCCTTGAGGGCTGAGGTTTTTATGCTCTAGTTCACTGGGAAATCAAATCTGCTAATTGAATCATTAGACCAGTCAAGTCTTGGTGATAACGTCAATGTTTTTTTAAAGAAAAAACTAGTCCAGCCTATGTAGCACAAATTCTGATAGATGTTTTTTCCTATGGTGAAGGCCCTTCATAATCTCATTTGAAACTAATTTTATTTCAAGCCTCATCTTAGGACTTGGAATCATAAAAACCAAGTTCAAATCCTGATGCTTTTACTAGCTGTATGGTCACATTAACCTTTTGAAACCTCTATTTTCTCAACTGTGAAATGTGGATAATAATATTGTCTGTCTCATGGGGTTGTTGTGAGAAACAAAAAAGAAAAACAATTTGTCAAAATTGTAAAGTCCCATCAAAATATGAATTGTATTAAATCTTATTCTCATGGTTAATTAAGCCCTATTCTTGTGCTGCAGAGGTAAACTTTAGTTTTGATGGTTATTCTAATAGAGTATAAGCTCATTTAGTTGTTACTACACTAGAATGATTTCAGATACGATCTGGACAGATTATAACTACTTTCTCAAGAATAACTTTACTATTGAGAAGTTCATCGATACTTCATGCTGTCTGGCCATAGCTGAGAAATTGCCCGTGTTGTGATAAATTTTTTGGTCATGGCAACCCTTGAATCAATAAAAAACACCATCACTCCCATGCAACCTTCTTCTGCTTCTGTGGTGTGGTACAGTACCAGAAACTTGGAAGGAGGGCACTAAAAATAGCACATTTCAGTCAATCTACAATCATTATATTAACTATAGATGTTCTAAATGCAAAATCCTTATCTAGTAACCAATCAATATATTATAGAAAGAAATGAATCATATTCTTGATGTAAATGACAGCACATTAAGTATGACTGTAGGTTCTCCTTAGAGGATCAAATAAAAGAGTTCATTGGATTGTTGTTGTTATGTCACCAAAAACAACAAATAATCATAAACTCAAGGGAAACTTAGTTGTTTCATGTTGCAGGGCTCATGAGAAACAATTTCACCAAGATAACGATGAAGATATTTTTAGCCTGGCTGTCAATATCAATTGCAAAGGATAAGAAGCTACTGCAATTCTACAAAGAACTTGCTAAGACACTAGAAATTAAATTAACACTACTATAGTAGCTGACTACTTGATATAAAACTGAAGATAAGAAAGGATGCCAAGAAATATTTCTGAAAACTTGGTTCAAGAGTAAGAAGTAATAGGCCAAAAAACTTGGAAATTATATTGAAGCCTCATATTTTTAGAACATGAATATTTTCTTTAATAGTACAATAAGGAGTTGATCAATATAGTAAGCACTGAATAACAACAACAACAATAAAAACCCTGAAAAATGTTTATACTCAAACAGAAAATGATTGCTTATTGGTGTGGGAGTCACTGCTAAATCAGCTGTCTTTGTAGAGTCAGTCCATAGAGTGTTAGAATAAATACCACAATCAATACTAAATTAGGAAAAAAAGAACAGAAATGAGAAGACAAGAATGTAATTGAGGCAATTCTAATCTGATTTACTAAAATAAACTGTGAGTATAAAAAATTGGAAAATGGAGAAAAGGGCATCTACCCTGGTTATCACCATTTCTCAAAGAAGTTTAACTGATATCAATCAGATGCTAAGGGAAAGCCTGTAAACTTTTTTAGCTACCAAATGTTTGGTCTCTTTCAAAAAGGAGGAATTTGCCCTGAAAAGGGAAAATCCAGGTTAGAATACAAACCTATTTGTATAGTCTTGGAGGAGGTTTATAAAATATACCAATATTGTTTCTTAACATATCAAAAACCAGAGGAGTTGAGGAGGACAGTTTGTAGAAAACTGTAAATAATGGGAAAGATTTAACTGAGCCAGATCTTCAAGAGCACATTTAAGAATGACTGACAAAAATAGAAAGGATCTATATACTAAAATTTCCATGACAAAAATCTAACAGTGAAGCAACTTCATTTTTATTGTAACATCTCCACCATTAAGTGTGAGGGATAACTTTTGGGCAACCCATGTGCTCCACTGCTATCCATAATGTCAAGAGACCTTTAGGAAGGAATGCTGATATTTTGGGCGTTACCATAAAGAACATAATAAGTAGTGAAATATTACTATAAAGGAAATAAGACAGCTAAATGGGTCAGTGGATAGAGCACTGTACTTGGAATCAGGAAGGCCTCAGACACTTATTCTTTGTGTGACCCTAGGCAAGTCACTTAACCTCTGTTTGCCTTAATCCACTGGAGAAAAAATGGCAAACCACTCTAGTATCTTTGTCAAGAAAACCCCATGGAACAGTATGGTCCATGAGGTCACAAAGGGTCAGAAATGACTGAAAAGTCAGACACAACTGAACAACAATGGAAGACATAGATGAGAGTCACACAGAATGAGAAGGTATGGGAAGAATTAGAATCTATACTGCTAGAGGGAATAAGAGTACTGACAAGAAAACTCACAAGAAACATCAGATAAGCATTGAAGTGCCTAGTATATACCAGACAATATTCTAAGCATTAGGGAGTACAAAGTAAGGTTAAAAAAAAAAACAACCCTGTCTCCAAAAGCTCACCTAATCTAATGGGGGAGAGAGCATGCAACACATACATGTGTGTGGTTATATATACTGTGTATATACATATATGAGTGTGTGTATATGGGTGGTTATACATGTGTGTGTGTGTATACATATATGCATGTGTGTATGGTTTTATATATATATATATATATATATATATATATATATTTATATGTGTGCATAGTTTTATATATATATTTGTGCATGTATATAGTTGTGTGTATACGTGTGTATAGTCGTATATGTGTGTGTAGTTTTTTACATATAAATTTGTATATATGTGTGTATATTTATATATATGTATATATATATATTTATCATTATATTTGTGTGTAGTTTTATATATGTGTGTGTATATTATATATAGGTGTAGTTATGTATACATACAAACATACAGACATACATACACTTAAATACATATACTTAGATATCTATAATCATAATCATATGGAGACATATACATTCATATACACCTCTATAAGATCATACAATACTTGTTTGTCCAGGGGGGCCAGTTTTTAAAGGGCTTTGAATACTAAAGGATTTTCTATTTGATCATGGAGATGATAGGTAGCCACTGTACTTAACAGAGCTGGGGAATGGGGGTTTGAGATAGACAGACCTGAAGTTTAGGAAAATCATTATGGCAGCTGAATAGAAAATAGACTGAAGAAAGTAAGAGGCTTGCATCAATCAAAGTCACCAAGGCTATTGCAATAACCCAGGATTCAGGAAATGGGGGCCTTCACTGAGGTGGTAACAGTATTAGAAGAAAGTGGCATATTCAAGAGATTTTCCATAGGTGAAATCATACATGTATCAACATATTAAAAAGTGGAAGTTGATGGGAATTCTAAACAAAAAATTAATGAAAACAAAGATCACCAGCCGTTTTCAGTTTTCTCCACCAGCTCTAATCTACATGTGTAACCTGTACCTTGAAACCCATTTGCATAGGACCCTCATTATTACAGGAAACTGATTATTTAATGCTCCATGTCTGCATGATGTGCAGTGTTGATGAAGGCTTGAGAAAAGACAGATCCTGATCTTATTTTCCAATTTCAAAAGAGAAGCCATGTGGTTTTAGATTCTTTTCAGTTCCCTTAAGAGAGAAAATGACTGGGAAGATGGCAAAGTGTAGATAAGCCAGCATTCTCAATCACTAGCCACACCTTACTGTAATAGAGACAGAAAGGAAATTTCACTTTTGGTGATATCTGGGTCTCTCTCTCTCATATTTTACAGTGGTATATATTTTTCTCTGGCTTTTATTTTCTATTGCCTTGGATAATTCTCCTCCCCCCGCCCCTTCTATGTGTGTTCAAGGTAGTACTAGCATTTGGTGGTAAGGGAACCAAGCTTTGGAACTCGGATGTATCACTTGGATCATTTATGCTCTGTAAAGGGATAGCAACCTGGAGCTCAGCTTGAACCTAGAAATTATTTCCTCTAGACTAATCCTTGGTTAATGAATCTATACCAATTGAGTGGGCCCCATGCAAATGGTCTTTGAAGTTATGGGATAACATATGGTTCACAGTTGGCATCAGGAGAGTAAAAAGGAGTTAAAGGGAATTTTCTTACTCCAAGTCAAATATCACTTTAGACTGTGAGGATGTGAGCTGCATTGCTAGTAGAATATCAGTTCAAAAATGCACAAGAGTATATACTAAATTTACATTTTCCTTTCTCTACATCTTTAAGCCAATCTCTTTTCTTGAAATACTCTTCCCATTTCTACATATCTTTAGTGACATGACCTCAATTCAATTCTTTCTCCAAAAATAATTCCATTTTTAATTAGTTTTCAACATTCACTTTTATAACATTGAGTTCCAATTTTTTTTTCTCTTTCTCTCTCTCTCCTCTTCCCCTCCCCAGGAGAGCAAGCAATCTGATATAAGCTATATATGTACAGTCATATCAAACATATTTCCACATTAGTCATGTTGTGAATCAGAACGAACAGGAAAAATCATGAGAGGAAAAAAAGGAAGACAGTATACTTCCATCTGCACTCAGGGATCATTATTTCTCTATTTGAATGTGGAGAGCATTCTCCATCATGAGTCTTTGAAATTTTCTTAGGTTATTGCATTGCTTCGAAGAGCTAAGTCTGTCATAGTTGATCATCACACAATGTTGCTGTTACTGTGCACAGTTTTCTCCTGGTTCTGCTCACTTCACTCAGCATTAGTTTGTATAAGTTCAGGTTTTTCTGAAGTCTTCCTGCTCATCATTTCTTAAAGCACAATAGTATTCCATTACATTCATATACCATGACTTGTTCAGCCATTCCCCAATTGATGGGCATCCCTTTAATTTCCAAATCTTTGCCACCAAAAAAAAAAAACAAGCCACTGTAAATACTTTTTTACACATGGGTCCTTTTCCCATTTTGATGATCTCTTTGGGATACAGACCTAGTAGTAGTATTGCTTGATCAAAGGGTATGCAGTTTTATGGCCCTTTGGGAATAGTTCCAATCTGCTTTCCAGAATGGTTGATGGAGTTGTGATGTGATTCAACAATGCAGTAATGTTCCCATTTTCCCACACCTTCTCCAACATTTATCATTTTCCTTTTCTGTCATGTTAGTCAGTCTAATAGGTATGATGTGGTATTTCAGAGGTGTTTTAATTTGCGTTTCTCCAATCACTAGTGATTTGCAACATTTTTTCATTTGACTATACAGAGCTTTAATTTTTCATCTGAAAACTGACTGTTGATATCCTTTGACCTTTTATCTATTGGGTACTGACTCGTATTCTTCTAAATTTGGCACAGTCCTCTATATCTTTCAGAAATGAGAACTTTAGCAGAAACACTGACTATAAAAATTGTTTTCCAGCTTTCTGTTCTCCTTCTAATCTTGGTTGCATTTACTTTTTTGGTACAAAACTTTTTTTTTAAATTTAATGTAATCAAAATTATCCATTTTCCATTTCATAATGTTACCTCTCTTCTTTGGTCATAAGTTTTTCTATTCTCCATATATCTGAAAGGTAAACTATTCTTGTCTCCCCTAATTTCTTTATGGTATCAACCATTATATCTAAATCATGTACCCATTTTGACCTTATTTTGGTATGTGATGTGAGATGTTGGTCTATGCCTAGTTTCTGCCATGCTATTTTCCAGTATTCCCAACAGTTTTTGTCAAATAGTGAGTTCTTATCCTAGAAGCTGGAGTCTTTGGGTTGATTAAAAAGTAGATTACTATAGTCATTAACCTGTGTCTTGCTTGCCTAACCTATTCATTGATTTACCATTATATTTCTTAGCCAGTACTAAGTAGTTTTGGTGATGGCCACTTTATAGTATAATTTTAGACCTGTTACTACTAGTCCAATTTCCTTTGCATTTTTTTCCATTAATTCCCTTAATATTCTTGACTTTTGTTTTTCCAGATGAATTTTATTATTTTTTTCTAGTTCTACAAAATAATATTTTGGTAGTTTGATTGATATAGAACTAAATAAGTAAACCAATTTATAATTTTCATTTTTATTATATTAGCTTGGCCTACCCATGAGCAATTGATAGTTCTCCAATTGTTTAGATCTGACTTTATTTGTGTAAAAAGTCTTTTGTAGTTGTATTCCTATCATTTCTGAGTGTGTCTTGGTATCTACAGTTATTTTAAACAGACTTTCTCTATCTCCTATTGCTGGGCTTTGTTAGCATTATATAGAAATGCCAATGATTTATGTGGGTTTATTCTATATCCTGCAACTTTGCTAAAGTTGTTAGTTATTTCAAGTAGTTTTTTAGTTGATTCTCTAGGATTCTACCATCATATCATCTACAAAGAGTAATAGTTTTGTTTCCTCATTACTTATTCTAATTCCTTCAATTTATTTTTCTTCTTTCATTACTACAGCAACCATTTCTAGAACAATATTGAATAATAGAGGTGATAATGGACATCCTTGTTTCACGAACCCTGATCTTTTTGGGAAAACTTTTAGCATATCTCCATTACACATGATGCATGGTGATGGTTTTAGGTAGATTCTACTTGTCAATCCTGGGATTTTTCTTCTGATCTTCTCAAATTGTCCCAGAAAGATCCCTGTTGTGCCCCTTTTGTTATTTATTTTTAGCCGCACTTTGTTTGCCCTGAGGTGGTATTTTATCTCTTTTGTGGGGGCAAATCTTGAGAGCTTGGAATTTTTTGACCTATTCCACCACCTTCCCTGAATCCTCTGTTCTTTATAATTACTTGAAAGATGCTGTCTAGGCCATATACATACATACATACATACATACATACATACATACATACATACATACATACATATATGTGTGTGTATATATGTATGTATGTATATATATTTATGTATATATACACATGCATATATACACACTCATATGTATGTGTGCACACATGTGCATTCACGTGCACACACATTTGTAGTGTATACTTATGTGCATGTATATATACGTATATATGTGTGTGTGTGTGTATATTTGACGCTGGCTTTCAGGTAGTCCAATAATTCTTAAATTATCTCTCTAGTATCTATTTTCCAGGTCAGTTATTTTTCCAGTGAGGTATTTTACATTTTCTTTTATTTTTTTTTCATTATGTTGATTTTGTGTGACTCATTTTTGATGTCTGAGTCATTAGCTTCCACTTGCCTGAGTCTAATTTTTAAGGATTTTCTTCAGTCAGCTTTTGTACATCTTTTTCCATCTGGTCAATTCTACTTTGTAAGGAGTTGTTTTCTTCAGTGGATTTTTTTTCCTCCATTTAGCCAATTACATATGTTTTAAGGAATTCTTTCTCTCCAATTTTTGTCCTTTTCCTAAGTTGCTGACTTTTTTACATACCTCTCATTTCTTTTCCCAGTTTTTCTTTTACCTCTGTTATTTGACTTTTAAAATGCTTTTTGAGCTCTTCCAAGAAGGCTTTTGGGGATGGAGACCAATTCATATTCCACTTTAAGGTTTGGCATGTACATTTTTTGACAATATTGTCTTCTTTTGAGTTTGTGTGTGAGGCCTCACAGCTGGCCTGCTATGCCACTGGCCTGCTGAATTATAACCAAGGGGTTTCATTTGCTGATCTGTGCTATGGCTAAGAGCCTTCAGCTAGCTTGCCTGGACGCTGTCTGCACTGGGCTGTGCTCCCCTCTCACCCAAGTGAGACAGATGTTTCCTGAAGTTCTTTTACTTAAGCTGGAAAATTGTTTCACTCTGTCTTTTTGTAGGTTCTGTTGCTCCAGAAACTGTTCAGAGCTTGATTTAACTTCGTTTCTGAGGGAAACTGGGAAGAGCTCAGGCAATCTCCTGGCTTTTCTTTGCCATCTTTGGGGCAAATAATTCAATAATTCCTAAATAAATATAGAAAATGGTTCAGAAAATTCTGAAATTGATTAAACTTCATATATATTGTATATGTATGTGTATAAAATGTAAATATATGTAATACATATGTGTATATATGTATGTACACACATATATGTATGTATGTATTAAACCTAATCCTCCCAAAAGTTACTCTTTATTTAAACTTTAAAATATTTTGTTAGGCCTAAGAACTTACTTAAAAACTGGTCTAAAAATGTATCTTTGGAAATACCTATTTTTCACACACAAAGACTAGTCTATACACACACAGGGTCTTAATCAGGTTTGAGATTCCTAAAATATCTCATTTTATGCATCTCAAAACATGACATTTTTGTGTCATGAAATTTATTAATTTATCTTTCAATAATCCATGCTTCTTTTCATCAATAAAAAGGGAAGAAGACTTTAAGATATAGTCTGCTTCTGACAGTATGATAGTTTTGACACTGATATTCTCTATTTAATATGACTACAGAATTCTTAAAAAATCTTTGTTCACCATTTGTCCTTGTAGCTATTATAGAAGAGTTAGCTATTCATGAACTTGTAACAGTTGTTTATGCTGAAAGGTAGAGTTAAATCACTCAAAAAAAAATTTTGGAGTATTTGCTGAGTGAGCCCATGAACATGAATTTCAATAAAACAGGCAGCTTTATCCTAATGACAAGACAGTGCTTATGTTTAAGGAGATCTCTAAGGACATTACAAAGCTGAGGTTGCTGCTGTTATTGCTGCTGTTGTTATTGCTTCATATACATATATTTGATGAAGTAACTCAATTTGTAGTGTCATTTGAACTTTAGGTAATACTGAAGCAGGACAATTTTGTTGTGGAAATTTCCTGGCCTAACACTCAGTGACCTCATAGATATGTCCTCATTTCCCAATACCCCACTTCCTTCCTGCTTGTACGCACCCTGTACTATCTTCACTATCCAGATAACTCTCTATTTTTTCTCTTCTTCCTTTTTCTTCCTCCCATTCTTACCATTTTTTTAGTGTCTTGCTTTAAATTTTCATGTTCTCTTCTGGGTGATATCGGTATTGAAGAGGTTAAGTAACAATCAGAAAGAAATCTGTACTAATTCCCTTACACCAAAGGGAATCTGACTCCCATTTGTCTACAGGCCCCAGCTCCTTATCTCCTTTTGAAAGCCCTAGCTCTACCTTTTGATCTTATACCTTCCAAACTTCTGCCTTCCAGTTCCTCTCATTATCTATTCCCATTTGTCTACAAGCCCCAGAAAACCCTTAAACTGTTATGTTCCTTATCTACTCCTCTTATCTCCCTTTGAAAGCCCTACTCTCACCTTTTGATCTTATGCAGATGCCTTTCAAACTTCTTCCTTCCAGTCCCCTTCATTATCTGTTCCCATTGTCCATTCAATCTCTCAGACCTTCCAATCTGAATTCTCACCTAGACTCTTTTCCCAGCCCCCTTCTCTGGCCACCCAAAATTACTTCAGTGTATAAAAATTCCACCCTGGCCCCCATTCAGAAGCTGAGAATCTCTCATGCCCCAAAGGCTGAGCTTTTGTCATGCCCACATGGGTGTCACCTGGCTTATATGATTTGTCACTAATAAACTTTTTCTCTAGCTGGAAAAAGATTTTAGTTGAATTCTTTCAGGCAGGACCTGCCATCACAATCTCGGGGATTCCCAGTAGCACCCACAAACCTCTAGACTTCTTCACTAATAGATTAGCTAACTGTTGTAACATTTCTCTTAAGGGATATAATTCCTTAATTATTTCAGGATTTTAAAGCATGAGATAGTGTGGCATAGTGGGGGAAATTTGCATTTGTAATAAAAAGATATGAGTTTGAATTCAAGTTTTACTGTTAATATTTATATAACACTTTAATTTTTACAAATCCTTCCCATTCCCCTATCCTATGAAGTAGGGTTGTGTAACTATTGCTGTGTCTATTTTATAAATAAGGAACCCAAGTCTCAGAGATCTGAAGTGAATTGCCTATGAACTCACACATGCAAGAATCAATTCAAGAGAGTCCTACTTCAGGCCTAGCACTCTAAAACCCTAACCTAGGATCCCAAGGATCCAGTTATTGAGCGTCCACCTTGCCCTTCTTAGTCTCAAGTTTATGCTTCCTGGTTATTTCCAAGCCGTGCTGCCTGCCATTGTACCCCACTCCCTTACCTTTCCAACTTCAGTTCAATGAATGTTTATCAAATTAACAGTGTTATACATACTAAGAATATAGCAATCTCTTGCCCCACGACTCTGGTCATCATTTATGCTGACTTTTCTATTCATGACACTCTTTCCTGACCACAGCTTCTCTCTATGTGCTATCTTCTCCATGTAGAACATGAGTTCCCTGAGACTAGAAACTCTGGCTCACTTGTATTTGATTCCCTAGTGCTTAGCACATTGCCTAGTACATGGTAAGTGCTTAATAAATAGCAGTTTCATTCACTGTATCTATTTTTTCCATATATTACAACAGTGACTACTTATATGTGTTTTGGAGGAAAGCACTTCCTTGAGTCTCAGTGTACTTATCTGTAAAATGAAAGAATTTAATTAGCCTCTAAATTTCTTAATAGTTCTAAGTCAGACTTGCACAATTTGGCAGTAGGTAGGGGCCAAAATTTAAATAGACTAAATTTTTTCATTGGTGTCCAATTTGCTTAAGTCAGGATGTTTTGATTCAAAATGGCAATGAAGACTGTATTTCTTCAGAACAGCTATTACTTCTCAGCAAACAAGGCACAGTATTTTGTCTCTCATGTAGGTAAACAAGTATCTATTTGTCCACTCTGCATTAAACACTCTATGTTCCAGGTTGATCTTCCATTTCTTTTTATCACTCATTTTATAAAGTCACCCCCAAAACTTTAATGTTAGAATGAAAAAAATTTCCATAGCAACTGCTCATATACAAAGAAATATTGAGCTGAGTGTCTGACTTTGGAGAGAGTACCAGACACTCATGTAACTTGGAGGTCGACCATGCAGTGAGTGAGGTAAAGAAACCCTCATATTGCTGCTGCTCATTGCCATAGCAAGTGTCAGCTTCATTGATTCCTGACTGCGCTCACTTTGTCACTATTCAACACCAGTAACAACCAAAAACACAGCAAAAAGATAATACTCTAGATCCTCTCAGACTAGAGACAGACTAACAATGGTTGGTTTCCAAGAATCACGTGATAAACAGGAGTGAGTGCACAGTGACAACCCACCTCTCAAGTTACATGACGGGCACAACAGTATCTAATGGGAGGTGAGTTAAGTGTGGCATGGTAGTTACATCTTTACTTTCTTTGCATCCTGGCCACCCAAAATCCTTTGGTGGGCTGCAAGCAGCCCAGGGCTTTTAGTTATGCAGGCTTGCTCCAAATCCTCTAATCCTCAGATCTTTCATTGATATGGATATTTCATTTGTGTGTGCACATACACTAAATTCACTTCCTCTTTCTATTAGTAGCTGATATTCATGAATTACTAGAGATTTTTTTAAAAATGCCCCTTCATTAAGGCCAAGGACTCAAATGTGTATTTTTTTTAATAGAAAAGAAGTCCTAAAGCAAGCACATTAGTGACTATATGCTCTAGTTTTCCTTAGTATTGGCATTAAGATCATAAACTTAGTGCTGAAAGGGACCTTAGGAATTATATGATCCAATTACCTATTTTTTTTTCCAGATGGGGAAATTGACTTTGAAAAGAAGTGATTTTTTTCCAAGGTCAAAGGTATATTATGTTGCAGTGTTGAGATTTACAGAGATATTGTGGCTCTAAACTCCATGTTCCTCATCCATCTTGTGGCTCCAAATCTGGCAAAATTTCCACTGAATCATCCTGCCTTGTATCAGGACCTTACATGCTTCAGGAAAAGTGTTGTTTAAGAAAGACAAAAAAATGTTAAACTTGAATGTCTTGATATATCAGGAGTGAATATTAATTTCATAAAAGGATTATAAAGAAAGGATTATAAAAGCGTATAAAGAAAATAGCATTAATACATTTACACCGTGTGCTCTGCAAATGGATTCCTTTAAATAGCAAACATTTCGGGAATCCTAACTCTGTGATTGCAGTTCATTAACTGCATGATAAAAAACCAATAGGGCAAAGATCCCTAAGGCTAAGGTGTTAACAGACATTGTTGAATTGCTACTTTAGCATCACTTAACAGTGAAGGGGAAGCAGCCTTGATTGACACTCTATTGCAAGCCAGTGGGGGAAAATATTTAACTTTTTATGATCAACTTTTTGGCAATCCTGTTATAAAGAGGGAAGCAAATCTCTCCTATTGGTGTGGTTGACTAGAGGAAAAGAGCCACATATAAAAAAGTAAAACATAGCCAAGTTTAATGTCCTTTATGTTAAAATGCTAGCCTAGAAATCATATGGTTAACAATGAATACTTATACAAGTCCATTATGGTTACAAAGATGTATCATTTCACCTTATTTTCAAAAGGCAGATGGGTAGCACACTATTATCATTCAATCTCTCTGAGACTTAGTTTCTTTATCTATAAAATAAGTGTCACATTACATAGCTTCAAAAATAATTTCTACTTTTAGGTTCACAATCTTATGATATTATGTTGTCCAAAGGTCTTTTCTAAAAAGCATTTTCCAACTAATTAAGAAAGACTTGTGTTCTTATTCTGGCTCCAGCAGCAATTCTGTGACCCTGAGAAAATCACTGTATTTTTCCTTATCTGTAAAATGGTGGTAAAAAAAAGTTGCACTATTGCCTTTTAATATTGTTTAATGCAAAGAGATCTCAGCCCCAGTCTCCTTCTGACTAACTGCTTAATGCCAGACATTGTGCTCATTTTGGAGAATAAAGAAAGACAGTCCCTTGAGGGACCTTCCAGTTGAATGGGGGAAGGCAACACATGAAAGGAAGCTAAAAGGGGTATGAGTGGAAGAGAAGGCATATAGTTGAGTGGAGAAAGAAGAGATAACTAGCCAGGGCAATCTATTAACAAGAAGGTTTTGGAGCTCATCACTCCACTTTCCAATCAGAAGGACAGAAGCTACTAATGGCATATGGATACAAAGACTGATTCAATCTTAAAGAATTATTAGATTCTTGGAGGCATGATGGAGAAGTCCACCTTTAAAAGTGAGAAAATGTATATGAGAGAAATGAAAGAATTTGGCCACAGTTTTTCAGATGCAGGTTCTGAGCCAAGGATCTTGCTTTCAAGTCCAATGTTTAGTGTGTCATATTATGTCAACTCTTTAATAGTTGAACCTTAAAATATATCATTAACATGAATCATTATCATTATTTGGAAATTAAACACTTAGTAAACTTTATTATCCTATTATGCTACTATTATTCTAACTTTATGAAGAAGAACTTGCCAAAGACACTGACTGATACCACCAGTTTTATTTACCTCAAGAAAAGAAGGAAATTCTAAGAAACAGATCTACTCTTTCTTTCCCTTACTTACAACTGTTTGTCTGTCAACAGACACTATAATATATTCTACTTGCTTCTTTACCCACAACTTTCTGTTAACCTGAATTTTGTCTCAATCACAAAGAAAACATTGGTTAGTTAGAGATAAATATACCAATCCTATACCTAAATCTTAGAAATTTTTCTAACTGGGGACTCGGAGTGATTACCTCCGAATACGATTGTATTACTAACTTTTAATTTCATAAGCGGAAGAGGAAGGAAGGAACCTTTATGTTGTCTCCAGGATTAAAAAGAGTTAATTATTTTAATAGGGTATTGAACTTGAAAGGTCACCACAGGCCAATATATAATACATAATACAATAAAGAAATATAAAGCTCTTCTGGATGAGCTCTTTTATCAATCTCACTTTTCTACAAGTTGAATACATGCCAGGGAAGGTACTGCATTGCCTGTCACTGACGGCTTTCCAGAACAAACCAGATGTTCACTCATCAAGGATTTTGAAGAACAGATTATTGCTCAGATACATTTTAGACTAGGTGACTTCAGAGATTCCTTCTAGCTGTATAAATTTGTTATTCTTTGATCGTGTGTGAGGAATGGGACACCACAAGCAATTCATACCCTTTCTATACCCTGATATCCCAGGCATATGCCATTAGACTAGTGGATGAGGGAGAATCTGCTAAGTATATAGCTTTTTAAACAAACAAAATAATTGCAAAGTCACTTATATATGTGGGGAATGGGAAAGTACAAGTAATTCATGCCCTTCTGACCACCATTATCCCAGTCATGAAACATAAGGCTAGCAAAGGTAGAGAAATATATTACACATGTAATGTTAAATAAGTAAAATCATAGCAAATTAACTTAAAAAGGAGAAGCGAGAGAAAATTGAAGTATACCTAAGAAAAATGCAGTCTTACAATTACTAACATGAATCTATTCAATCAAAATTGTTTTTGATAAGATGTATCTTGATATATACTAGTTAAAAAGCCCATATGGCACAATCTGAGAAAACCAGCAATATGTATTTTAAAATATATATTCACAAAAAAGAAACTAGCTTGTACAGAGAAGAGAAGAAGCTTATTAGTGAATATTCATCAATCCATGTATTTGGGTAACTTCTAGTCGTATATTCCTAAGAGGCTTGAGAAACATATCAATGCACTATTTTTCATTTACAGATGAAAGGATTGGGTTGTAGGGACTGATGCATATGAGATTTCAGAGAACATCAGCATTAGACACACAGTATAAAACTGCAACTACTGAACATGATCTCTGAGCCATGCTACTGCCCTGTGTTCAATGTCAGGCTTAGAATCCCTTCTTTGAAATCCTGTTAGGAGTAATGAAATGAATCCTACAACAGCATAATACTATGGACCAGATGAGGACAAGTCATCTTACTTCTAAAATGCAAAATTCTGAAACACATGAATTTTATGAAGTGGCTGCAACCATGAATTTCACTGCAAAGTAATCATCACACCATACAGGCTTATAAAAAGCAATGCTATTCTAAGAGGTGGCTAATACTGACGTGTCCAAGTTCATGCCCCAATGAGGCAAAACTCTGATTTGCTGAGAACCACACTGGTTCATTTCATTGAAAGATATTGTTTGAATTGAACTGATATTTATCATAGCAAGAGGAAAAAGCCAAATGGTCCATTGATGTATAATATAAACAGCTGGTAGACTACATTAGAGAATATATCTCATGTCCGTCTTTGTATAAATACTGCCATTGGTTAAATTGGCATGCAAAAACTCCCTGCCAGCCATCTACTAGCTATGATTAGAATAAAAGAAAAAATAAAGGGAAAAAGCTGAGCATGAAGGATATTATAAAATTTCATTTTAGGAATCGGGAAGAGGAGGATAAAGGACAGAAGAAATAAAAGGACTTCAGATGAAAGAAGAGAGGGAAAAAAGGACTCAAAGACAACAAAGAAGTAGAAGGAAGGCAAAGGACACAAAAACATAAAGAGTTGCTAAAGTAAGGTAAATAAATCTGGTAAACAGATAAAGAGAATGGTAACAAAAGAAAAAAAAAGGAATATCTGCGGTTCTCAACTAATTAGTTGTTAATGGGGTGAGAAGTGAAGAAACAACTTTATAGTTGAAGATATCCACAAGAAGTCTGCCATGGTAGTTTACCAAGGAAGCTAAACCTAAGCCAAACAAACAACAAACAAACAAAAACTGAAATTAAAATAAAAACAAACAAAAATTTTAAAAATGCAATTCCAAAAAATATGCAGAACAGGGAGAATTTCACACTGACTTTCACAGAACGTTCCATTTTTAATTTCTGAAGTAATCATGTAACAGCTAAATACATAGTTTCAATCCATTCTCTCTTTTAGAGGCTAAAGTAAAGGCTCTCAAGGAAGGTTTCTTTAAGAAGAGAAAAAGGCAGAATAGAGGAGTAGTGGGGAGAAAAATACTGGATGATATTTGGATAAAACAGCTATTGATCCTCTAAGGGATAATAAAACAGAACAATAGATTGTAAAGTCGTGAGTTATCATAAATTATGAGTAGATGAAGTAAGAGCAGTGGGGGTTGTTGATTCCCAGATAAGGACCAATGAAGGAAATATTTGTCAATACCCAGAAGAGATATGCTTTCTTCCTGTAGCAAGCATCAAACACATGACAGGTAGGAGACTTTTGAAAATTTGTCAAAACTAATATGATTTGCTTGGATGAAAAGGAATAAAACTATTTCTGAAATGCTAGATCATTACAATGCTAGATTAGTCTTGCAAAAAAAAATTATCAGTGCACATAGTCATTTTATATTTTCAGATGGCTATAAACAAATGTTTAAGGTGTGGCTTACAAAAAGTCTAGGACTAGGGAGAATAATCCAAGGAGGTAAATTTGATATTATATATAACATTGCGACACAATGGAATCTGAGCTATGACTTATGGATTTGAAAGAAGCAAAAGTAACATGATAGACCAAAATCCAAGTAAAAATCATTGAATATTAAGAAAACACATACATTTGAGGAAGTCCAAGAACCAGAGTTGAAAGGCATAAAGGAGAGCATTTGGGTTAATATTATTGGAGACAGAAACAGAAGTATTGCCTTTAAATTATATTACTACCCACATGGAGAGAAACAGAAAATAGAGGAGTTCAGGAGACAGATTACAAGCTTGACAAAGAGAAAAAATAGAACAGTAAAATAAATTTCTAAAAAAGAGAGAAAGTGGTTTCTGATGTAGAAAAGAGGAGAAATTTAAGGAAAAGTAACTGTTGCATCTTAGGATTCATGATAGGTGAGAATAAAGCTAGAAATAGTGTGACTTGTACCCAAGATTTTAGAGAGTAAATTTCAGAGGATTCAAATATAGGATAAATAAACCAATATTGCCTAAAATTCTTAAAGTGGAGTCAGTCATCAGAGTTGGAGAACTCTTTTGAATTAAATTCTGAAGATAAAAAAGGAACATTTTTGGTGAGATATAAAGGGGATATTAGGTAAACAGAAAAATATGAGTGCATGGAGAAAATAAACAACCAACTAAAAACGTAAAAAGTAGAGAGATAAAGAAGATAGAATAGAGTCTTATCACAATTCCCACTCACTCTGGCAATTTGGTCCCCCACAGCAAGACTGGCTATATCTCCCTTTATAGTGTTAGAGGTAAACACAAAGAGTCATGGAGTGTTTTCCTGACATTATCTCTGAAATCAACACTGAAATTCACACTTTAGATGATTTCCCTTGTCAGCTACAGAACTTTATAATGCCCTCACATCAGGTAAATTTCCCAAATAACTCCCAACCCCCACATTTCAGCTTCTTTGAATGTGCTATCTTCCCACATAAGATTGTGGCCTTCCTGAGGGCAAGAAGTACCTTTTACTCTCGTTTGTATTCCTAGAATTTAGCACAGTGACTGGTACATAGTAGCTGCTTAATAATATTTTTTGACTGTTGACTCAATGGAGTCAACAATGGAGTAAAGTCTGCATTCCACTGTGTCCTCCTTAATACCAATCTCTAGCTATAATTTATTTTTTATATGTATAATTGATTCTTAACCACGAAATAGTGCTCCAGTATTCTTTAACTAATCAACATCATTTAGATTTTTACTAAAGGAATATCTACTGAGAAGATACAGCAAGAACAGAAGTACAAACACATATTCCCTGATTTAGGACATATTGTTCATTACACCACCATGGTCCTTCGGGAGAGTGGACGCAACCTTAAATTGGTCTTCCTGTCTTCAGTGTTTCTTTCTGTAGCAGCAAGACTCAGTCAATCCCTTGCTATCTTTAACTCTTCCCTTTCTCTCATTTCTAATCAGTTGCCAAATATTGTCAGTTCTCTCTCCATCATTTCTCACATCTATCCTCTCCTTTATTTCCAGTACCGTGTTTCTCATTTACATGCCCTCTTTACCACCTGTCTAGATTAGTACTTTTTAGAGAATTTTTTTTTCTTTTACCTATCTCTCCTTTTCCTAATCCCGAACAGAAGTGGCTCTATAAGACCTTAAGCCCTTCTTCATTAAATTAAAACGTGTACTAAGAAATAACATGTTTCTTTAAACATGACCAGTTTGCTTAGCCCTTTTGCAAAACCCCCTGAAAGTCTAAATTTTGTGAATATGGTGGTATACCTTATCATATACATTCTCTGTTGCTGTGGTTATAATAGTCAAACATTTCATTGGCAGCCCTCTATCACCAGTAGTTGACCCTAACAATGAATTGGCATTGCCCTAATGAGGGTATTTCATAAGAATGACATGAACTGTCAAGAAATGGGTCAAGGAAAATGTTAAAAAGAAATACATGAGTGTTGATACAACTTCCAAGAGAACTATAAGAACCAGCTCCCTATAGGCCTAAGTGCTCACTGGCCTATACGAAGGTTATATGTACATATAAGAATGAAACATTTAGAGATTACACAAAGTGCTAGGGATACAAATAGAAAACAAAGACAGTCCCTGACTTTAAGTAAGTTGCATTATAAGTATGAAGATCAAATTATAATTGTAAAGTCTTAGTGCAGTGCCTGGCACATAATAAACTATATATGCTAATAATTATTATTATAAAGATTTCCATTACAACCAGATCAAAAAGTCCCATTGTCCTTATAGTGTAGCAGCAAAGTAGAAGGTAATACCTTTTTTTTAATGCCATGTACAATGATCAAATCATATTAGTTTCTTTTGTTTAGCCATTTGACCGTGCCAATAACTTTGGTAGCAAAGAACTTTCTTCTCTAGATCTTCTATAGTTATGGCTTCAGAACCTTCAAAAGCTGTTGCCAAGTCACATCTCCACAAGTCATGCTTCTCCAGATAATTGTTATTTTAGCAACTGATCTAGAACCATTGCTATTCCCTAGGCCCTTGAGTTCCAGGTCCTTTTTTCATCTCTAACTGGATCTGAAGGGAGGAGGTGGCTGAGCTGGTAACAGTGGTTTGACTTGCCTGCCACATGCTACCTCCTGCTTTTCCATCAGTGTGCCTTGTTTCCTCAGCTAGGCTGGTTTACTTGCTGTGTTCATGGTAATTGGTAAGAAGATGTTAGGGATAATTGATCCCTTTCTACTTGGGAATTGTTTCCCTGGAAGCTAAACATGAGAACTAGACTAGAAGCAGAGTGGTACTCCTACTCTTGTTTATTGGTAACACTTGGTCAATAGTTGGTACTGATGATGTTGAGGAAAATAGGCTCCTTCTCCATAGTGATTGCTCCCCTCAGTGACAGCTCTGAGGCCTGGGCTAGAATCAGAGTCCAGCACAGAACCTTGGGAATGCAACTGTGAGTATTGTCAGGTACTTCTTCTCTAACTAAAAAGCTGGGTAAGCTTAGCCTCAGTTGCCTCCTCTTTAAAATCAGAAGGTTGAACTAGGTGATCTCTATGGTACCTACGAACTTTGATATTCTGTATTTTAAAGCTGCTTCAATCTCTGACCTATGATCCAATGGATCCAAAGGCAACTGCACCTCCATAAACAGGAAAGACTAGTCTGGGAAAGCTGTGCATTAATCCTAACTGAGGATAACCTGAGAGAGGAACCATTGGCCTTCATAGGTCAGCACTCAATTTAGATTACTGCATAGGCAATAAATATTTCAACAACATATGGGCAGTTTTCTTATTTTAACTTAAGCCCATCCTTATAGAACTAATAGTTCTCTAATACCATGTGAATAATAGAAACACACATATGTAGCGTATCACAAAAGGCTTAGTAAATTTTGAGCTATTAAAGCATTTAAGACATGTAGGTATTTATAATACATACATGCACACATTACTCACAAATACATATATATATATATATATATGTGTGTGTGTGTGTGTGTGTATGTATATTATATATATATATATATAATATACATACACACACACACACACACATATATGTTTTATGCAGGAGTGTATATGTGTGTGTTACCCATGTAGACTGTGTGCATCCATGTGAGCTTATCTAAATATGGCTCTAAGGGAGGCATGAAAATATATTTCTTGAGTTTTTTCCACCCATCCTTCTATAAGGGAGATTTAGATTCCTGCCAGAAAAGGAAGTAGGTTTTTGGGGCCAGTGAATGCTACTCTACTTTCTGGGGATATTTAGCTAGAATTATATCTATCTCCCATCTTCTTCTCTGATTTAATAGAGGAAAAGTGCCCTAAACTTTTTATTCAAGGGTTTTATCCAAGTGGGTTTTATTCAAACCCACTAAATATCTGTTCCACAAAGAACACACATATTGAATAATAGGTAAACATAATTATCAAAGTCAAGAGCAAACAAAAAAATCAGAGAAGGCATATAGATGAGAATCTAGTACACAATACACAGTGAATGAGCTCTCCCATTGGAACCAAGATAACCCAGCTCAACCAAGATAAAGTCCCAGATCTTACCCAAGGGGAAATTCTCCAAACTTTCTAGTGTAATAAGTTGGGAAGAAAAATATGATTGTGATCTTACCTCCTCTACATGTTGGCTTCTTCCCAGAGTCTCTCCTCACTGACCTGAAGAATATGTGGAACCTCATGTATTCCCTCTCAAAATTTGAAGCCAGAAAACTAGTGTTTCTCTTCTCCCAAACTCTTCAGCTCTGCCACTCATATAGGTGAGGAGTCTAGGCTTACAAACATATAAACATACACACACGTACATATACATTACATATATATGTAATCATACACACACATATATATTCATGTGTATGTATATTCATACACATATACCTAAATATGCATATGAGTGTCTAATACATGATTTTGGGATTTTTTGGTGATTCATTACTTTCAACATCAATAACCTGAGAGTTAATGAACAAACATGCAATGTTTTATCGTACCTATGATCTTCCTTAGCAAAGATTATAATGCTCTTCACAAAGTAGGAACTAAATAACTATTGAATTGAATTGTATTTAAATGATTTTACTCAACTGAGACATCACTGTATGTAAACTGAGAGTGAACCAACCGGTTAAAAAATTCCTTGAAATATAAATACATATAGCAAAAATGTATTTTTATTTTGCTGTGATTATCTGGATGCCTGTATGTGTATGTTGGGGGTGGGTGTTAATCTTTTAAGTCATTTAGTATGTGTTCCTGAATAACTGACTTAATTCTCCACATTACCTTGAATGTCTAGATATAGACCAGCAATTTAAGAATGACAAAGACCAAGTAGCATTCAGGTAAAAGGAAAGAGAAAAGAATACAGTAAAATTGGCAACAGGTTTACATGCTTAACACCCACACATATACATTTGTTCAAACTGCTTCAGGACTTGTGAAGAATGGCCTGCTTTAAATCAAATTCTAATCTTGCTGAAGAGGTGATCTTCAATTTCATTTTACTAAGGTATTTCTCAAACATTTCCCCTCTAGACATGAAAGACCAACTGAATCAAAAGGAGTTTCTTTAATTCATCCCTGCCTATCTACATTATGAGATATCCCTAGGTGAAAGAACTGAGGCACATTTAAAACAGAATTAGAATCTCCCTTTCTTCTAGTATGTGTGTGCCCTGAAGAATCCTTATGGAGGTACTTAAAAGTTGGCTTTAATGAAATGGTAATCATATAGTCCTGCTTTTATGCTAGATTTAGGCTAAGAACTTGATAGGAAGAAAAGAAGGTAAAAGGGAAGGAGAAAGTGAGGGTAGAAAGGAAGAAAAGAGAGAAAGAAGGAAGGAGGGAAGGAAAGAAGGAAGAAAAGGGAAGGAAGGAGGAAAGGAAGAAATGGAGAGAAAAGATAGGGAAGGAGGGAGGAAGAAAATAAAGGAGAGAGGAAGAAAGGAGGAATAAGGAAGGAAGGGAGGGAGAAGGAGAAAAATAGGGATAAAATAGTGAAAATGGGAAAGAGAGAAAGATAAGATGAAAAGAAAAAGAAAGAAAAAAGGAGAAAAGCCCCTGCTGACATCCAGGGAAGCATAATCATTAAATTTTCTTCTTTTATTAATTTTTTATATTTTTATGGCTTATAATAGCCATAGTGACCTCTGCATAGGGTATTTACTGGCACTAAGCATATGGCTATTCTTTTTCTATGCCAGCTGGACACTGTCTGCCAGGAAATATCTGACCCAGGGGTCACTGTTACTTAAATAATCATTTGCCTGTCTTCAACCTTCTGGTGTATCTCCTGTTTTTACAATCCCTCAAAGATCTTTGACAACCTTTCAGCAGCTTTGTCAGTAATATCTTTCATGATGCTTGGAGGGAATTCTTTCAGGCCAATTGACTGAAACTAATTTAGAATAACTAGATTCTCTCCTACCATGTCAGAAACTACCTTATCTTTAATTTCCTTACAATCACATTTCTTTTGCAATTTTCAATACACAGTTGTTTCTCCTCAATAGAGAACATGGGAGTGAAATTAAAAAAAGAAAGTTTGACTCTCTGTAGCATTCTAGAAGCAATAATACATTTTAAGTGCTGTGGATTTGTTAGGTATAAAATTCACCCCAAGTTATGGATTGCTATCATGCCCTTAACTTCACAGAATTCTGGTTATTCCCTTCTTGTTAATCTTTTTTGGAGCTTCTGTATTTCTCTGCAACTCTGTGTCCCATAAGCAGCTCTGAGTGTAAAATGTTCAGTTCCAGTTCATGGGTATACCCTTGGTACCTCTGGTAAATAACTCAAGAGTCTATGTTCTTCTTGGGAGAAGGGGTAGACCAGAGCTAGTCACAGTGGAATGGACATAATGTAGTAATGAAATCTAACTACAAAATATCCTTTCAATCAGGTGAAGAAAGAAAGAAAGAAAGAAAGAAAGAAAGAAAGAAAGAAAGAAAGAAAGAAAGGGAGGAAGAAAGAGATACTCTGACCTCATGTAGTTTAGTAGATAAAACACTACATTTGAAACCTTAGTTTTGCCACTATCTGTGTGATTTATGGATTCAGTCTGATTTTCACTGTTTTTATTACCTAGGATTCTTTGAACCCACATTAATTCATTTTAGGAAATTAGTATTAATCATTGAAATGTGTATAAAATTTTAAGCTTTAGCAAACAATGATCTTACCAGACAGAATGTTCTAGAAAGGGAATCAACTATGGAGTCAAGAGACCTGTTTGAATCTAGGTTCTGAAACCAGCAGATGTTCAGTTTCTTCATCTAGAAATGGTGAGAATAAAATTTATAATACATATTTCACAGAACTATACTGAGAAATAAGCTTATATTTTAAAATGCTAGATGAATGTGAGCTATTATTTTTGGACCAAGTTAACTAAGGCATGTAACTAGTGGTTACATCCATGTCTAATTTAAGATATTTTAAGTGAAGCAAGTTAATCACAGATATGTTTTTTTTTGAAAGATGAAGTTTTGATTGATAATCATTTTTTTTCCTCATTTGAACAAATAAAAATCCCTCAGTTATTTGGATCATTCAGATGAAATTAGATGGGGAGGGGGGCTGACAGCTGAGTAAATACTCAATTTTATTTGGCATTTGTGTCTACATAGTAGAATATAAGCCCTTGATGATTTAATGAGCTCCTCAATATAATGAGCTTGCAAGATTTGTACATTGACCTAAGGTCAAGAAAGTACTTCTCCTTTCCCATATGGGCATGTCCATTGACAACTGGTAAAGAAGATAATTGATTATTGACTGAGTTTTTGAAACGTGAGTCACCTCTAAGATGGCTGGCTGATAGACTCACAGGTGGATAGACTCATCAGAAGAGTTACACCTTTGTGGTCCCACGTATAGGATAAAAACAAACTGTTCCAAGTCTTTTTGGACATTCTTTTTGCCTTTTCTTGTCCAGAAGAAAGAAAAACCCATGGCAGAGAAAGCCTGTATTCTGAGGATTGTTGGAGGAGTCTATGCACAAATGTAATCTCTTCCTTCTAGAAATAGAAGGAATAGCTACCTTGAGCATAAACATGTAAGAGTTATACGAGTTCACTGAGAGCTCCTGAGCATAAGCTAGTTACTAGAGAAATTATAATGGGATTTCTATGACAAAAAGACAGCAGTAGTTAGGCAGTTATAGAATTACTACAAAAGCACAGGGCAGAAACAGTACAGAAGCATTTATGCTAGTCCATTCACCCTAAAAGTGGAGGTTATGTACTGGTTTCTGAACCTCAGGGTTGAGGAAATCTAGATATAAGTTCTTTCTCACTATGGTGGAGATTCCCTCCCCCCCCCAAGAATAACTTTTGGGGGAAAATAAGTCAAAGTCTGTAGCATCAGAACAATTTCATGTGATCCCAGACACCTGTAGGGACCCTGAGTCATAGTATCCAAAAGGGGGATTTTTTTTAGATATAATATGTATTTCTTGGTTTTCTTCATGATCAAAGTGAATTAAACATTATAGCAATCTTTTTCAATCATTTAGAGTATTTTTCTTTGTGTTTTCATCAGATTGTATGGATTCAAATATCTGTATGTTGATGATTCTAAAATCTACTTATCCATCTCTAACCTCTCTCCCAACATGTAATCTCATATCTTCATCTGTTTACTGGACATCTCTGGTTGGAAGTTAGTATATCCAAAAGTAAACTCATTATTTTCCTTCCAAACCTTCCCCTCTTATATTGGCTTCTTCTCTATTACTTGCACGTGGCACTCTATCTCTCTTTTCAAACATCTTTAGTAGGTAACCCTTCTGCCAGGAATTCTTACTCACCTGATCTTCATCTCCTGATTTCCATGGCTTCCTTCATTTTCAGCTAAAGTGACACCTTCTACAAGAAGCCTTCCCCAATTCTCCCTAATATTACTGCCTTCCCTCTCTCAATTATTTCCGATGTGTCCTCTATATCTTTTTCATACATAATGGTACTCATGTTGTATACCCCATTAGACTGTGAACTCCTTGAGATCAGGGCTTTCATCTCATTTATTTGTCTGTTTGTTTATTCATTTATTATTCATTTCATCCATCCATCCATCCATTCATTGATTCATTAATTTATTTTTGAAGTTCTCTGTATCCTAGTGTTTACTATCTACTGAGCATATTTCACAAATACTTTTTGACTGACCAAATGTTTGACAGAGAAGAAATAATAAAAAGAGGTATAGCATATCTTATAAGTCCCATGAGGGCAACAATTGTGCTTTATTTAAACTTTGCATCTTTTCCAGCACATAGGCCATTGTTCTATATAAGAGAAGTTTGTAATAAATATTGTATTTGTATTTGTTGTGAAAGGTAGCTTTATTATAGAGGGAAAAGTGTTGGAGGTAGGTTCAGGGAAGACAAGTTTGAATCATGCCTTTGAGCGTACCTTACTAGTTGGATAGAAAGTTGGACCTTAGAGTCAGGAACATCTGGGTCTAAGTTCCTCCTCTGACTCATGTTTGGACTTTGTGACTGTAGGCAAGTCACTTAACCTCTCTATGAGCCTAGGCAGCTCTCTAATACTGCAAGTTGCAGATGAGTTGATTATAATGATAGGGAGAGACAGTTTCCTTCTCTAGAATTCCTTGCGCCAATGGAATCATAGTTCCAAGAAAACAAAAGAAGAGAAAATGAGAGGAGAGAGAAGGGGAAAAGAAGAGAGGGGAGGAGAGAAGAGGAAAAGAGAAGAAAGGAGAGGAAAGAAAAGAAAGGAAAGAATAAAGCTAATAGCTAGCATTTATCTAGTGTTTTAAATTTGTAAAGCACTTTACAACTATTACATAATTTTATCCTCATAATAACTGTAGGAAGTAAATGTTATTATTATATCCATTTCACAGATGAGAAAACTGAGGGAGATAGATGTTAAACCATTTGCTCAAGGTCATGCAACTGTTTGATACTGGATTTGAATTCAGGTCATCCTTAATCCAGGTCCACTATATTCTACTTTATCACTAAATTGCTTAAATAGAGAAACATAAAAATTTGACAACAAGTAAAACATTTAAGCATTCAATACCTCTCTTTTCTCAATGTGAAAATAGGGCTAATAATACCTCTACTAACTACTCCATAGTGCTGTTCCCACAGAGGCACAGATGACATAATGTCCATAAAACCTTGTGTAAAATGAGCTACTTTTAGAAAGGCAACACTACAGGGAAGAAAATTCTAGTATTAGGGTCAGGAGGCCGAATTAACATCCCACTCTAGCCACACATAACCTGTGTAACCTAGATAATTCTTTTAAACTTTCAAAAATTCAGTTTTCTTTTTAGTAAGTTAGAGATAATACCCAAAGTAACAATAACATTTATATAGCATTTTCAGGGTTGCAAAGCGCTTTACAAATATTCTCGTTTTATCTTTACAACAGCTCTGGGAAGGGATAAGTATTATTATTATTGTTATTATTATTATTACCATTTTACAGATGATGAACCTGGGGCACACAGAGATTAAGTGACTTTCTGAGGTTCAAGTGGTTTCCCAGGTTCACACAGCTAAGTGCATGAGGTCAGATTTCAACTGAGAACTTCAGACTTCCTGGTCTAGTGCTCTATCCTAGCCATCTGTTACTACCTAGTAAAACTGTATAATTTAATGCCTAGACCGCTGATAGTGAGAAAGCCCCTTTATATAAAAAAACTCGATTTTTCTCACCTGGAAAATGGGGATAAAATTCTTGGTTTACCTGCCTTCCTGGGTTAACGTATGGAAATTTCCATTAAAAAAACTTTAATGTGCTATATAAATATGATTTTTATCATTAAATTGCATGTGTACACTCAAGAATATTGATTCAATTCCTCCTTCCTTCCAGCCTCACCCAGAACAAAGATATAATCAGAATGTAGTGACAAAATATCAGAGCAAAATACTGTTGATACCACTTTTACTTAAAGGTAAATCTAAGTGACAAAGTAAACAACTTATCGCCCATAAAAGGATAAAAATTCTCAAAGCATAAAAATGTTGCAGAGACTGAAAGAAAATGAAATCTTTTATTTTAAGAGCAGCTGCAAATAACTGCTTAACATCATGAATCTAAAATGCTGCCAGTGTCATTTTTCCATTACAAAGTACAATTTCTGTTGTTTGGGGTTTTTTGAATCCCCTATATAGTATTTCAAAATAGCCCTTATGCTGGTTCTGTACCTTAACAGTGTCCCCAAGTCAGTTCCAAATAGCAATTCATAAGACTGTATTTATGCATTTATTCTACATGTGGTTCCAATGATATAGATAATGCTTTAATTCTGTACACAGGGGAGTTCTAAGGGAATAAAAAAGAAAAGACTGAGAGTATCAAGTTCAGAGAAGGCAAAGACTGAGTAAACAGACCTTTAGACACGTCACTTTTTTTCTCCTTAGAAAATCAATTTCTCATAATTTTCATATTATCATGTTTTAATAGAACCACAGAAACTATTTTTCTTCAGATAATGTGTTTACTGAGCACCAGTAATCCTTACCGGTGGACAGCTTGGTTCAAAGTCATGAAGAGCCAAGTTCAAGTCCATGGTACATATTCACTGCATAACCACAAGCCAATGTTTTAACTTTCAGGGCCTTAGGCCACTATCTAAAATTATAAATTACAAGTTTTCTAAAAGAATAGGTATCAGAATTCCCACACAGATGAAATCACAGTAAGAAAGAGAGGAACAAGAAGGTGAGGAAGGAAGGGGAAAGAGAGAAGGAAGGAAAGAAGGAAAGAAAAATAAATGAATAATTTACAACTCCATTCTTTCAATAAACACCATGAATGACTGTGGGCAAAAACACTGAGGTGTGAATTTCAGACTCTATTACTCATACTTCAAGTTTGAATTTAGGGATTAAAATTCTTGCATTGCCCAACAGTGTGCCACATGCATACTGGTGGTCATTAAATGATTTTGATAACAGCTACAGTGATGATGCAATCATAATCATGATATAAGCTTATGCATTGCATAAGAATGCATTTGCATCACCTTTAAGAAAATGCAGACTCTGGGATCAATATCTCTCATATGGACCACATCACGATTCTGGAAGATTTGAAGCATTTGGAATCAAATTTTCCCAATTGTGTCCCTGTCACCTCTTCATAGCCTCCTAACCCTTCAGAAATGTAATTCCTCTGATTAAAAATCTTCACTGGCTACTTAGTGCCTCTAAGATAAAAGACAACAGCTTAGTCTGCATTTAAAATTTCTGTAATCTGGCCCCAGCCCATCTTTCCTGAACTATTTTATAGTTCTCCCCTTCATGCACTATGTTTTAGCCACAGGCCTCCTAGTTATTCCACCACCCATTTCTGGGCTTTTGCAAAGGCTCTACCCCAAGTAGCAGGCCTCCTCTCTCACACTTTATCTCAGCTCATACATTACCACCTAAGTCTAGGATCTTGTCAGCTCTTATCCAAATGATCACAGCCCTCTTCAGTTCTCTCTGTGTTCCCTTCCATTAGCCATACAGATACTAAAGTGATTTGCCTTCAGGACTGATCTGACTGTAACATTACTCTACTCAATAAACCAGGTCTGTACGACCTGGGGTTTGGCCACTTGCAACTCGCCAAAGGATTTCAGCAGCCTTCAAAAAATGTAGAGGAAAACATCCTTTGTATGTAGAGGAAATCCTTTAGTGGACCTCAGGTTGTGCAATAAACCTTAAGGCCTAACTCAAAACTATTTTATTCAACTTTGTTGAACACTGCTTCCCCTCCTGTACCCTTCAATACAGTTAAACTGGCTTTCTTTCTGATCCTTTCTCCAGGCTTTTGTACCAGCCACCTTCTATGACTGTAATAAAATTTTTCCCTACTTTTGCCTCATCAAATATGTCTATTCTTTTAAAACAAGTGCCCCCCTTCTACAGTCTTTCTTGATGCTTCCAACTGGGTGTGTCCTCCATCTATTAATACCTTCTATTAATTTGTGCTTATTAATTTTTTAAATTTTTATTCTGCATATATCACATATATGTACATATACACATATATACATGTGTGTATATGTGTAATATGCATATATGTCTATGTGCATGTGTGTATATATACATGTATATGCGTGTGTATATCTATATCTATATATAGAGATATATATATAGATATGGACATAGATATAGATATGTATGTATGTATGTATGTATGTATATTTGTTAAGTGGAAGTTCCTTAAGAGTAGGAGTTGTTTCTTTCTTAATAATTGTACCTTCAGTTCCAAGCACAGTATTTGTGATATAGTAGAAACTTAATATATATTTGTCAGTTAATTTATTGATGGATTGCCCAGAATCCATTCCCACTTCTACTTGTAGTCTCTGGGTTCCTTTCAGGCTATATTCAAGGGCCACCAATCAACCTGGATTTCTTTAACTTCTAATGCTCATTTCTTCCTTAAATTCCCCCCACAGTTTTTATTTGTATATTCTTTTGTGTGTTCTCCTGGTAGGATATAAGCTTCTTAAAAACATGGACTGTTAGGACTTCTGCTTCTGGGAGCCAAGATGGCAGAGTGAAAGGGTAGTCGCTCTCACTCTCCCTTATCAACCTCTGAAAACCCAGAAAATATCACCCCAGAAAAAAAACCCTGGAACACCTGAACTAGAAGAAAGACAGGGAACAGCAGTGCAGCAGCCAAGCAAATGGGTCTCCCAGTGCCTCAGCAAAAATAAGGGAGGCAGAACTACAAGGGGCCCCAGGCAGATAAGTACCCTGCAGCATTCATTTGAAAGGAGGTGAAGAAAACAACCTAAAGGATTCCTAAAGCCCCAGCCTTGCTGATTCCAGCACAACACCAGGTCAGCTGTCAGAGCCCTGCAGCCTCAAATTGTGAAGAAATCCTGAAGCCCAGTTGGTAGAGCAGGCAAACACCAACACCTGGACCTCTGAATGCCTCAGTGAGGGTGGAGGGGTGGGGGGAACCAGTGCAAACCAGCTCAGAAAACCACCAGGTTCCTAGGCATTCTACTGCAAAGGAATCTCCCAGTGCATTAGCAGAAATGAGGGAGACAACACTGCAGGGCAATCGAGGCAGATAAACACCCTGCAGCACCCATCTAAAAGGAGCTGAAGAAACCTAAAGGAAAGGAAAAGCAGGCAACCTAGAATTGCCTGAAAGTTCCAGCCTTGCTGATTCCAGCCCAACATGAGGTAAGCTGCCAGAAACCTGCAGCTTCCAACTGCCAGCCTAAGAGGCTGCAGCACGCAAAGCCAGTGACCAAGAACTAGGCTCCCAACACAAGAAGCTTGGGTCAGTACCCTCTGTTACCCAGCAGGAGAGCTCAATCTCTTTAAAGGCCAGGGAATAAAGAAACACTATGATTAAAAAGAAATGTACCATAGGTTCATATTATGAGAAGAGTAAAGATCAAGACAGAAATTCTGAAGAGGACAACATTTTCAATAAACCCACATTTACAACAACAAAAGGGACTATGAACTGGTCTGAAGCCCAAAAAGCCTTCTTAGAAGAGCTCAAGAATAGTCAAATGAGAGAGGGAGAAGAGTCCTTCAAAAATACAATTGGCCAATTGGAAAAAAAATACACTGAAGAAAACAAGTCCCTGAAAAACACAATCGGCCAATTGAAGAAGGAAGTACAAAAACTAACAGAAGAGTATACTGAAGGAAACAAGTCCTTAAAAAACAAAATTGGCCAGTTGAAAAAGGAAACACAAAAACTAACAGAAGAAAACAATCTGTTAAAAACTAGCATTGGACAAATGGAAACTAATGCCTCTATGAGAGAGCAAGAATCAGTCAAACAGAAACAAAAAAATGAAAAAATAGATGAAAATGTAAAATGCCTCATCAGTAAAACAACCAACCTGGAAAATTGACTCAGGAGAGACAATTTAAAAATTATTGGACTACCTGAAAATCATGATGAATAAAAGAGCCTGGACAGTATCTTTCAGGAAATCATAAAGGAAAACAGCCTGGAAGTACTAGAATTGGAAGGGAAAATAAACATAGAAAGAATCCACCCATCACCACCTGAAAGACATGCCAAATTGACAACACCAAGGAATATAATAGCAAAATTCCAAAATTACCTGACGAAAGAGGTGCTGCAAGCAGCTAAAAAGAAAGAATTTAAATATCATGGAATCACAGTCAGGATTACACAGTACCTTGCAGCTTCTACATTAAAAGACCTCAGGGCGTGGAACGTGATATTCCATAAGGCAAAGGAGCTTGGAATGCAGCCAAGGATCAATTACCCAGCAAAAATTAGCATCATTTTACAAGGGAGCAGGTGGATATTCAATGAAATAGGAGACTTCCAAACTTTCCTGATAAAAAGAGCAGAGCTCAACAAAAAATTTGATCTTCAAATACAGCACTCAAGAAGGACTTAAAAAGTAAACACAATTGAAAAAGAGTGACACATACAGGCTAAAGGTAAAAGGCTGGAGCAGAATATATTATGCGTCAGCTGAAGTGAAAAGAGCAGGGGTAGCAATTCTGATCTCAGACAAAGCAAAAGCAAAAATAGATCTAATCAAAAGAGATAAGGAAGGAAACTACATCCTGCTAAAAGGCACCATAGACAAGGAAGTAATATCATCACTAAACATATATGCACCAAATGGTATAGCATCCAAATTCTTACAGGAGAAGCTCAGGGAGTTACAAGAAGAAATACACAGCAAAACTATACTAGTAGGGGACCTGAAACTCCCCCTCTCTGCACTAGATAAGTCTAACCACAAAATAAACAAGAAAGAAGTTAAGGAGGTGAATAAAACATTAGAAAAGTTAGGCATGATAGACCTCTGGAGAAAACTGAATGGGGATAGAAAGGAATATACTTTTTTCTCAGCAGCACATGGCACATACAGAAAAATTGACCATGTACTAGGGCATAAAAACCTCACAATCCAATGCAGAAAGGGAGAAATACTAAATGCATCCTTTTCAGATCATGACAATAAAAATTATATGTAATAAAGGGCCATGGAAAGATAGACTAAAAATAATTGGAAACTAAATAATCTAATCCTAAAAAATGATTGGGTCAAACAACAAATCATAGAAACAATCAATAATTTCATTCAAGAGAATGACAATAATGAGACAACATACCAAAACCTATGGGATGCAGCAAAAGCAGTTCTTAGGGGAAGTTTTATATCTCTAAATGCTTACATAAATAAAATAAAAAGAGGAGATTAATGAATTGGGCATACAACTAAAAAAACTAGAAAAAGAACAATTAAAAATCCTCAACTAAACACAAATTAGAAATATTGAAAACCAAAGGAAAAATTAATAAAATTGAAATTAAGAAAACTATTGAACTAATAAATAAAACTAAGAGCTGGTTTTATGAAAAAACCAATAAAATAGATAACCTTTGGTTAATTTAATTAAAAAAAAGAAGAAAACCAAATTACTAGTATCAAGAATGAAAAGGGTGAAGCTACCACCAAGGAAGAGGAAATTAAAACAATAATTAGGAATTATTTTGCCCAACTATATGCCAACAAATTTGACAATCTTAGTGAAATGGATACATATTTACAAAAATATAAATTGCCCAGATTAACAAAGAGGAAGTAAAATACTTAAATAACCCCATCTCAGAAAAAGAAATTGAACAAGCCATTGATGAACTCCCTAGGAAAAAATCTCCAGGGCCAGATGGATTTACATGCGAATTCTATCAAACATTTAAAGAACAATTAATTCCAATACTATATAGACTATTTGGGAAAATAGGTGAAGAAGGAGTCTTACCAAATTCTTTTTATGATACAAATATGGTGTTGATACCTAAACCAGGAAGAGTCAAAATAGAGAAAGAAAATTATAGACCAATTTCTCTAATGAATATAGATGCAAAAATTTTAAACAAAATACTAGCAAGTAGATTGCAGCAACTTATCACAAGAATAATACACTATGACCAGGTAGGATTTATACCAGGAATGCAGGGTTGGTTCAATATTAGGAAAACTATCAGCAATTGAGCATATCAACACAAAACCAACAGAAACCACATGATCATCTCAATAGATGCAGAAAAAGCTTTTGATAAAATACAACACCCATTCCTATTAAAAACACTAGAAAGCATAGGTATAAATGGAGTCTTCCTTAAAATAATAAATAGCATATCTAAAACCTTCAGCAAGCATTATATGTAATGGGGACAGGCTAGAAGCATTTCCAATAAGATGGGGTGAAACAAGGATGTCCATTATCACCACTGTTATTCAATATTGTACTGGAAATTAGCTTTAGCAATAAGAGAAGAAAAAGAAATTGAAGGCATTAGAATAGGCAAAGAAGAAACAAAGCTATCACTCTTTGCAGATGACATGATGATATACTTAGAGAATCCTAGAGAATCAAGTAAAAAACTACTTGAAATAATAAACAACTTTAGCAAAGTTGCAGGCTATAAAATAAACCCACATAAATCATCAGCATTTCTATATATTACCAACAAAGCCCAACAGCAAGAGATAGAAAGAGAAATCCCATTTAAACTTACTGTAGACATTATAAAATATTTAGGAGTCTACCTCCCAAACAAACCCAGGAACTCTATGAACACAATTACAAAACACTTTTCACACAAATAAAATCAGATCTAAATAATTGGAAAAACATCAGTTGCTCATGGGTAGGCGAGCTAATATAATAAAAATGACAATCCTACCTAAGCTAATTTACTTATTCATGCCCCAATCAAACTACCAAAAATTATTTTATAGAGTTAGAAAAAATAATAACAAGATTCATTTGGAAAAACAAAAGGTCCAGAATATCAAAGGAACTAATGAAAAGAAATGCAGGGGAAGGTGGCCTAGCAATTCCAGATCTTAAATTGTATTATAAAGCAGCAATCATCAAAACTGCTTGGTACTGGCTAAGAAATAGGGAGGTGGATCAGTGGAATAGGTTAAATATGCAAGACACAGTAGTCAATGACTATAGTAATCTATTATTTGATAAACCCAAAGACCCCAGCTTCTGGGATAAGAACCCACTCTTTGAAAAAAACTGCTGGGAAAACTGGAAAAGAGTATGGCAGAAACTAGGCATAGACCCAAATCTCACACCATATACCAAAATAAAGTCAAAATGGGTTCAGGACTTAGATATAAAGGCTGATACCATAAGTAAACTGGGAGAACAAGGAATAGTTTACCTATCAGATCTATGGAGAACAGAAGAATTCATGACCAAACAGGAGATAGAGAACATTATGAAAAGCAAAATGGATAATTTTGATTACATTAAATTGAAAAGTTTTTGCACAAACAAAGCCAATGCAACTAAGATTAGAAGGAAGGTAGAAAATTGGGAAAGAATTTTTACAACCAGTCTCTCTGATAAAGGCCTCATTTCTAAAATATATAGAGAATTAAGACAAATTTATAAGAACACAAGCCATTCCCCAATTGATAAATGGTCAAAGGATATGAACAGACAGTTCTCAGATGAAGAAATTAAAGCCATCTATAGTCATATGAAAAAATGCTCTAAATGTTATTGATTAGAGAAATGCAAATCAAAACAACTCTGAGGTACCACATCACACCTATCAGATTGGCCAACATGACAAAACAGGAAAATGATAAATGTTGGAGGATGTGGGAAAAATGGAACACTAAACATTGTTGGTGGAGTTGTGAAATGATCCAACCATTTTGGAGAACAATTTGGAACTATGCCCAAAGGGCTACAAAAATGTGCATACCCTTTGATCCAGCAATAGCACTTCTAGGGCTATATCCCAAAGAGATCAAACAAATGGGAAAAAGACCCACATGCACAAAAATATTCATAGCAGCTCTTTTTGTAGTGGCAAAGAATTGGAAATTGAGAGGATGCCCATCAATTGGGGAATGGCTGAGCAAGTTGTGGTATATGAATGTAATGGAATACTATTGTGCTATAAGAAATGAGGAACAGGCTGACTTCAGAAAAACCTGGAAATAGTTATATGATCTGATACTGAGTGAAGTGAGTAGAACCAAGAGGACTTTGTACACAACAATAGTCACGTTATGTGATGAATAATAATTGTTAAACTGAACCCTTCTCATTACAAGAGATCTAAGACATCTCCAGAGGCCTCGGGATGGAAAATGCTGTCCACATCCAAAGAAAGAACTATGGAAGTCAATGCTATCACTTATTTTTACCTTCTGTTGAGTTTTGTTTCATCTTTCTGATGGTTCCTCCTATTGGTTTTAATTTTTACTTACAACTTCACTAATGTGAAAATATGTTTAATAGGAATGTAAATGTAAAACCTATATCAAATTGTGCACTGTCTTGGGGAGGATTGGGGGTGAAGAAGGGGGAGAAAAATTTTTAACTCAAAAGCATATGTAAGTGATTGCTGATAAATCAAAATAAATTAATAAAATTTAAAAAATAAATGGACTGTTTCATTTTTGTCACTTTATTCCTAGCACCTACTTCAGCATCTCCCAGTCAATCCCATATTCATTAAGTATGTGATAGGCATTGTGCTAAATACTAGGGATATTCATATTAAGAATAAAACAATCCTTATTTTCAATTATCACATTCTAAGTTGCTTATAAATTTTTGGTAAATTTGATTTATGGCATGGTTTCCAGTAAATGACATATTTAAAGAGCTTCAAATATTGGTTGGGAAATTATAATAGTATATTCATGTGTGTTTTCTGCCTGTGTGCAAAGGATAGCGATTATAGTCACAGCTTTTTACGCTCTCTCTAGAAGCTGACATTCACGTAAAGGTGGAGAAAACTACTGAGCATTTTAGGTGAAGTCCTAAAATTGTGCCCCTGTCCATCAGAGGCATGAGGCCTTACTGTAAGCCAGGTGACTTGACTTACCATAAAATGAAAAGCAACATGTTATGGATAGCAAAGATCAGTAACATTAAAAGTATGCATTTTTAAAGAATAATAGTAACATATTCCTTGTTGTTCCTATGTTCTCCTATTGCCTATGTTTTCCACCCCAGGCATCTGCCTCCTTTCTCTGCTTTCAGCCCTAGCTCTCCTAGGGAGGCCAAGGTCATGGAGGTTTTGTGCTAGAAGGCAGAGACTCATCTAAAGTGGAACTAAACACAGCATAGAGACCCAATTGAAGGGGGATTATAAAACAAGAGAGAAATCCACCTACTATAGAACTGTAGTGCCGAGGTCAGAATTGGACCAACAAACAGCCAAACTGATTCAGTGATGAACTGGTGAAATGTTGATCTAAGACTCCTTACCTTCCTTTTGGCTGAGGTCTCAAAATTAGGGGTGAAAATGACTCTATGGGTAGAACTGAAGTTGGTCTAGTTGTTAAGAATTGAAGGGTACCTTGACAAAAGCCAATTATGTCATTTTACATACACACACATTCACTTCATAGTGAATTTTAAGGGCAGTGCCTTCGGCACTGGTATTTCAATGTTCTCCATACATAGCTACTTTTTAAAAAATATATTTGAAGAATCTATTCCAATAGAGGAAACTGCTGTTCACTGTTATTATTAATGAAATTAAGAAAAGCATAATAGTGATTTGCTTAATGTTCTTTATTTCTCTTATCTGATAATTCAAGTACTGAGAAAGAATTTTCTTGAGAAAAAAATTTAGCTCTTTTTACCTTTATATTTAAGGCTTTTGTGAAGAAAAGCAACTATCCCTTTTAAATTTCCTGGGAGAAAACTCAATGTCATTTTGTTGGCTTTAAATAAAAGGTATGCAGTTCCCTTTTAAACATGGGACAGACATTGTCAGACAAGTCTGAATGACACTAATACATTCAAGATAGTGGTAAGTCACACAATTGTAAAAGACTGAACGACTCATAGTCCAGGAGGTGCATTAAGTTTTGTAAAATGTGAGCTAGAAATGTCTCATTCTATAACAGCAATTGAATTTACAAGCACAATTAAGGGGAATTACTATGTTCATGCATCAAATGGACTTGAAGTCTTTACTGTAAACTCCTATTAGTGACAGTAGCAAAAAATAATCATGGGTTTTACTTGCCTTGTTGGGTTTTCTAGTGCTAGGGTGTGTGGGTAGTTGTGAACATCAAAATGATTTTATTTAAGTGAAAATTTTGACTAAATAATTATAGATGCTATAACTCAATATTGTCCTATGAAGATTTTTTTTTAAATAGAAGTGACACTGCATTGGCTAAATGAGAATGAATGCAGTCGAATTAATCATTGTTTTTAATATTTTAGTTTTATTGTTCAATTGTATTTCTCTCCTCTCTTTTTCTCTCTTTTCTTTCTTCTCTCTTTCTCTCTGTTTTCTGAACTAGGGGCAGCTAAAAGTCAAAACTGGGAATTAGGAAGATTGGCTACCTGGGGTACACCTGTAGAACATTTTTTAATATTATTTTGATAAATAAACATGTTTCATCAAAAAAAATGTCCTCCATGTTGTATAGATATTTCTTTTCTGGTGACAATTTACTCACTTTACAATGAAATTTCAAACCTCCGGGTGGGCTAGAACAAACTTTAACTTTGAAAACACATTCCTTGAGCTAGCTGGACTCCCAGTGACTACATTTTCTGCCTACTATTTCAGGTCTTTCTGGTCTGAGTTGGCAATTTCAGTCAAAGAAAGCCATTCCTCAGTTACAAAGGTACCCAATTCTTCGTGTTGGCTGGTAAGACTCCTTATCAATCTCCTGTTGGTTGCATTCCTGCCATCTCTTCATCTGACCATACTTGGAAAAGCACTTTAGAATGTGGCCTTGATTTATATGTATGTATGTGTATGTATATGTGTATATGTATATATGTATACATGTATACATGTATATGCATATGCATATATATGTATATATGTATACATGTATATGCATATGCATATGCATATGCATATGTATATTTATGTATATATGTATGTATACATATGTGTGTATATATGTGTGTGTATTGTGTATATCTATATACCTATATCTATATCTATATCTATATCTATATCTATATCTATATCTATATCTACATCTACATCTATATCTATATCTATATCTATATCTATATCTATATCTATATCTACATCTATATCTATATCTATATCTATATCTATATCTATATCTATATCTATATATAGATATACATATGCATATGCATATGTATATTTATGTATATATGTATGTATACATATGTGTGTATATATGTGTGTGTATTGTGTATATCTATATACCTATATCTATATCTATATCTATATCTATATCTATATCTATATCTATATCTATATCTATATCTATATCTATATCTATATCTATATCTATATATTCCTCAGGTTGTATCTGTATTTTTCCATCTTTGACTGACCTCCACATTGAAAACTACCTTCAGAATGATATCTTCATGTATGCGTCCTTAGAATGTGTCTCCCAACCATGTTCACATGTTCAGATTCCCCAACTTTGAAAAAGGTTGAGGCTCTTTTTGGATAGCTTATTTTTGAATTCTTCAGTATAGGGAAATCCATGGTCATCTCCCTACTATTCTTCTTGCTTTTCTCCCACTACTATCATCTCTACTCCACATTCCCAATCACTAGTCATTGATAAAGAGAGCTTTTACCTTGAATTGAATAGGTTCAGACCCCCAGCCATCTCCACTTCATGCTATCTTCACTCCCATACACATCGCCATTCCTACCTCCCAAATCTCTTTCACAGATACACCAAAATTGTAAACTCTGTCAGACTCTGATAGGTGAGCGTTTGCCTTTTCTTGCCCTGAAATAGGACACTATGATATTTCCTAGTGATGTGGCCTCTTCATTTTCTTAAATCCTCCTTCACTCAGCTCCCCTTTATGTATTGTCTTCTGTCATAAAGAAAAAAAAATTGGGTTAGGCTGGGACCACCACTTCCTGTTGCTTAGAGACTTTTAACTAAGGACCTAGATTGCATTGACCAGAAACCTAGTTAGATCTGAAAATTAATGCAAGGAGTTTTATCACAATTATACATCACCCATATGTCTTATCTGAAAACTTCCCCATACTGACAATCAATTACTATTTCCTTGTTCCATAGATTGAATAGATATTTGGGGGTGGAAGGAAGTACACCAACTCTTTTTCTGATTTCAGGGAATTGCATCTGTTCACTCTTCCACTCTCAACTTGGAAAGCTCCTAATTTTTCTTACAAATAGAAATTACATGAGCTAATTTTGTATCTTGGTATATATCCTGTTAATTGTTTTCTGCTAGTGAATAAAAAAAAAGACTCTCTCCCCCTGTATTCAGGGTCAAATGTCAAGCAGAAGAGGACTGGTTCCAATTTGTTTTGCAGTAGGTATGCATTGCTTAATAAATTGATATGCTCAAAAGCTCGAACCTTTGTTTCCTCAGTTACTTCAGATTTCACCCATCATACGTGTGCCAGGTACTGTAATAGCACTTTACAAATATTATCTCATTTAGTCCTCAGAGCACCTGTAGGATTCAGGTGCTATTACTATCCCCTTTTTATACAAGAGGACACTGAGGCAAATGGAAGGTTAGTTACTTGCCCAAACATAATATAACTAAGAAGTAGTTGGAGTGGGATTTTTAATTCAGGTGCATGACCATAGGCCCATCACTCTGAACATTGTACCCCCTACATAAATTCTAGTAGCTTTCTTCCACTTTCAGGATCAAATATAACCCCTTTGTTTGGCTTTCAATGCCCTTTTATAATGTGTCTACTACTCCCTTTCTAATCTTCTTTTATTTTATACCCCAATGTACACTGTGATCCAATGATATTGGCCCCCTTTCTTTTTCCTCAAATAAGACACTCCATTTCCCAACTTTCTCTGTGCCTTGAATTATTTTCCTTTTCATTTCTGCCTCCTACCTTTCCTGAATTTCAGGGCTTCTTTCATTCCTACATAAAATCCCACCAATTACAGGAAGCCCTTCCCAATCCTGCCTTCTGTTAGCTTATTATTTACAGTTCATCTTGTACATAATTTTTGCCTCAAAGGACTAATTGTATAAAACTTTCCTCACTGGTGGGAATTGATTATTCATTTCTCTGCTTCTGTGAAGGGTAGAGTTGGTGAGTACTTGAAAGAAGAGAAATTCTTGTCTAGTTTTTAGCTTCAAGGGAGAAAACATAGTTCCAATCTCTCCTCAAATCCCTGAAGGAAAAGAAAGACTCTGGGAAGAAGGCAACACACAGAGGAGCTAGTGATTTCTATAATATTGCTATCTACAATTTGACTCATCAGAGACTTTGTGGAGTTTCTCCTTGGGTGAGATCTTAAACTCTCTTTTTTTTTTTTGTTGAGCTGTTATCTTGTTCTCATTGGGACAGCTCATTCACTCTGTTTTGTCATGTTCTTTTTTCTATTTCTGATTTTTCTTTGCTATCTATTTAGATAAATGGGTTTATTTACTGTTTGAGATGTCTATTTATTGTGGAACTGGCCTCTGGTGAGAAGAGAGTCAAGTCTTTGATATATGGCTTGGAGTTTTCCTTTCTCATTAAGGGATAGCAATCAGTAATAAAGCTAGAATCCCCCAAAAAATTACTTCCTTTGGACAAACAATATCTAAGAGAGCAGAACAATATAATTCAAATCTGATACATCTCTCTCAAAGTGCCCAACCTTTGATATTAAACTACCAGTTCCCTTCTTGGCAAGAATCAGTGTTTCCTTTGGAAAAGGCAGAAAGGGGTAGAAATTTTAGAAATATTTATTCTTATTTCACTGTGAGTCATATCTAGATACTCATGTGGACATGTATAACCTACACAGGCAAAACAAAAACAAAAACAAAAACAAAAACAAAAAACTATCACCTCCATACACATCCCTACATGCACATAGCTGTTTGCATGTTTTCTTCCCGTTAAACCATTTTTACCTAACTTTATATCACCAACTCTTAGCACAGTGGTTTTTGCTTAATAAATGTTTATTGACAGAATGACTACTGGTAATAGATCTCTACTAATTAATCTACACATTCTCATTTGCTTCCCATAGTAACTATTTGAAAGAACTATAAAAATCTTTAAGACAACTTATTGGTTTATAATCATTGGAATTAATTCACTGTTACAAGATTTGAACCAGTACCTTTGGCTTCATTATTGCCAACCTTGGGATAAGAATTATATGATATTACTGAAAAAGGAAATTTCCTAAGATGAGCTATTGACAATAATCTTCCACTTATATCTATATCTAATATACAGTAAAGGCTAGAAAAATATTTTTCTACTAAATTTCACATAAAAAATCCAGATCAAGCCTGTATATCATTCAAGCAGGTGGGCACATAATTCAGTTGGTAATATTATACCTGTCACAAAGATTTTCTCACTGTTTTATGAAATTTTTATAATTTGATATTCTTATTTCTACTTTGGAGAATCATTCTTTAAGAAGATATATTGAAAGAATGCTTATGGATTACCAAATGTGTATTCATATGTTTATTAGGTAAATAATTATATGTGCATATGTATTCATATATACACATATGCACACATATATTGATACACATCTGTATATATAAATACATATGTTTATACATGTGTATCTGTATATATTCTATCATATATCCATATAGTACAAACACACACACACGTGTGTGTGTGTGTGTGTGTGTGTCTGTGTGTGTTCTTGGTAGTTATATTTAAATAGTTTTGAAGCCATATATTATCTAAAACTTGGGCAATACTTATTCAATATTATTTTTAATCCTTCTTATCTCTTTCCCTATAAAGTAGTCTATACAACTTAATCAATTTCATTTTACTTTTGTAAATTAAAAGCACAAAACTTTTTATTGATACTATTTGTATAGGACAGTTTAGCTTTTTACAAAAATAGAGTGTTATAAAGTAATACAGATTTTTTGTTATCAGTTACCATAATGATTATGTTTATTTTCAGTAGTTTACTAGATTTCAATATTCTTGACAGGGATGAAAGAAGATTTGTCAATCAATTCAAGTACATAATTGGGACAGCATAATTTGAGATCCCTGATACGGAAGTGAGTTCATTGCTTCTACTCTGAACTTTCAGTGTGCCATGCTGAGAGGAAGATAGACTTCCTCCCCCCCACACCAAAAAAAAAGAAAGAAAGCAGATAAAATAGAACTTTTCTTTGACTAACATTGTTGTTGTTATTTTGTTGTTGTTGTTGTTGTTGTTGATCCTTCATTCTCAAAGAGGAGCAATGATATCAAAGTGTGAGGTCTTGACTTACGTGAGAATCAGATATAAATGAAGAAGAGATGTACAAAGTCTTCAGACTCACTCTTTCCTCCAGAGCCAATAAAGTCCCATGACGAGACAAAGTTCAAAATGACTGGAATTGGCTCAGAATACAGGGGTGACTCTGGATTTTCTAAATTAAGGTCTTTCCCAGGTCTCATTTTTCTGGAGGCCATGCTAATTCAATGAATCAAGGACTAGGTAAGAGTTGAGACAAAATTTACCATCACAGAAATATCAGTCTGAGAGAAGAAGAGCCTCAAAGTTTCTGGTCAGAACTGAAAACTATTGCTATTTATATGTATTCTAAGCCATTTTAACCTGAACAGTGAGCCACACAGGTTTGGGTTGGTGCTATTATTGGCCATTCAGTGAAAGCCAATGTGATTTGGATTCAAATGCATAATCAAGTAGCTCCATTTAAAACACAATGAGCTTTTCAAAAAACTATCTTTTCAGAGCTGTATTTCAAGAAATCAAAAATGAAAACTGTGCAGGACAAAAAGTAAATTGTCCCAGCTTTTTGGGAAAAAAAAATAGAAGGAGGAAGAGGAGGAGGAGGAGGAGGAGGGAGAGACAGAGAGTCATAGAGAGAAAAGAAACAGCAGCTTTCTACAACTTCCACTAAACTATGTGGGACAGCAACCACCGAAATCAAGAGTTTGGAGTCTGAATCAGAGATCAGAAAAGGTCTTTATTCTTTCTCATGAGAAAGGGCATAGCAAAGTTTTATAGCCTTAACACCTGCCCCCTCCCACTCTCTTACCTCTTCCCCTATTGGCTGGGTACTCAAGGCGTATAATCTAAATGCAGCAGCTAATACCCAATAGAAACAAACATACCCATATTTGGGAACTAGATGTATGCATGTACCAGGAAGGGGGAGCAACCAGGAACTGCTTGTGCTGACATGGATTTTTGAGAAAAATGAAACTCAACTCAGGGCTTAGGCCTGAGGGAACTGCACTTTAGGCCATCTCTCACACAAATTATCAGGTTAGGTCTCCAGAGGGCAGTTACTACTACTCTCTGATAACATGGTAAAGACCATTAATACAAAAACACTCTCCTAAGAACCTGGTTCACTACTTTTCATAAATACACACAGCATCTATGAGAGGAATAAGCTTAAACTTAAGCTGTAATAGTACTGAAGCACAAGTATAAGAAATATGTGTGACAAGGTTTAATTCATAACACCTTTTCTGGAAGTCCTTCTCTCAATGTAGAGACTTTATGCAGAACCCTTGTTGCTGTTCATCCTTCATTCAAGAAGATCCATGACATCACATTGATGATATCTTGACTTGCATAAAAATTGTATCCAGCACTAGAAAAAGTGAATGCCAAATATTTTGTTGGCAGAATATTTGATTGCTCAATGCATTTTCTAAAAGTAAAATCTTCTTGTAATTTTACATGCATTCTTTTTATTGAAAGAAAGTACAATAACAGAGAGACATTAAAAACCCAATCTATAGCTACATAAATAATACCTGCTGCAAGTTTTTTTTATTTTAATTTCCTCCTATTCTTTAAATTAAGGGAAAAGAGTACTGTGGAGGAAAGGACACTAGATAGGGATTCCTGCATCTGGTGCTATAATCTATCCTTAAATAGCTCTACGATATTTGATAAGTTACTTAATTTAGCTATATCTTCAAGAAGCCTTTCCCAGTCCTCCTTAATATTAGTGACTTCCCTTTGAGATTATATCCAATTTATCCTGTATGAATCATGTTTTCACAGTTGTTTGAATACTGTCCATGTCTCTCCTGTTAGACTGTGAGCTCCTTGATAGCAAGGTTGATATTTATTTTTTTGTTGTTGTTATTGACTTTCTTTGTATCCTTATTACTTAGTAGAGTACCTGAAACATACTAGCTCCTAAATTAATGCTTATTTGCCTTGATTTCATGTTTCAGGGACACTGAGTGTTCATGGAGGTAGATTTTGAAAATAAAAAGTAAATGTGATTATCTTGTACAGTGCTATGCTGAGAGGTGTGTGTTTCCTTTGACACAGTAAATTAGTCACTTGGAAAATTACAATCTTATTCTGGTATAACTGGATTAGTATTTATACTATTTAAGCTATTAATACAAATTTGAAAATTATACTAACTTACAAATTACTTAAATCAGAGTTTATGAAGACTATGACAATTTAGTGAAACATGATGGATGATTTTACAAGATAAAAAAATGGTCTTTCCTCTACGTCAAAAACAAGCAAAGTACTTAAGTAATTATAAACCAATAAATTAATTGTCCATTACAGAAAGGAGATGGTACATGATGAGAAAGGAGATGAAAACTGTCTAAAATAACTAATTTGCAAAGGAAAGACTTAAATCCAATCCTTTCAAGTCTGGGCCCTGTACACAAGAGGTAGAATAAGTAGAGGCTTTCATGATTCACAATAATCTTTGGTTCCATGTAGGTTCTTAAAGTATCCTTATTACTATATCTTTCCCCAACTATCAGGTTGTGTCTCTATCCTTATTACTATATCAACTGCACCATGGTCAAATTATAATACGTGTTTGTTTCTCAATCATTCAATTATTTCTGCCTCTTCATGAACTCATGGACTATTCTGTCCATGAGGTTTTATTGGCAAAATTACTGGAGTGCTTTGACATTTCCTTCTCCAGTTGATTAAGGAAAACAGAGGTTAAATGACTTTCCAAGGGTCACACAACTAGTTAGTATCTGCAGTCCAATTTGAACTCAGGTCTTCCTGACTCTAGGCCTAGCATTGTATCTGTTCTATGTGTAATTATAAAGGCATATGAATTCACAAATGTGAAAATTCAGTATGTAAGCATAGCTCACACCCGTGTTTTATATGGATGGTTGGTACATTTGCCTCTAAGTGTAAGTAGGTGGATTTGCTATTCTTTCCTTTCCTTTCCTTTCACCTCCAATATAAACAAGTGAGAAGATTATTCCTTGTTCCTGTATTTCTGAAGGAAGTACACTTTGTGGTGCTTGAAGTAGCCTGGGCTTGGCATTAAATCTTGAAGTGACACTGGAAAGCTCTAATTGCAAAAGATCTGCCTTCAAGGGGCCATGGCCTTTAGCTGACCTCTATATCATTGAGAGACTAAATGATACTGAGTATTGTTACTAAAAAAAATTTACTACATGATTGGCATGATAACCAGGTTTATTATTCATAGTTCACCATTCAGAAATGTTATAATTTTTAACTGATTTTTATAAATCCATATACTTTGTTCCCCAATATATTTGCATCACAAATGTGTTTGTGAAACACATTTTTTTGTCTCAAAACCCTAAAAAACAAAACAAGACACAAATCTTTGAAAGGTACAAAATAAAGTATCAAAATACTCCACTACTTTGAAAAATCTGAAGAATCATTCTCACTTGCCACAGAAACAGTGCCAATGTACAATAGAAAGGCAGGCCCTGAGTTGATAGGTATATCATTTGCCATTGATTCTTGCTGAGAATTTTTATCTTTTTCTGTGTGTATGTGTGTGTGTGTGGGGAGGGGGGGGTTGCCTTTTCTTTTTAACAAACGTTAAATATAGTCATGCCTGGCACAAATCTTGGGTGACCTTCAGATGGCCAGCATAACCTTTCCTGTCAAAAAGATAAATTACATCTCTTTTCCTGTAAACGATTCATAATGTAGTGAAAAGCAATTGAATTCATACACTTTAACTGAAAATTCTTCAAAGTTCATTTTCACTTATTTATCACTGCATAATTTATTTTATAGTGTAATTGAGTGCCTAGAAAGTAAAACCACATGCATTAAATGATGCTGATTTAATAAAAATATACCTCTATAATTACAGATCTTGAGGAGGATGATTAAAATTAAGAGCAAAGTTTTAAAGTTTAGAGGAAAACTTCATGACAGGGAACTCTCCTTCATTATGAAAATCTCATTTGAGTCATATATGTGAGTCATGAATCAGTGGGACTGGGAAATGGTTTTCACAAGATCTAGAGCTAGAAGAAATTTCTAGTTCAAATACTTTATTTTGTAGTTGAGGAAACAGGCCTAAGGAGATTAAACATTTTACTTATAATTGTTCAGGTGGTAAATGGTAGAGCTAAACTCAGTTTCAAGCTGTCTTATTCCAATTCTGCTCCTATACCGCACTGATGATGGTTTGGGAATAATTTTATGAGACAATCTACAAAAAGGTTATTTCTTCCATCACCAGCCTCACCTCACCTAAACTATCTGAAAAAAAAATTAATCTTAATATCATCCTAAGTAAGCATTCCCATAGTTTCCCTTGGGAACTAATTCTAATACTTAATAAACCTCACTGTAAAATGTTCTTCACTAAAACCTAATTAAAATCTATCACTTTGTATTTGTTTCCATTATGATCAATTCACCACAAATACAACATTTGTTTTCTTTCTTTGAGAAAGAAAATTGGAAGCAGAGCCAAGATGGAATTGTAAAAGCAGTGACTTGCTTGAGCTCTCCCCCAAAGCCTGTAAGATATGAAATAACTGTAAAAAATGGCTCTAAACAAATTCTAAAGCAGCAGAACCCACAAAAAGACAGAGTGAAACAAATTTCCATCCCAAGACAACCTGGATAGTTGATCAGAAAAGTTATATCTCCCTGGACTGGGACAGGAATTCAGTTTGGCATGGACATGCAAGCCTCAGCAAACCTGGAACAGGCCTCAGAGGATGAATCATTGGCAGCTGTGGCAGTTTCCAGACTTCTCAACCCACAAATGCCAAAGACAATTAGAAGGTCAGTAGGAAAAGTCTGTGTCTGCCTTGAGAGAGAAGTACAGTGTGTGGCCCCAGGGAAACAGCTGCTTCTGGAGCTTCTGGCCCACAGACTGAGGGGGAATCAAGTGGCTAATCAGAGGGGGATTGCAGGGATCTCTTTGCTGGTGCAGGACTCTCCTGCTTTGCCCATGCTTGGATCTGGGTCACAGTTTTGGACGGTGGTCCTCGGGCAAGGAGGAGCACTGGTACGGTAGAGCTCATAGTGGTGGTAAAGAGATAATCCTCCTCACAGTTCCAAGGCAGAAAAGAGTGCTTTTGGTCACTCAAAGACCAGAGCACAGGCCAGGAGAGGAGTAATTACCTCTCTTTTCATCATACCACCTTGGAAGAACTGAAAATTTAAAGGTCCCTAGAAGTATCTCTGAAAACAGCTGCACAAAACCCTCAAAGCTTGGGACAGTACATTCTCCACACTGGAAGCAGACTCCTACTTTAACAAGGAGTTGATAACTCAAGTAATTGGCTTGGATGATGAGCACACAGCACAAAAAGAGTTAGACCATAAAATCTTACTTTGGTGACAAAAAAGATCAAAACATACATCCAGAAAAAGACAACAAAGTCAAAGCTCCTACATCCAAAGCCTCCAAGAAAAATATGAATCAGTCCCAGGCCATGGAAGAGCTCAAAAAAGGATTTTGAGAAGCAAGTAAGAGAAATAGAGGAAAAACTGAGAGTGATTGCAAGAAAATCATGAAAAACAAGTCAACAGCTTGCTAGAGGAGACCCAAAAAAATACTGAAGAAAATAACTCCTTAAAAAATACCTTAACCCAAATGGCAAAAGTGGTCCAAAAAGCCAATGAAGAGAAGAATGCCCTAAAAAGCAAAATTGGCCAAATGGAAAAGGAAGTCCAAGAGCTTACTGAAGAAATTACTTCCTTAAAAATTAGAATAGAGCAAGTAGAAGCTAGTGACTTTATGAGAAAATAAAGACACTGTAAAACAAATCCAAAAGAATGAAAAAAAACAGAATACAATGTGAAATATCTCATTGGAAAAACAACTGACCTGGAAAATAGATCAAGGAGAGAGAATTTAAAAATTGTTTAACTATCTGAAAACCATGACCAAAAAAAAAAAAAAGAGCTTAGACATCATCTTTCAAGAAATTGTCAAGGAAAACTGCCCTGATATTTTAGAACCAGAGGGCAAAATAGAAATTGAAAAAATCCACTGATCACCTCCTGAAAGAGATCCCCAGAGGAAAACTCTTAGGAATATTGTAGCCAAATTCCAGAGTTCCTGGGTCAAAAAGAAAATATTGCAAGCAGCCAGAAAGAAACAATTTAAGCATTGTGAAAACACAATCAGGAAAACATAAGATTTAGCAGCTTCTACAGCAAGGGACTGCAAGGCTTGCAATACAATATTCCATAGGGCAAAGGAGATAGGATTACAACCAAGAATCACCTACCCAGCAAAACTGAGCATAATCCTTCAGGGGAAAAAATGGATATTCAATGAAATAGACAACTTCCAAGCATTCTTGATGAAAAGACCAGAGCTGAATAGAAAATGTGACTTTCAGATACAAGACTCAAGAGAAACATGAAGAGGTAAACAAGGAAGAGAAATCATAAGAGACTTATTAAGATTTAACTGTTTACATTCTGCATGGAAAGATGATATTTATAACTCATGAGTCCTTTGTCAATATTAGAGTAGTTAGAGGGGAAAAATTATATGTATGTGTATGGATAGATACATAGATAGAGGGCACAGGGTGACTTGAAGATGAAGGTGTGATATCTGGAAAATAAAATTAAGGGGTGGGAGAGGATTATACAGAGAGAAGGAGAAAGGGAGAAGTAGAGTAAGATAAATTATCTCACATAAAACAGACAAGAAAAGGCTTTTACAGTGAAGGGGAAATGGGGGAATGTGAGAGGGAATGAATGAATCTTACTTTCACGTGATTTTGCTTAAGGAGAGAATAACATACACACTTTATTGGGTATGGAAATCTATCTTATCCTACAGAAAAATGGGGGAAGGTGACAAGAGAGCAGGGGTATAATAGAGGGAGGGCAGATTAGAGGAGGGGGGTAATCAGAAGCAAATACTTCTAAAGAGGGACAGGGTCAAAAGAGAGAACAGAATAAATAGGGGCGGGATGGGATGAAGGGAAATACACCTAGTTTTTCACAGAATAACTACTACAGAAGTGTTTTGCATGACTACACATGTATAAACTGTATCGAGTTTTTTGCCTTCTCAATAAGGGTAGGTGGGGAGGGAGGAAGAGAGAAAATTTGGAACACAAAGTTTTAAAAACAAAAGTTTTTAAAAAATTGTTTTTACATGCAACTGGGAAATAATATATACAGGAAATTTCACAAAGAAATCTATCCTGCCCTACAGGAAAATTGAAGGGGAAGAGGATAAGAGAAGAGGGGGAAAGATAGAAGGGAGGGTGGATTGGAGAAGGGGTATTCTGAATGTATGCCATCTTGGGGTGGGAGGAGGGATCAGATAGGGAGAAAATTTGGAACTCAAAATCTTGTGGATGTGAAAGTTGAAAATGAAAAATAAATTAAGTAAAATGTTAAAAAAAGAAGAAGAGTAGTTCCACTTCCGGGAGCCAAGATGGTGAGGCGAAAAGGTAGTCGATCTCACTCTCCCCTATCAACCTCTGAAAACCCAGAATATAATACCCCAGAAAAAAAAAAAAACCTGGAACAGCTGAACTAGAAGAAAGACAGGGAGCAGCAGTGCTGCAACCCAGCAAACAAGTCTCCCAGTGCCTCAGCAAAAATAAGGGAGGCAGAACTACAAGAGGCCCCAGGCGGATAATGATCCTGTGGCATTCATCTGGAAAGAGGTGAAGAAAGCAAACTAAAGTCTTCCTAAAGCCCCAGCCTTGCTGGTTCCAGCCCAACACCAAGTGAGCTGTAAGAGTCCTGCAGCCTCAAATTGTGAAGAAATCCTGAAGCCCAGGAGGCAGAACTGGCAAACACCAACACCTGAACCTCTGAGTGCCTCAGTGAGGGAAGGGGGAACCGGTGGAAACCGGCTCAGAAAACCACCAGGTGCCTAGGCATTCTACTGCAAAGGAATCTCCCAGTGCATTAGCAGAAATGAGGGAGACAACACTGCAGGGCAATCCAGGCAGATAAACACCCTGCAGCACCCATCTAAAAGGAGCTGAAGAAAGCTAAAGGAAAGGAACTGCAGGCAACCTAGAATTGCCTGAAAATTCCAGCCTTGCTGATTCCAGCCCAACACAAGTTAAGCTGCCAGAAACCTACAGCCTCCAATTGCCAACATAAGAGGCCCCAGCACACAAAGCCAGTGACCAAGACCTAGGCTCCCAACACAAGAAGCTTGGGTCAGTGCCCTCTTTCCCCACAGGAGAGCTCAATCTCTTTAAAGGCCAGGGAATAAAGAAACACCATGAGTAAAAAGAAATGTACCATAGATTCATATTATGAGAAGAGTAAAGATCAACACAGAAATTCTGAAGAAGACAACATTGTCAACAAACCCACATCTGCAACAACAAAAGGGAATATGAACTGGTCTGAAGCCCAAAGAGCCTTCTTAGAAGAGCTCAAGAAGGATTTTAATATTCAATGAGAGAGGTAGAAGAGTCCTTCAAAAATAAAATTGGCCAATTGCAAAAAAAAAAATACACTGAAGAAAACAAGTCCCTAAAAAACACAATTGGCTAACTGAATAAGAAAGTACAAAAACTAACAGAAGGAAACATCTGTTAAAACCTAGAATTGGGCAAATGGAAACTAATGTCTCTATGAGAGAGAAAGAATCAATCAAACAGAAACAAAAAAATCAAAATATAGTTCAAAACGTACAATACTTCATTGGTAAAACAACCAACCTGGAAAATCGATTCAGGAGAGACAACTTAAAAATTATTGGACTACCTGAAAATCAGGATGAAGAAAAGAGCCTGGACAGTATCTTTCAGGAAATCATAAAGGAAAACTGCCCGGAAGTCCTAGAACTGGAAGGGAAAATAAACATAGAAAGAATCCACCGCTCACCACCTGGAATATAATAGCCAAGGAATATAATAGCAAAATTCCAAAATTACCACATGAAAGAGAAGGTGCTGCAAGCAGCCAGAAAGAAACAATTTAAATATTATGGAACTACAGTCAGGATTACACAGGACCTTGCAGCTTCTACATTAAAAGACTGCAGGGCATGGAACATGATATTCCTTAAGGCAAAGGAGCTTGGAATGCAGCCAAGGATCAACTACCCAGCAAAAATGAGCATCATTTTTCAAGAGAGGAGGTGGATATTTAGTGAAATAGGAGACTTCCAAACTTTCCTGATAAAAAGACCACACCTCAACAAAAAATTGTATCTTCAAGTATAGGACTCAAGAAAGACATAAAAAGGTAAATGGGACAGAAAGATACAATATGTCGTTAATAAGGGGGGGAGCTGTTTAAACTCCTACAAGGTAATATGAAACTTGATAAAAAAAAATCTAATCAAGTGGTTTAAATGGATCCAAATAAGTGGATGAATCTGATCTTAGAAAATGTACTGAGAAAGGAGGAGGCAGACAAGGGTAAATTACATTACAGGAAAAGACACAAAATCCTATTACAGCAGAGGGAAAGAAGGGAGGGGGGAGCATTGTTTGAACCTTACTCTCATCAGATTTGGCTCAAGAAGGGCATAACATAATCAGTTAGGTATAGAAATCTAACTTGCCCTATAGGCAGTAGGAGGGAAAAGGGGAAAGAAAAGGGAGGGGGGGAAAGAAGGGAGGGAAGAAGCAGTAAGAGTAAAGGGGAAGAAAAGGGAAAGGGATAATAAAAGGGAAGAGGACTGAAGGAGGTGGTGGTCAAAAGCAAAACACTAGTGAAGGGGGAAAGGAAAAAGGAGAAAGAAAAGCATAAATGGGGGAAAGGATGGAGAAAAAGACACAGATAGTAATCATAACTGTGAATGTGAATGGGATGAACTCTCCCATAAAATGGAAATGGATTGCAGAATGGATTAAAAACCATAATCCTACAATATGTTGTTTACAGGAAACACATTTGAAAAAGAGTGACACATACAGGGTAAAGGTAAAAGGCTGGAGCAGAATATATTATGCTTCAGCTGAAGTAAAAAAGCAGGGGTAGCAATCCTGATCTCAGACAAAGCAAAAGCAAAAAGATCTAATCAAAAGAGATAAGGAAGGAAACTACATCCTGCTAAAAGGCACCATAGACAATGAAGTAATATCATTACTAAACATATATGCACCAAATGGTATAGCATCCAAATTCTTAGGAGAAGTTCAGGGAGTTACAGGAAGAAATAGACAGCAAAACTATACTAGTGGGGGACCTGAACCTCCCTCTCTGCACTAGATAAGTCTAACCACAAAATAAACAAGAAAGAAGTTAAGGAGGTGAATAGAACATTAGAAAAGTTAGGTATGATAGACCTCTGGAGAAAACTGAATGGGGATAGAAAGGAATATACTTTTTTCTCTGCAGTACATGGCACATACACAAAAATTGACCATGTACTAGGGCATAAAAACCTCACAATCCAATGCAGAAAGGCAGAAATATTAAATGCATCCTTTTCAGATCATGATGCAATAAAAATTATATGTAATAAAGGGCCATGGAAAGATAGACTAAAAAATAATTGGAAACTAAATAATCTAATCCTAAAAAATGATTGGGTCAAACAACAAATCATAGAAACAATCAATAATTTCATTCAAGAGAATGACAATAATGAGACAACATACCAAAACCTATGGGATGCAGCAAAGCAGTTCTTAGGGGAAGTTTTATATCTCTAAATGCTTACATAAATAAAATAGAGAGAGATTAATGAATTGGGCATACAACTAAAAAAACTAGAAAAAGAACAAATTAAAAATCCTCAACTAAACACCAAATTAGAAATTTGAAAACCAAAGGAAAAATTAATAAAATTGAAATTAAGAAAACTATTGAAGTAATAAATAAAACTAAGAGCTGGTTTTATGAAAAAAAATAAATACACCTTTGGTTAATTTAATTAAAAAAAGAAAGAAAAAAAACAAATTACTAGTATCAAGAATGAAAAGGGTGAAGCTACCACCAAGGAAGAGGAAATTAAAACAATAATTAGGAATTATTTTGCCCAACTATATGCCAACAAATTTGACAATCTTAGTGAAATGGATACATATTTACAAAAATATAAATTGCCCAGATTAACCAAAAGGAAGTAAAATACTTAAATAACCCCATCTCAGAAAAAGAAATTGAACAAGCCATTGATGAACTCCTAGGAAAAAATCTCCAGGGCCAGATGGATTTACATGCGAATTCTATCAAACATTTAAAGAACAATTAATTCCAATACTATATAGACTATTTGGGAAAATAGGTGAAGAAGGAGTCTTACCAAATTCTTTTTATGATACAAATATGGTGTTGATACCTAAACCAGGAAGAGTCAAAATAGAGAAAGAAATTATAGACCAATTTCTCTAATGAATATAGATGCAAAAATTTTAAACAAAATACTAGCAAATAGATTGCAGCAACTTATCACAAGAATAATACACTATGACCAGGTAGGATTTATACCAGGAATGCAGGGTTGGTTCAATATTAGGAAAACTATCAGCATCATTGAGCATATCAACACCAAAACCAACAGAAACCACATGATCATCTCAATAGATGCAGAAAAAGCTTTTGATAAAATACAACACCCATTCCTATTAAAAACACTAGAAAGCATAGGTATAAATGGAGTCTTCCTTAAAATAATAAATAGCATCTATCTAAAACCTTCAGCAAGCATTATATGTAATGGGGACAGGCTAGAAGCATTTCCAATAAGATCGGGGTGAAACAAGGATGTCCATTATCACCACTGTTATTCAATATTGTACTGGAAACCTTAGCTTTAGCAATAAGAGAAGAAAAAGAAATTGAAGGCATTAGAATAGGCAAAGAAGAAACAAAGCTATCACTCTTTGCAGATGACATGATGATATACTTAGAGAATCCTAGAGAATCAAGTAAAAAACTACTTGAAATAATAAACAACTTTAGCAAAGTTGCAGGCTATAAAATAAACCCACATAAATCATCAGCATTTCTATATATAGAAAGAGAAATCCCATTTAAACTTACTGTAGACATTATAAAATATTTAGGAGTCTACCTCCTGAAACAAACCAGGAACTCTATGAACACAATTACAAAACACTTTTCACACAAATAAAATCAGATCTAAATAATTGGAAAAACATCAGTTGCTCATGGGTAGGCCAGCTAATATAATAAAAATGACAATCCTACCTAAGCTAATTTACTTATTCAGTGCCATACCAATCAAACTACCAAAAAATTATTTTATAGAGTTAGAAAAAATAATAACAAGATTCATTTGGAAAAACAAAAGGTCCAGAATATCAAAGGAACTAATGAAAAGAAATGCAGGGGAAGGTGGCCTAGCAATTCCAGATCTTAAATTGTATTATAAAGCAGCAATCATCAAAACTGCTTGGTACTGGCTAAGAAATAGGGAGGTGGATCAGTGGAATAGGTTAAATATGCAAGACACAGTAGTCAATGACTATAGTAATCTATTATTTGATAAACCCAAAGACCCCAGCTTCTGGGATAAGAACCCACTCTTTGAAAAAAACTGCTGGGAAAACTGGAAAAGAGTATGGCAGAAACTAGGCATAGACCCAAATCTCACACCATATACCAAAATAAAGTCAAAATGGGTTCATGACTTAGATATAAAGGCTGATACCATAAGTAAACTGGGAGAACAAGGAATAGTTTACCTATCAGATCTATGGAGAACAGAAGAATTCATGACCAAACAGGAGATAGAGAACATTATGAAAAGCAAAATGGATAATTTTGATTACATTAAATTGAAAAGTTTTTGCACAAACAAAGCCAATGCAACTAAGATTAGAAGGAAGGTAGAAAATTGGGAAAGAATTTTTACAACCAGTCTCTCTGATAAAGGCCTCATTTCTAAAATATATAGAGAATTAAGACAAATTTATAAGAACACAAGCCATTCCCCAATTGATAAATGGTCAAAGGATATGAACAGACAGTTCTCAGATGAAGAAATTAAAGCCATCTATAGTCATATGAAAAAATGCTCTAAATCATTATTGATTAGAGAAATGCAAATCAAAACAACTCTGAGGTACCACATCACACCTATCAGATTGGCCAACATGACAAAACAGGAAAATGAAAAATGTTGGAGAAGATGTGGGAAAATTGGAACACTAATGCATTGTTGGTGGAGTTGTGAAATGATCCAACCATTTTGGAGAACAATTTGGAACTATGCCCAAAAGGCTACAAAGATGTGCATACCCTTTGATCCAGCAATAGCACTTCTAGGGCTATCTCCCAAAGAGATCATACAAATGGGAAAAGGACCCACATGTACAAAAATATTCATAGCAGCTCTTTTTGTGGTGGCAAAGAATTGGAAATTGAGAAGATGCCCATCAATTGGGGAATGGCTGAGCAAGTTGTGGTATATGAATGTAATGGAATACTATTGTGCTATAAGAAATGAGGAACAGGCTGACTTCAGAAAAAGCTGGAAAGACTTATATGGGCTGATAATGAGTGAAGTGAGCAGAACCAAGAGGACTTTGTACACAATAGCAGTCGCGTTATGTGATGAATAGTATTGTTAAACTGAACCCTTCTTAGCATTAAGAGGATCTAAGACATCTCCAGAGGCCTTGGATAGCAAATGCTATGCTATCTACATAAAGAAAGAACTATGGAAGTCTAATCGCTATCACTTATTTTTACCTTCTATTGAGTTTTGTTTCATCTTTCTGATCATTCCTCCTATTGGTTTTAATTTTTACTTACAATTTCACTAATGTAAAAATATGTTTAATGGGAATGTAAATGTAAAACCTATATCAGATTGTGTGCCATCTTTGGGAGGGTGGCGGGGAGGGAAGGGGAGAAAAACTTTCAACTCAAAAGCATATGGAAGTGATTGTTAATAAATCAAAATAAATTAATAAAATTTTTAAAAAAAGAAAAAGAAAATTGATTTTATAATGATGAAGAGGTTATGAGATTATTGTTCTTTATTCCTATTTTTTGACAATTTATTTATTTTTTTAAAGTTAATTTGATTTTGTTATGTTCCTTAGCCAATATTTTACTTATTTTTTGTTTTTGCTTTTTTGGTGAGGCAATCAGGGTTAAGTGACTTGCTCTAGGTCACACAGGATTTGAATTTAGGTCCTCCTGACTGCAAGGCAGAACCTAGCTGTCTCTTTAATATTTTACTTTTCACAGACTCCTAAAACACCAAAAATTGAAGAGACTTCAGGGATCGTCTTGCCAAAATTCTATCTAAACCTGAATCCCATGTTCAATTGACTCAAAGGTTCATATTCTTACTATTGGAATAGTAACAGTCATGAACAACACCTTCCATCCCAAGATAAGCCATGTAATTTATTTTTCTTTTTTCAGTGAAAGGCAAGATTTATTAAAGATCTGCATAATGGCCAGACTCTTAAGGAATCTGAGCATTGTGGGCTGTTGGCTAGGTCCTTAAGGTATCTGAGCCAGTCATTCAATTTGTAAACCATTAGGACATACACACACAAGCACATTATATATGAATACACATGTATATACATACACAAACACATGTATATATGCATATATATAGATATATATAGATATAGATATAGATATATATTTATATATGGTTTTCAGGTATTTGAATGGCTTACTTGTGGAAGGGAGATTAAATCTATTCAGTTTTGTTTCCAGAGAGTAGAATTAATGGATAGAATTCCCAAAGAGGAAAACTTAGTCTATGGAATATGGTGTACACAAAGGGTGATAATGTGAAACAAGGCTATACAACTAGATACACTGAGATGGGAGACAGATTTGTAATTTCATTGGATTTTAGACAAATTTGGAAGGGCTTAAATGCCAAGGAAAAAAGCTAATTTCTATCTTAGATTCATCTTCATGTCTCAAGATTAAGACTGTAATATATTATAGAGTCAATGCATAACTTATTAAGGTAGACCACAGGCAATCTTAATTTGGTACTTATGCTACTCTGAGTTTCTTCACAGTTTAGGAAATTAAAAAATAAAAAAAAAAGTCATGGCTTACAATACATACGTTCCTCATCATAACCAACTAATTACATCTTGTCAACCCTGACTCCCTTATAGACATAGAAGGACTGCATCTTCTGAAGACACTGACTTCTGAATAATAAATAATTAAAACCAAGATGGGGATAGCCAAGTTGCTAAGCATATTAAGTAGATTAAATTGTACAGGAAACACCCTATCTCCTTTTTCTTTTCCTTCCTTTTATTGTTTCAATGTATCTTGATTATCAAAACTTCTAAGAACACTGCTAACATTAGTTATTTGCAACATCATGTGAATTTGAATTAAAATGCTCCCTGTGTCAGGCATTATAACTCATATTGGCAAATATAGAATAAAACAGCTTTCTCTTTGTTAGTGGTATTTTTAGAAGGTAGAAAGGAAACCTGTGAGATTTGAGACCTTTCTTGGAATCTCTTAAACCACTGTAAGGCTGGTCCTATACATGGCATTACACCCACCTTCTGGCCAATAAAGCTAGTCTCCAGATTGATAGCTTAGCCACCAGCTTATAGAGACTTGGATAAGCAGGAACAGAACAGAAGGGAATGGGTATTACTTGGCTCAAGTCCAAGGATATAAAGTAGAAAGCCACTTTTCAATGTTTGGAATATCTTTGCTAGCTTCAGCTTTCATTTTTAAATAATACCTTGCAACATTTTTAATGTCTTCTATAAAAAACAAAACACAATAAGACAGTACAAAAATAGTAGAATGGAGGATATCATTGCTTAAGGTTTGTTTGTAGGATTCACCAAACACTAATGGGAATGAAATGTACAGAAGAGCATAAAAATGTTAAACCAGCATTGAAATAACTGAAAAAAAAATGAAGTTGCAATAAAGAAGTTCATTACACCCAACTAGAACTTAAACTAGGAATGTAAAAGAGATTGTTAATATAGTCTAAGGATATTAAGATGAAGGTGAACAACAACAGAGTTCTTCCATCAGTACATTTAACTTGAACAGGCAGTATGAATACACTAAACCTCAGATTCAACAGATGAGACTGAATGCCCTTTGGAAGCTGCACAATAAAATGTAGCTTACTGCGTATGAAGTCCTATGTTCAGAAGGAAATTAGGATTCATACTATGCTCAGACCAAAATTATTTATTTTATTTGTTTTATTTTTAATTTTTATTTTATTTATTTTTAATTTTAAGTGTTTTATTTTTATTTTTTCCAGAGACATGTAAAAACAGTTTTTCACATTCACTTTTAAAACTTTGAGTTCCACGGTAACAGCTATGTTGTGGGATAACTAACATTGATAGACTTAGCCCTTCTCAGCAATGCAAGGATCTAAGACATCACCAGAAGTTTCATGATAGAAAATGCCATCCACATCCAGAGAAAGAACTATGAAGTCTCAATGCAGATTGAAGCATACTGTTTGCTATTGTTTTCTGGTGTTTTTTGCTTTGTTTTGTTTTATTATTTCTCATGGTTCTTCCCATTCGTTCTAATTCTGTACAGCATGACTAATCTGAAAATATGTTTAATAAGAATGTATATGTAGAGCCTATATCAGATTACATGCCATCTGGGGTAGGGAGGAAGGGAAAGAAGGGGAGAAAATTTTAAATTCAAAAGCTTATGCAAGTGAATATTGAAAACTAATTAAATTAATTAATAAAAAAAAAAAGATTGAAGTAAAGAAAAAAAATTTAAGTTCCAAATTCTATCCTTTCCTCCCTCCCCACCCCCCTATAGAAAAGGCAAACAGTTCAATATGGGTTACACATGTGTAATCATGCAAAACATATCTGTAATAGTAATGTTATGAAAGAAAACATAGACCAAAAAAAAGAAACCTCAAGAAAAATAAAGTGTTTTTTTTAAAGTATGCTTCGATCTGTATTCAGACACCATCAGTTCTTTCTCTGGGGATGGATGGCATTTTTCATCATAAGTATTTCAGAGTTGTCTTGATTGTTGTATTGCTGAGAATAGCTAAGTCATTCACAGCTGATCATTCTATAATATTGCTGTTACTTTGTACATGGTGCATTTCACTTTGCATGAGACCATGCAAGTCTTTTCAGGTTATTTTCTGAGAGCATCCTGCTCATCATTTCTTATAGTACCATAGTATTCATCATAATCACACACTACAACTTATTTAGCCATTCCCCAGTTGATAGGCATCCCCTCAGTTTCTAATTCTTTGCCCCAAGAAATGAGCTGCTATAAATATTTTTATACATATAGGTGCTTTTCCTTTTTTTTTTTTAATCTGTTTTGAGATACAGACCTAGTAGTGGTATTGCTAGGTCAAAGGGTTCTATAGCCCCTTGGGCATAGTTCCAAATTGCTTTACAGAATGGCTGAATCAGCTCACAACTCCACCAACAATGTATTAATGTCTCATTTTTCACACACCCCCTCCAACATTTGTCATTTACATTTTCTGTCCTTTTAGCCAATCTAATAGGTTTGAGGTAGTACCTCAGAATTGTTTTAATTTGCATTTCTCTTGTCAATAGTAAGGTAGAGTACTTTTTCATATGGCTGTAGATAGCTTTGATTTCTTCATCTGAAAACTGATCATATCTTTTGATCATTTATCAATTGGGGAATGGCTCATACTTTTATAAATTTGAATCAGTTCTCTTTATGTTTAAGAAATGAGTCCTTTATCAGAGAAACTTACTTCAAAATTTCCCCCATAGTGTTTAGGCTGATACATGTGGGCTTAATAAAATGCTTGGGTAAATACAGGTGTACTCTTTACTATTGTCAACCCATGAGTTCCATGATGAAAACACAGTGGAATCAACCATCTGAATCAAGGTGCTTTCCGCTCTGCTTAGCATATATCAGTTTTACAGCACTACATACTCATACCATTATTAAGGACCTACAGAATAAAGGAAATTATGCCAAGTGGGGTAATAATGATGTAAGATATACCTAAGTTTTATTCCAGCTGTGTTCTCTCAAGCCTTTATGATCCATAGGAAATCACTTAACCTATTTAGGGCTCATTTTCAGTTTCCTCATTTAGAAATTGATGGTTGTGGACCAAAGGTAACTAGGTGATCTACTACTACTACTACTACTAGCATTATTTCAAGGTGTTTGTATACACATATATGTGTGTGTGTGTGTGTGTACATACACATATATATATATATATATATACATATATACAATCTCATTTGACTCTCATAAAAACCTATGAGGTAGGCACAATTATTATCCTAATTTTACAGATGAGAAATCTGAGCCTGAAGGAGGTTAAGTGACTTGTCCAGGATTATATGGCTAGTAAGAATTTGAATTCATGTCTACCTGACTCCAAGTCCAATGCTCTATCCATTATTCCACCCATATGTCTCTAGATAAAGTGATTACAGTGTTAAATTTTAAGTCAGGAAGACCTAGGTTAAAACCTACTAGCTATATAAAATCAATGCAATAATAAAATTTACCTCACTGAGTTCTTGTCAGGATAAAATTGAATACTATATGTAAAACATTCTGGAAACCTTAAAACGATATAAATGTAAATATAAATTTATTGTTATTAAATTATCTTTAAGGTTCCTTCCAATTCTCAATCCCATCATCCTTAATACCTTAAGTCCAGCATACTTAGGCAGAGAACACACACACACACACACACACACACACACACACACACACACACACACACAGAATAACAATGCAAAGGAATCTGTACACTAAGTGTCACATGAGTAGCCAAGACAATTTTCTCCCATTGGAGTTCAGCAGATCGGGTAAACACCAAGAGTTGGAATGGAGAAAGAATGATTTCTGAAGACAGTAAATGTTTAATTAGGAATTATAAGAAGGATGAAGTTTAGAAAAAGTGAGCAAAAGTGAAGTTATTCTAGGTAGTGGGAATGGAGTGAACAAAATTTCAGAAGCTTAATATAAATGGTATTTATGTAATAAAAGGTAGTAGAAATTTGATTACAGCCAAGGACTTGTGTGGAGGAAATAAGTGAGAGATAATAAAAATAGCAAGATAGGTTGGAAACAGATTGTAAAAGATTTTGATTGACAGGTGGAGTTACATGTCTTCTCTGTGAGCAGGGAGAAAGTATATATGAAAAATTGTTTAACAAATGAAATAACATGCAAAGCACCATAAATTTTAAAGTGATGTTAATATCAGACATTAGAAAGATTAATAGGGAATGATATTTGTGATAGGGACTTTGAAGACACATAAACAGACTATTACAATAGTCTGGCTATGAGACACTGAGGGTCTTGGGTGATAGCCTAAAAAGAATGGAAGGGAGAAGCTTATCCAGATCCCTTTAGTTACTATTCCTAAGGAATTGATGTACTTATACTTTGTACATATTTATTTATATGAGAATGTACACTTATTGAGAGCAAGCACTATTTCATTTTTATCTTTATATCCCCAACTTCTAGTACTGTGCCTGGTACATATATGCTTAATAAATGTTTGTTCATTGGATAAATGAAGTATTATGATGCTTTAATGAATTTTTAACCCAATGGTATGGGTATTCTGCCACTCAATATAGATTATAAGCCATTCATATCTTGTCGTACTTTGTTATTCTTGTCCATGTCTAATTCCAAATATTGCCCACTCACAGTGGTTGGGGATTAACTCTAATGTTTTTGATGTTGTGTGGATACCAGGGTAGATTTGTCTTCAGTTTTCCCTGAGAATTTCACCACATGGATAGTCCACTTTCTTCTTGGGTCATATGTCTCTCTGAGTTACTTTATCCCATTTCTCCAGTACAATTTGTTGTGTTTGAGTTGTGGCATCTTACTTGTTCCCATCATGCATTTGTTTATTGACCCTTGTGTGACCCCTCATTTTTTTTAGCAATGTTGAATAAAATCAACTATGTGAGGTATTTAACTTGCTTTACCAGTAAGAAACAATGACCCATAGCTTACTTTTCTTGTTTGTTATTTCTTTTAAAGTGGGAATGTCAAGTTAATATGGCATTTTCTCCTTTGGAATATCTACTACCTAATCAAAGGACAAAGAGCTCACATTTGGAGCACATATAAATAAATTAAAGTCTAAAATCAAAAGAGATATTAAGAAATTCATGTAATAGAAAACTATAAATGGAAGATCAAGAGACTTAAGTTTCATTCTGGATCTAATACCTTAGTTCACTTAGTCAAGTCACAACTTCTGAGTCCAAACTTTCCTCATCTTAAAATAAGGGGATTGAACAAGATGGCCTCTGAGGGGAGGGAGCCTGGTGGCACAGTGGATAGAGCACCGGGCCTGCATTCAGGAGGACATGAGATCAAATTCAGCCTCAGACACATAACCCTTACTAGCTGTGTGACCCTGGGCAAGGCACTTAACCCCACTGCTTAGCCAAAAAAAAAAAAAGGCCTCCGAGGTTCCCTTATAGCTCTAAATCTTATCAATTGATTACACAGACTTTCTTGGTTTCAATCTTCTCACCTGTAAAATGAGGACATTTGAACAAAATATTTAATGCTTATTTTCCCCCAACCATTCATCCATCATCCATACATATATACACATTTACATACATTTTAATTTTACCAGTTGGTTATTGACTTGGTGTTGGGAGGAGGAGAAAGTAAAATAAATGGATTTTGATCCCTCACAATATTTCTCAATACATTGTGAACCAGGTGATGTATACACACAGAAAAGGAAATGGTGTTCACTCGGATCCAGCACTAGGTCCCTAAGGACAAGTCACATCATTGTAAGTAAGTTTTCTTTGAGAATATATTTTGAAACTTGTCAAATAAGGAAATGCTATAGATATAATGCTACTAGCGTAGATGAATCTTAAAGAGACTTCGGGTAAAATGTCTCAGCATAACATTGTTGAAAATAAAGGGAAATATAAGCTTGAGCACCTCCTTGCTCACTTCTCCCCCTGACACCTTTTAGAAATGGAGAGGGCAAGGCAGAAGGATCTGAAGTGGATACATATGGCAGAATGGGAAAAGACCTGAACTTGGGATCAGGAAGATGTGAATTCAAACATTGCCTCAGACACCAGCTGTGCAACCTTCGATAAGTTATTTAGCCTCTTTTAGGGTCAGTTTTCACAAAAGTAAAAATGAAGGTATTGGACCAGATGGAAACTGAGTTCCCTTATGACTCTGGTCTTATGGTCCTATGAAAGATTCATAACTGTTGGCTATGAATGCCAACGGAGGGAAATTGTAGTTCTCTTTGCAGGAAAGAGGTTAACTGATCATAGCACCTCCAGTAGGTAGGGGACTGAGTTGCAGATGGCTTTGAAGATAGCATCTTAGCTGAGGACAATAATTTACACAGAAGAACATGGAAAGAGCAATTAACAAAGCAGTTAAAAGAGCTGTTCTCTCTCTTGCATGAAAGAAGATTTTTAATTATAATTCCTCCTATCCCTTCAGTGGATGATGAAGGTTTCTGAAAGAGCTAACTGATTCCCACAGAAGAGCAATTGAGAGATGGATCACCCAGGACAGAAAGCCTGGGAGGAACAGGGGATTCTAAAGCTCAGACATTGTTGGTTTTGTAATATCTGAGAAATCAGTCTCCACTCCATGAATGTACCTTCATGTGTAGCCTTTCATAGAGGGCCCTTCCATAGTCTTCACATATGGATTCCCTCATATGATTAGTAAAAAGGGCTATTCTTCCCACTATATACATATTTTTGCAGGAATAAAAGTTAAGGTTTATGAGGAAAGGATTCTATTGTAACTTTATTTACATTATTATTTAAATAATGATCTATCATAAGCTGTGTCCTTTGATAAATTCAAAGTTTATTGGGAAATGCTCCAATGTTACATTTTTACATTATTATTTAAATAAATAAACACATTTATTATGAAATAAATATGTCATACTATAGAATGATAAAAGTAAAATTACCTTGATATAAATTAATGAGTTGTGGTTGGTTTGAAGGAGACTCTGGCATGCAAAACACCTAAATAGCAAGGATCCAAGAGTGAAGGGGAACTTACGGACTACGTTACGCTGGTCCATGGGAGATTGCATGGGTGTCTTATGTGTTGACACAATTTACTGGATACATTTTTGTCTAAGATCTCCATTCTAGATGCCCTAACTACTGTATTTTGGTTACAAGGATTTCTGATGTTTTTATGTCTCAGTGTAGATTGAATACACCAGACCAATTGCTTTAACAAAACAACTGTACTCTTGTTTAAATGTCAAGTTGCCATTGAAGTATTGTTATTTATTAATATCATAATTGGATAGGGCTATGAATTGAAGAAGGTTATAAATGAAGCAACAAAGATGTTAAATCTTTCAAACCTTGATTCACAAAGTGATTGTGGAGCTACATAGTGAATTGTCAGTTAAAGAGTGCTTCCTGAATTGAAGGCTGTTGACATTGGAAGTGACTTATAGGATGCTAGATATATTTGTGGAAAATGGAAAATATCTACTAAAATCATGGAAATAGAGAAAATCCATATGTCTTTCATAAATTACATGAATCAGCTCAAAATTCTAAAATCCCTTGTGGAGTAACATTAAGGAGAATGTACGGAAATGAAACTTGACTACCCTGCAAAAAAGAGACATTGCCTGATGATATGAGTCAATGTCATGGAACAGTGGTAAGAGCACTGATGTTGGGATTAGAGGATCTGATCCACTAAAGACCCTAGTGTAGCTGCCTGGAAGCAGTTAGGTGAATAAATCAGTAACAACCATTTATTAAGCACCTATTATTCACCATACACTGTCCTAAGTGTTGGAGACAAAAAGAGAGGAAATATACAGTATTTGCTTTAAAAGAACTCAGCATCTGGTGGTGGTGGTATTTAGTTGTTTCAGTTGTGCCCAACTCTTCATGACCTCATTTGGGGTTTTCTTGGCAAAGATAATAGAGTGATTTGTCATTTCCTTCTTCAGCTCATTTTATAGATGAGGAAATTGAGGCAAATAGGGTTAAGTCTCTTGCCAATGGTCACACAGATAGTAAGTGTCTGAGATTTGAATTCAGAAAGAGAAGTCTTCTTGACTCCAGGCTCAGTGCTCTATCAACTAAGCCACTTTGCTGAATTCAGCATCTAATAAGGTTCAAATCCCATGTCTGATTATGATTACCTGTGCAACTTTGGGCAAGATATTTAACTTATGTAGGTGTAAGTGTCATCATCTGTAAAATTAGGTTTCAGATTAGATAGCTTCTATAATCATTTCCACTACTACATCAATGATCAGGTGAAACTATATGTATGGTGGAAATTAACAACAGGATATGGAAAGCAGGCTGAAAACACACTAGTTGAAGGACTTTGCTGCAAGCTAAGAAGCTTTCTAGAGGAGCAGCCACACCATTTTGAAGAAGAATCATTTGATTGATGGTATGTGACCAAAAAGTCATAGCTATGGCAGGTGTTGTTTGTTTTTTCTTTTGAAGAGAACTAGTAACATCATGGAGTCAAGTCATGTCTTTAGTTGCTTGGGAATTGGATTTGAGTGATGCAGAATTATACAAAGTCATCAGCCTCACCCTGTCTTCCAAAGTCATCAAAGTACATTGGCAAGACAAAAGTCAGGATGATTGGTGATGTCTCATGATGCAGTAGATGACCTTGGCATCTTCCATGTCTGATCAAGCTCCAAATGCTTTAGCCTCCTTCATGGCCATTGTAACATATTGTTCTCATCAGTCAATTCCACTAGGCAGACAAAATCTTTGGATGCCTGTGGTAGACATCCCCCTAACTCACTGATGGGTTTGAGGCCTATTGGTTACCCTAAACCTGTTTTTGTCCATCTGCCAGGAAGGTTTAGCAGGGTGTGGCCATTGTACATGCTATAGGTGAGAATTGGGTGAAAATGGACACTAAAGGTGAATGAACAGCCCTGAAAAAAGCTTGGTAAACCTTTACACCATAGCTGCTAATCCTCCCTCAACAGCAAAAGAGATTAATTGTTTTCCTGGATCAATATTTGATCTCTTCAGCGGTTAGAAATGACAGATACCTGATATCAGTGTACTATGATACTCTGCATAGAATATACTGAAACCTCACCTTTGCCACATTTCCATTTCCTTTACAACAAACATTTATTAAGCACCTACTCTGTGCTAGGCACTGTGTTAAGCACTGGGGATACAAAAAGAGACAAAAGATAGTCCTTGCCCTCAAAGAACTTAAAACAGAGACCTTTTATAATAAACTTTCCTGGCTGCCCTAGCTGCTAATGTGTTCCCTCCCCAAATATTACCATTTATTTACATTATTAAATATCACCTTTCTGGCCCATATAAGTCACTTAACCTCTCTGATCCCAATCTCTACAAATCAAGGATTACAATTATCTTTAAGATCCTTTCTAGCTTAATATCTATGATCTCATGGATAAACAGCCAAGGATAAGCAGTGATATTTTGTGGTTACTTTGGTGACTATAAAAAGTCAGGAGAATTCAATGAAAGCACTCAATATGTTAATGAAAATGTCCTCCTTTCCCCTTTGCAAAGAAATCAAAGTCAAGATTCATACAAGATGGAAAATCATGAATGGGTTATCATTTACATTATTGAAGGGAGGACCCACATCAGTAAGACTAATTGATTCATTGTAAATAATATTAATAAAATAAACAAATCTTTACGTAGCATTTACTTTGTGTCAAGCACTGTATTAAAAACGTGCAATTACTATGTCAGTTGATTCTCCCAACATCCCTAGGAAGTAAGTGCTATTACTGTTGCCATTTTACAAAAGAGGAAACTGAGGCAAATGGAGGGTAAGTGACTTGCCCAAGGTTTTACACCTCATAAATATCTGAGGCCAAATTTGAGTTCAAGTCTTCCTGACTCCAGATCTGATGCTTTATCCCAAGATGCCTCCCATTGTATAAATTATTTCATTGAACAATTGGAGTAAAGTCAGACAAATTCAGGCGGACTACTTTCCTGCTGCCTCTTATAGTTTCCTCAGTACAATTTAATTCAACAAATACTTATAAAGTGCTTACTGTGTGCTAAGAATGATCTTAGGTACTGAAAAATGAAGGCAACCAATGTTCAAATTGTACTCAGTAATGTCTATCTCTTTTTTTTGATAAAATAATCAAAGGTAAAATTTAATACTATAACACAAGGAAATAATTGCATTAGGATTACAGCTTGTAGCAACTAGTACTTCTCAACCTCATTTAACACTTGCAAATTAATGATATTCATGACTTCTGTTTATCATGAGCTCTAAATTTATGTTTGCCCAAAGTTTTATAAAATTGAAGTTTTAACTTTAGTGCATCATTACCAGTGACCTTAACTTCTTGTCTTGAACCTTTGATGTAAGTTAGTTGAATAAATATCACTTATACCACCTACTGATTCACCCTGAAGTCTGCTGGAATTAGTATCTCTAAGATTATCTTTTTCAGTCACAGGGAATAACTGAGTGTCTTTAAAATAAACATTAGCATAAGTGAGGAAACTCAATCCATCTGGATATCTTTGAAATGACTGGAGATCATTTAGTTCAAATAGACTGACTTTTATTTGTAAGAACAAAGATAGTGGTTAGTGTCCAAACATGTTACCTGAAAATAGATGCCAAGGGTTACATTTTTCCCCTCATCATTCTTCTATATCAGAGCCATTTCTGAGCAACAATAACATAGAAGCAGAAGATATATCAATAAAATGAGGATGAGAAGAGATTAAATGGCTTCCTTACTTGATCTTTCCCTCTTCATCCTGACCTCTTACTAAATCTTTTGTTGACCCATCTAATGTCAAACAACTGGATTGCAGCATATCCTATATACAGTAGCCAAAGACCTCATGATAATGATGATAGCATTTATATAGAACTTTGAGATTTACATAGCACTTTGCAAATATATATTCTCTTATCCTCACAACAACTCTGCAAGGTAGATGTTATTGTTGTGGTTCCTCCTTTGTTTTCAAAGAGAACCATTAATGTCACAAGGGTGATATCTTGACTTGCCCTTGAATTTGGAGTTAGGTGAAACAGAGTTACACAAAGTCATCAGCCTCACTCTGTCTTCCAGTGTCATTGAAGTCCAGTATCATGACAAAAGTTAAGATGACTGGTGATGGCCTAGGATGCCATGGATGAACTTGGTGTCTTTAATGTCTAACTAAACTAAAAATACTCCACAGGAGCTGCTTCAGCTGCCTTCATGGATGTTGGGACAAATTATTCTCATCCACCCATTCTACTGGGGGAAATATTTACATTCTTAGGAAAGACATCTCACTAACTCATTGATGGGTTTGAGGCCTGTCAGTTACCCTCAACCTGGTTTTGCTCATCTGCCACAAAGGTTTACCAAAATATGGCCATTGTGTGTACTACAGTTTCTTAGAGCCACAGGTGAGAGTTGGGTGACAGATGGATACCAAGGGGCTCTGCAAGCCCTCTCAACAGAGGTGCTAAATCCTCCCTAAATAAGCCATATGTTCCATTTTACAGTTGTGTAAACTGAGGCAAGCACATTAAGGGTCTGGCTTAAGATCATACAGCTAGTAAGTGCCTGGGACTGGATTTGAATTCAGGTTATCCTGATTCCAGATGCCATATTCAATTCACTCTGCCACTGAATTTCTTATGTATAATCCAGAGAGATACGATATAAATGCAAACATTTGAATTTGGCAATATTTGAAAGATAATACCTTCAGATTTACTAATCAGAACCTGGACGAAGATATGAAGCAAGAAAGTACAATGAGTAATAGGCTATGTAGTCATAAATAATAATAATAATTGTATTCCATAAAAGATATATATGTATGCAGGTGTAACATGGTAAATTGAGCACATGCCAAAAGCAGTGACTAAGTAAATAATTACAATATGGTTAGGAATTTATTTAATATATAAGAATAAATAAAATAGGAATTTAAATAATGATTGAAAGAATGCATTTCCCATGTGACATAAAATAATCATGAAGTAGAAAATTTTAATGTTCCATAGAACTCGGGATGAAAATTCAAAACCCTCCTTTACCTCCCGTTATTCTCTGCATCTCTGAAAACATCCGATCACACTTACTTACCTACTTACTCTTAAGCACCAGGACCTAGTCTAAGCAAAATTGTGAATTAAGCTGAAGTTGGTCTTGGTACTTGTCTTGGTACTCCCAGCTTCCCCTTTGCACATATTTTCCTTGGCCCTTAGATGCCTAATGCTTTAATCCACTCCCTTCCCCCACCCCAGACCACATTAAAAACTAAAAGGCAATTTTAGGCAATGTTTTGATTATTCACACAAAAGTACAAATGACTAAATCTGCCTGCTATTTTCTGAAGGGTGTTTGTATTTTATCAGAAGTTGGAAACAATTAGGAATAAGCAAGGGTACAACAAGTAGAAGGGTAGAATAAGAGATGCTTTTTAATGTTACTATTTAATAGTATGTATGCTGTTAATACCAGAGAATCCCCCTCTCTTTGGCCCATAGACATTCACTTCATGATAAATCACATTATATGTGCCACAGTGGAAGGTCAAAGGTTTCAGTGAACAGCATCATAAAGAACAATTATTAAGCAAGGGAAGATATGCCACTGTCAGATCTGGCTTAGGGTATCACAAATGCTTTGTCTTGTTTCTGGATAAAAGTCTTAATGCAAAGAAATTACTCTAATGGTGGTATTCCAGACATCAAGGAACCTCTAATTTACAAGAGAAAGTGTTTGAGGGTCTAGAATATCTTTCTCCAACCTTTGAAATCAGAAAGCATAAACACAGGTCAGTTTAACATACACACAAATAGCCTTATTTCTTATCAATAACATCTAATTCTGCTTCTGAGGTTTTATATTTAATTTTTATGTCTCAATATTATTCCATTGCTTCTAAGTGTTTGATACCCTCAGAACTTAACATTAGATTTATTTTAATTTTATTTTCAGTTAATGAGCATTTATTGTCTCCTTCTCTCAACCTACTTTCCCATTGGGGTGCGGGAAAAATTCAAAACAAATATAGGGAGTCAAGTAAAACTAATTTTCATATTGGCCATGTCTAAAAAAAATGTGTCTTTTACTGCATATCTAGTTCATTATTGCTTAGTTAGGATGTGGGTAACATTTTCTAGTAATCAGCTTTCTGGAGTCATGAATGATTATAGTATTAATAAAAATCTTTTGTCTTTTAAAATTGTCTTTATAATGTCTTTGCATAATTTTTCTCATGTTTCAATTTATTTTATCATTCATTAGTTCATACAAGACTTCCAAGATTTCTTTGAAACCATCCATTTTGTTGTTTCAAGTAGAATAACATAATTCCATTATATTTGTACACCATTGCTTGTTCATCAATTTCCAACTCTTTGACCCCCACAAAAAGAATTGCTATAAAGCTTTTTGTCCATAAAGGTCTTTCTTTCCCTTTATAATTTCTTATGTAGTATAGGCCTAGGAGTGGTGAGTTAAAAGATACCCAGAGTTTAGTAACTTTTTGGACATAGTTCCAAATTGCTGTCCAGAAAGGATATACCAATTCACAGTTCCATTGGCATTCTCCAAGAAACATTTTATGACTAATTATAGTTCGGTCTAGTGAACTCCAGTCACTCTAATGACCATTTGTTCATTTTCCATACCAGGAACATTTTATAGTTATTTGTAATTCCTTTAAATCAATCATCCTTTCTACATGAAGGGGCACATTAAACTTGTGCCATTTAGTTCCAAACTTAAACATTTAACCTTATTTGTTCAAATATCACATCAGTCAAAAGTAAAGTTGTTACTGATTCTCTTGGATGATTTTTAAATTACATTTGTCCTTTTAGTAACTACATAGTAAGTACTATATTATAAGAAACAACACAATTGTATTACCCTTTGCCTTTGATCATTGTTATTTGGCCCAGAACTATGAGCTAATATGAAATGGTGAACCCTCAAGGGAACAGAATGTTTTATCTTCTTGATAGTTGCTTTTACCTGTGACTGAAGTCTAAACTATTCGTGATATTACTAAGAGGGAGTAGCTAAACTTGTATTAAAAAATCCAAAACTTTTTTCATTTGAGGAAAGGATCCTCTCAATGCAGCCATGCATGCCTTCAGACAGGCAGGGCAGGGGAGGGAGGCCAGCCTTGCAAGGACAATAGTGCTTTCAGCAATGGAACTGTACCTCCATTATAGCCTGGCAGTGCCACGGTTCATTTATCAAGAATGTATTATGGAAGGCAGTTTTAAAATATCTCAATGATAGATATTCTCTTCCTGTTGTGTTTAGAATAAATGACTTACTGTAATAGTGGAAATTACAGTCCTTGCTTCAAAAACTTCTGGGAAAATGAGCCATCATAATCCCTTAAAACCATTTGTCTATTTCTTATGGCTTTTTCCTTACAAAATTATTTTATTAAAGGTCTAAGTAGTTTTCGAATATTAGAAATCATATTTTTCAAACTATTAAAGATTCCAAAGTGAAAAATATACACTTACATTAATCCAGGCACAATCGTATGTGTAACCAACTTAACTTTATAGCAAGTGAGTAAGCTCCATTTACGTTTGAACTTTGTGATTATTAATTTCTAGCAAAAAAGGGAATGTTACTTATAGTAAATTTACTATTTATATAGTAATCATGAAAAAATTGAATTTTAGTTATTATCAGAATTAATCATCTAATTAGTATATAAAATATACAAAGAGTTATCTCTTACCCTTCTACAGAGTAAGATAATTGTAATACATTGCACATTAAAACATAGTTCCATTTTAATGTCAGGGTTTTTTTTTAATGACTAATTATTAACACCTTTTCAACTATCATCTAATAATTTCCCACTGCAAGAAAATAAAAAAAGGTAACAAAATACTTCATATCTATAAACCATTTTACTTTTTAAGATTCTAAGTGCTAAGTGTTTAATGTTTAAGTTTAATGCAGTATTTAAAGATTAGAATTATCCATGACTAAGCAAATATTTGAGTATCCTCTGAGCTTTACAAAGAGATATAAGATGTAGTCTCTCTCTTCAAGGATATTGCAACATTACTTTTTAGAGAAGGCCAATATTCTCAAAAAGTTTGGGGCCTGTATCAAGTACATAATAATACAAATATTTCATAAATGTCACATGACCTCTTGTCAAATCTACATTATGGGAAAAAACAGTACTGGAAAAAAATGAGATGGTATGAAATGTTTCAAAATGTCTCATGGAGATCAAACATATGTGAGGCTTGAGATTCATGTAGGATTTAAACTGGCAGAAATTACATTAAGTATCAAATGTCAAGTGATGCCTATATTTGACAAAAGACTCACAAAATATTATGGCATGATCAAAGTAACACAGGAAATCAGTAGCCCAGTGAATCAGGCCATCCATTATAACTAATTATCCCAAGACACTGAACTCTCCTGATTCTACTACCACCCCTATGACCAATGCTGCTATTTCTTTTTCCTACCCCACCCCCTAAACATGAGTGGGAAGATCCCTCAATCTTCTATCCTCTCCTTTTCTCTATATATTCTCTTCTTTAACAATCTTACCAGTTTCCATGGCTTTAATTATCACTTTTGAATCCCTTATCCAAATCTCTAGCTCTAATCTAGTACAATATCACACACAATATAGGCAATTAATATGGGTTTATTTAAATGAAACAAAGAGTTCACATTATCCATAGAAAACAGTCCTTTCTATTCTAATAATTTATATATAACAGTCCAGAATATTTTTTTTTAAATTAGTCACTTATCCTTTCTGACTTAAACTGACCTAGTCATCATAAGAAATTTCTCTCCCTAGGTTTTGTACTTTGTCCAAATATCCTTGTATCTTGAAGAATAAAGAGAGGTTTTAAAGCATAAAAACTTTTAAAGGGACACTGTATATTTTCAGTTCTCATGCTTGCCTAATGTCAAATACATAAACTATATGAATAGTTCATTTTTTTAAAAAAATGTAAACAAAATAACATTTACCAAAACTGAGTTTCATTATAGAATTTTTACTAGAAAAAAAGTCCAGAATAAGGAACGGGATGTTGCCAATGCTGTCTGTGAACTCCATTTAAAAAAAAATGGATTTGAAAAGCCATAAAAACATATATACACACCAGGGGTTGATTGAGTTCTCAACAATCTTCAAAATACACATCAAAGATAATCTGACAAGCAACTTCAAAAACCTGTTCATCTCACAGCAAACTTTAGTTGTGGGAGAAAGTCCTGTTAAAGGCCTTATTGAAGAAAATGACAGTAGCTGCAGAGAACATGAAGAAATTGACCTGAAAACAATTTTTTTGAAAAATATCACCAGAAAAAGGTAATATAAATTTTATCTAGAAATTGAAACAACACAGAAGCCCGTGATGAATCTGGTGAATTGGGGAAATGGGAAAGAAAGAAGATAAAAATATAGATAATAAAGAGGAAAATGCTAATAATTGCCTATTGATTGATTTAAATTATTCTAGCTTTTTATTGATAAAATAGGAAAAAAGAAAAGATATATATTATATGTTAACATAAATTACTTGGTGGATGGGCATAATATTTTTAGTTGAGATTAAGTATTATAGGAAGTAGAAGCCTACACATCTAATATTACTAACTACTATGATTAAGAAAAAACAAAAGGATTTGGCACTCTGGTATGTGTTAAGATGGAGGTGAGAGGGTGATCAATCAAGGAGGGTGGAACAAGTAGTCATAGGTCCAGAGGAAGATGTGTGTTATCAAAAAGAACATACGATAAGTCAAAAGTCAAACAACACATTCAGCAGCCCGGGATTAGTGTCATTATTGTTTTCAAGTTAACTTTCTTTAGAATAAATTCTGGAACATCCTAGAAGCTTAAAAAAAAAGGAGGAAAAAGTGTAGGGAAAAATGAATGCATGGATTTAGGATCAATTGGTTTTACAAGTGCTATCTGATCTGAGAAGCAGGAAACTCAAATGATAAGGGGAAGAGAAAAATAAAAATATGTCAAGTGTATTCGTGTGTATGTGTTGAGGCAGAGGCTATGTGTTTGAGAAAGGGGAGAAAAGGGAGAGAGAGGGAAAGAGGAAGGGTGGGAATAAAACTGGCAAAATTGGGATTGATAGGATGCATGTATGTAGGGAACATTAAGAAGATGAGATTTGAAATAAGATTAGTGTAAATAAAACAAGCTGCATCTACTTAAATGCTAACTTTAAAGGAAGAAATTATATATGTATCTATATACAGATGCATATACACAAATACATATGAAAAGGAAAAAAAGATAATAGTTGTAGCCTTAAAAGTCTACTGTTTAAATACCCCATAAAGCAATGTTTTTAAAACGTGGAAAAATGGATGAGAGTACAATGTGATAGCAGATGATTGTCATCCTCACTACCAGAAAGGATGAGGCTGGAAAATTTCTTGACCTTGGAAACTGTGAACTTCAATAGGCTCTGCCAATTGAGTAGTCATTCTAAGTTTCACATTAATATAATGAGCCATATTTGAGATTATTATGTTTGCCTGAGAGGGGAAAATTCAGAGAAGAAATGGAGCAGGTGAAAGCTCCCATGCCAGTCACAATATGATAAGAATAGATGTGATCCCTGGTCTATCAGCCTGGGATGAAATAGGGAGGTTCTTTTTAAAGCAAAATTCAACTATTTAGTACATAGGAGAAGTGTATTTTATATTTATGCAAACTGATCATGTGTCCAAACATATAGCAATCATAAAAATACAAACAAAATTAGAAATTCTACATATCCTAACAGATGACATCACATTTTAAAATTTTGTATTTTTTTTACATTATATATTCTCTTTTTTCCTTTGAGTTCCAAATTTTCTGCTTCCCTTCATACCTTTCCCCACTCATTGAGATCAGCAATTTGATACCCACTTCACATAAGAAGTCATGCAAAATGTATTTCCATATTAGTCATGTTCCAAAAAAAGTAAAAAATATATATATACTTCAATCTGCACTCAGTTCTTTCTCTACAGTCGGATAACATATTTCATGATGAGACCTTTGAAATTGACATTGATCATGGTAGCAATCAAAGCAGTTAAGTCTTTCATAATTCATCATCATTACAGTATTGCTCTTACTGTGTACAATGTTTTCCTGGGTCTGTTCAATTCACTTTGCATCAGTTCATATTAGTCTTCCCAAGTTTTTTCTGAAACCACTCCTTCATTATTTCATATAGCACAATACTGTCAAAATCATATACAACTTGTTCAGCTATTCCCAGTTGATGAACATCTTCTCAATGTCCAATGCTTTGCCACCACAAAAAAGTTTCCAAAAATATTTTTTCACACATACAAGCCTTTTTTTTCCTTTTTTTAAAGATTCATAAACTTATTTCTTTTTAGTTTTCAACATTCAAATCCACAAGATTTTGAGTTCCAAATTTTCTCCCCATCACATCCCTCCTCCAACCCCAAGACAGCGCGCATTCTGAATACCCTTTCCTCTAATCTGCCCCCCTTCTATCAGCCCCCCTTCTCTTATCCCCTCCCTCTTCTATTTTCTTGTAGGGCAGGATAAATTTCTATACCCCATTGCCTGTATATCTTATTTCCCAGTTACATGTGAAAACAATTTTTTAACATTTGTTTTTAAAACTTTGGGTTCCAAATTTTCTCCCTTCCTCCCTCCCCACCTACCCTCATTGAGAAGGCAAGGAATTCAAAACAGTTTATACTTGTGTACTCATGCAAAACACTTCCATAGTCGTTATGCTATAGAAAACTAACTATATTTCCCTTCATCCTATCCCACCCCCCATTTATTGTATTTGCTCTTTTGACCCTCTTCCTCCTCAGAACTGTTTGCTTCTGATTACCGCCTCCCCCAATCTGCCTTCCTTTCTAATATCCCCTGCTCTCTTATCCCCTTCCCCCTATTTTTCTGTAGGTTAAGACAGATTTCCATACCCAATTGAGTGTGTATGTTATTCCCTCCTTAAGCCAAATTCAATGAGAATAAGACTCACTCATTCCCTCTCACCATCCCCAGCTTCCTCTCCATTAAAAAAGTCTTATCTTGTCTGTTTTATGTGAGATAATTTATCCCATTCTACCTCTCCCTTTCTCATTCTCCTAGTATAATCCTCTCTCACCCCTCAATTTTGTTCTCCAGATATCATCCCTTCATCTTCAACTCACCCTGTGCCCTCTATCAATCTATACATATAATTTTCCCCCTCCAACTACCCTAATATTGACAAAGGTCTCATGAGTTATAAATATCATCTTTCCATGTAGGAATGTAAACAGTTCAACCTTAATAATTCTCTTATGATTTCTCTTTTCCTGTTTATCTCTTCATGCTTCTCTTCAGTCTTGTATTTGAAAGTCGAATTTCTATTCAGCTCTGTTTTTTTCATCAAGAAGGCGTGAAATTCCTCTATTTCACTGAATGTCCATTTTTCCCCTAAAGGATTATACTCAGTTTTGCTGGGTAAGTGATTCTTGGATGTAATCCTATCTCCTTTGCCCTCCTGAATATCATATTCTAAGCCCTGCACTCCCTTAATGTAGAAACTGCTAAATTCTGTATTATCCTGATTGTGTTTCCACAGTACTTGAATTGTTTCTTTCTGGCAGCTTGTAATATTTTCTCTTTGACCTGGGAACTCTGGAATTTGGCTACAATATTCCTAGGAGTTTTTCTTTGGGGATCTCTTTCAGGAGGTGATTGGTGGATTCTTTCCATTTCTATTTTGACTTCTAGTTCTAAAATATCAAGGCAATTTTCCCTGATAATTTCTTGAAAGATGATGTAAAGGCTCTTTTTTCAATCATGGCTTTCAGAGAGTCCAATAATTTTCAAATTCTTTCTCCTGGATCTATTTTCCAGGTCAGTTGTTTTTCCAATGAGATATTTCACATTGTGTTCTATTTTTTCATTCTTTTGGTTTTGTTTTACATTGTCTTGATTTCTCATAAAGTCACTAGCTTCCAATTGCTCCATTCTAATTTTTAAGGAATTATTTTCTTCAGTAAGCTTTTGGATTTCCTTTTCCATTTGGCCAATTTTCCTTTTTTTGGCATTCTTCTCCTCATTGGTTTTTTGGACCCCTTTTGCCATTTGGGTTAGGCTATTTTTTTAAGATGTTATTTTTTTCAGTATTTTTTTGGATCTCCTTTAACAAGCTGTTGACTTGTTTTTTCATGATTTTCTTGCATCACTCTCAGTTTTTTCTCTACTTCTCTTACTTGCTTCTCAGAATCCTTTTTGAGCTTTTCCATGGCCTGGGACCAATTCATATTTTCCTTGGAGGCTTTGGATGTAGGAGCTTTGACTTTGTTGTCTTCTTTAGGTTGTATGTTTTGATCTTCTTTATCACCAAAGTAAGATTCTATGGTCTGACTGTTTTTTTTCACTGATTGCTCATGATCCCAGCCAATTACATGAGTTTTAAACTCCTTGTTAAAGTAGGAGTCTGTTTCCAGTGTGGAGAATGTACTGTCCCAAGCTTTGAGGGTTTTGTGCAGCTGTTTTCAGAGATACTTCTAGGGACCTTTAAATTTTCAGTTCTTCCAAGGTGCTATGATCCAGGGTGACGTGTTTACTTCTTTCCTGGCCTGTGCTCTGGCCTATGAGTGACCACAAGCAGTCTTTTCTGCCTTGGAACTGTGAGGAGGATTTCCTCTGTACGACCATCATAAGGTCCTCCTCACCCCAGATCTGCCACCCATAACTGTGACCCAGATCCAAGCAGGCAAAGCAAGAGAATCTTGCACCAGCAAAGAGATCCCTGCAATCCCCCTCTGATCAGCCACTTGACTGCCCCTCAGTCTGTGGGCCAGAAGCTCCAGAGGCAGCCGCTAACCAGAGGCCATGCACCGCATTTCTCTCTCACCACAGACACAGACTTTTCCTACTGACCTTCTAATTGTCTTTGGCATTCATGTGTTGAGAAGTCTGGAAATGATTCAGTTCTCTGAGGCTTACTCCAGGTTTGCTGAGGCCTGTGTGCCCATTCCTCTCCCAGCCTAGTGCAATATACCTTTCTGATCAACCATCCAGGTTGTCTTGGGCTGTAAATTTGTTTCCCTCTGTCTTTTTGTAGGTTCTGCTGCTTTATAATTTGTTTTGTGTTTTTTTTTTGGGGGGGCGCTTGAATTTGTTTAGAGCTGTTTTTTACAGTTATTTGGAGGGCTTTGGGGGAGAGCTCAAGCAAGTCTCTGCTTTTACTCCACCATCTTGGCTCCACCCCCCACTATATGCCTTTTTTCTTTTTTCTTTTGTCTCCTTGAGACACAGACTTAGCATTGCTTAGTGAATTTAATTGTTTTATGTGAGATAATTTATCCCATGCTAGTTCAAAAGTGTTCTCCATAATGTTGGAACAGTTCACACCTCTACCAACAGTGCATTAGTGTACCTAATTTTTCACATTCCATCCATTTGTAATTTTCCTTTTTAATCATGTTAATCAATCTGATAGGTATGAAATGGTATCTCAGAGTTGCTTTAATTTGCATTTTTCTAATCAAAAGTGATTGTGAGCATTTTATCATGTGACTATGGATAGCTTTGATATCTTCTTCTGAAAGCAGCCTATTAATATCCTTTGATCACTTGTCAATTGGGGAAATGGCTTTTATTTTAATAAATTTGGTTCTGTTCCCTATATATTTAAGAATTTAGGCATTTATAAGAGAAACTTGTTGTAATTAATTTTCCTAGTTTCCTGCTTTCCTTCTAATTTTGACTGCACTTTGGTTTATTTGTGTGAAACTTTTTTAACTTCATCTAATTAATATTATTCATTTAACTTTCCATTATCTCCTCTATCTCTTATTTGGTCATAAAATTTTCTTTTATCCATAGTTCTGACAGGTAAATTGTTTTTCCATACTCCCCTAATTTGTTTATGATATCACCCATTACATTTCAATCATGCACCCATTTGGACCTTATCTTGCTATATGTGAGATGCTGATCTATGCCTTGTTATTGACAGACTGCTTTCTAGTATTCCCAGCAATTTTTGTGGAAAATTGAGTTCTTGCACCTCTTTGGGTTTCTCAACCAGTAGATTACTATGGTCACTTATTTCCATATATTGTAAATTAATCAGTTGCATTGATCAATCACTCTATTTGTATTTAGTGCCAGATTTCTTTTTGTGATTACTGTCTCATAATATACTTCAAAATCTGGTATTGCTAAGCCAACTTCTTTTGCAATTTTTCATTTGATCCCTGATATTCTTGATCTTTTGTTAACCCAAGTGAATTTTATTATTTTTTTAAATCTATAAAATAATTATTTGGTAGTGCGATTGGATTGGCAGTGAATAAGTAAATTGATTTAGGTAGAATTGCAATTTTTATTATGTTTGCTCAGCCTATCCATGAACAATTAATATTTCTCCATTTGTGTTTATGTGTTTGTAAATAGTGTTTTGTAATTGTGTTCATATAATTAGTGGGACTGTCTTATGAAGTAGACTCCCAAGTAATCTACACTATCTGGTAGATATTTTAAATTGAAATTCTCTTTCTATCTCTTCCTCCTGGATTTTGTTAGTAACATATGTAAATGCTGATAATTTATATGTGGCTTATTTTATATATCATAACTTTGGTATACTATTAATTGTTTCAGCTAGATTTTTAGTTGATTCTCTGGGATTCTTTAAACTTACCATTATATCATCTTCAAAAAGTGATACTTTTGTTTCTTCACTGCATATTTTTGTTCCTTCAAATTCTTTTTCTTATTGCTGTAGTTAGAATTTCTAGTACAACATTAAATAAGAGTGGTGATAATGGGCATCCTTGATTCACCTATTATCTTTTTGGGAAGGCTTCTAGTTTATGCTCACTACAGATAATGTTTGCTCTTGATTTTAGATAGATACTATTTTTCATTAAAAATAAAAAGCCCTAATCTATATATAAAATATCTATCCTTAAATGTTGCATCTGGGGATAGGGAGAATGTGGAGGAAGGGGGGAAAAGAACAAATTAAAAAGTGCACAGCAGAGAACAAAAGAAAATTTACAAGGAAGCAAAGATGGACTGCTCTCAACACAAAGTGTAATGTTTATTACATAGGCTTTCTTGAAATGGAAATTTATTGCTATATATTTTAAATCCTCTCTTACATTCTGCTGTGCACATGGCATGTTTCTTTATCTTATTGTATAATTTTTAATATTTAAGTCTAAAATAAAAATAATTAAATAAAGAAAAGCCTCCACTTGATTGCTATGTTTGTAGTGTTTTTAATGGGAATGGGTGTTGTGTTTTCTCTAAATATTTTCCTGTATTTATTGATGTTATTATATCATTTTTGTTTTAGTTTTCATATGGTTAATTATACTTATAGTTTGCCTAATATTGAATCAGCTCTGCCTTCCTGGTATAAATCTCAATTTGTAGTAGTGTATGATCTTTCTGATATATTGTTGTGGTCTCCTCACTAGTAGTTTATTTAAAATTTTTGCATCAATACTCATTAGACAAATAAGTCTACATATTTCTATCTCCTTTTTATCCTCCCTGGATTAGCTATCAAAACTATATTTGTCTAATAGAAGGAATTTGGCAGAACTCCTTTACCTATTTTTTTTTTCCAAATAGCTTGCATAGTACTAAAATTAATTGCTCTTTAAATATTTGGTAGAAGTTGCTTATAAATCCATCTGATGTTTGGGTTATTTCTTAAAGAGATCATTTGTGGCTTGTCAAATTTCTCTTGTTTTTCTAAGATAAGATTATTTAATTATTGTATTTCCTCTTCTGTTAATCTGGGTAATTCATTGTTGATGTAAATACACATCCATTTCACCTAGATTGGCAGTTTTATTGGTAAATAGTTGAGCAAAATTGCTCCTAATAATTGCTTTAATTTCATCTTCATGTGGTGCATTTACATCACGGTACATTCACACTTTACATTTCTGATACTGATATTTAGTTCTCCTTTTTCTCTTTTTTTAAATCAAATTAATCAATGGTTTCTTTTTTTCATAAAACTGATTTCTGGTTTTATTAATGTATTTTTATATTTTCCTTTTTTATGAGGTTTTATATTTTTGTGTTTAATTTAGGAATTTAATTTTGTTCTTTTTCTAGTTTTTTCTTTAGTTGCATTTCCAGTTCATTGATCTGCTCATAACACTGTCTCACTCCTCCATCCTTTTTAATATCGTCCTAATATAATTGACTCACACCACTACCCTCTGTCTGTGTAACCTTCTTCTGAGTGCTCTAATAATGGTAAAGTTCTCTAAATGTATCATCTTCCCACATAAGTATATAAATAATTTAACCTTAATGATTCCTTTATAATTTCAATTTCATTGTTTACTTTTTTATGCTTCTTTTGTGCTTTGTATTGAATGTTAAATTTTGTATTTAGCTCTCATTTTTTTTCCATGAGGAATGCTTGAAAGTCCTTTCTTTCCCTGAATACCAATTTTTCTCCTGAAGGATTAAACCCAGTTTTGCTGGGTTGGTTACTCTTACCATAAGACTAGCTCCTTTGATTTCTGGTATGTCATATTCCAAACCCTCTGCTCTTTGTGATCTTGACTTTGATTCTATAGTATTCACATAGTTTCATTCTGGATGCTGTAGTATTTTTCTTTGTCCTGAAAATTCTGCAATTTGGCTATACTATTGCTGAGATTATTCATTTTATGATCACTTTTAGAAGGTGATTGTTGGATTCTTTTAATTTCTATTTTACACTCAGGTTCTAAATTATCTTTGGAGTTTTTCTTTATAATTTCTTGACGTATGATATCTAGGCTCTTTTCTAATCACAGTTTTCATGTAATTCAATATTTCTTAAATTATTTCTCCTCAATCTATTTTTAAGGTTTTGTTTTTCTAATACAATCTGTTTTTCTAATAAAATATTTCACATTTTCTTCTTTTTTAAAAAGTTCTTTTAGATATGTTATATTGTTTCTTGATGTATCATGGAGTCATTAGCTTCTACTTAACCAGCTTTAATTTTTCAGAAATTAATTTCTTCAGTGAATTTTGTACCTCTTTTTTCCCATTTGGCCAAATCTCCTTTTAAGGAGTATTTTTTGTGCCTCTTATGCCAACCTGTTATTTCTCTATTTACACTTTTCTTGCATTGCTTTCATTTCTTTTCTGAATTTTTTCTCTACCACTCTTACTTGACTTTTTTGTTTGCTTATTGATCTCTTTATAGCTTTTAGTAATTTTTGTTGATGTTGTGCATGCTTTTCATTTTCCTCTTTGAGGCTTGTAGATGTTATCATATCATTATCTTCTTCTGAGTTTGTATCTTAAGTTTCACTGTCAGTTTTATGGTCAGGTTCTTTTTTGTTGTTTGCTCATCTTCCCAGCCTATTTTATGATGTTTGACTTCATGTTAGAACTGAGCTTTAGTTACCCAGTTTTGTAGCGGTACCACTGTCTTAAGCTTCAGTATTTTTTTACTTCTGGGGTCCTGAAATTTTTCTGTGCTTCCAAGATACTATAATCTGGGGAGAGGTGTGGTCATTGTTTTCTTGGTCCGAGCTATGGTCTTTACACGGGAAGAGCCCCTGCTCCTTTATAATTAAAAGTGCTAGCACTCTTGTATACCCTAGAACTATGACCAGGAATTATATCCCTTTCTCTCTTTCTACCTTGCAAGAGTGACTATGGCCTCTAATCCCTTTTGACCTTAATTACTCCCCTCTGACCTAGAACTCCAATAAGGAACAGTTTCCTTTCTCCCCTGTGACTACAATAATTTTTCCCCACCTTGGAACTGTGACCTGGGACTGCAACCTAGAACTGGGTAAAGGGTAGTGGAATTGCCAAATAATGATTATTGCCATCTCTGCATGCTGGGGTCTCTGGAATTGAATTTGACACATTCCTTTCAAGGTTTCTGGAGGTAATTTTTGGAAAGTTCAGCTAATATGCTTCCTCTACTTCAGCATCTTGGCTCCACCTCACAAAATCATTATTGATAAAGTAAATTATAAGCAAAAGATATAGGCCTAATTAATGATTAAGTAAAGACATACAGAATAACAAATGTGTCAAAGACAAATAATGAAAACAACTACCAATTATGTTAAATATATTAACCATGACACAATTTATCAAAACTTCTGGTTGAAGCTAAAGCTATGTTTAAAGGAAAATTTGTATCTCCAATAAATTATACTATAAAATTAGAAAGTGATCATCTAAAAAACTCAGTATATATTTAAAAGACTAAAAATAGACAAAATAATCTTGAATGATGAAGCAAAGTTTGACAGTAAATGAATTAGATACAGAATTGGTTTTTTGAAAAGCATAGTTTTTTAACTATTTGCCAGCAATGGTTTTGCATATATCTACAAATACATAAAATATACAGACTAGTAAAATAAGAAATAATTTAATTTCAAAAGTATATTTAATAATTAATAAATGAACTACTAAAAGGAATAGAGGGCTAGGTGTATTTATAAGTGGATTTTATCAAACATTTAAAGAGTAAACACTACATAGTCAGCAAAAACTATATAAAATTTTATTTACTTAAATTGTTATCTATTTAAATTATTATTATAATATAATTATTGAATATTAAATTAAAGATAATATGGACTTTAACCACCTCTTTTTATGAAATGAATATGATTCTGATATCCAAACGAGGAAATGAAGGGGTAGAAGAAGGAAAAATGAGGATCAATCATACTAATGACTACTGATACAAATATTTAACATAAAATATTTACAAATAAAATTTGGTAATAAAGCTAGAAAACTGCAACTAAAACCAAGTTGACTACATAAAAGGGATACGAAGTTGTTGTAGACTTAAACAATTAGTTAAATTATGTACATAAAAGTGAAATTATTTCAATAGATACAGAAAAAACCTTTGATAAAAAGAGACTGATTTATATAATGAAATCTGAAATATTATATTTAATATTTATTTAATTATTAAATTAAGTTAAGCAATAATTTATTAATAAATAATTTAATATTACGGACATATTAGAAATATAAAATTATAATTTAAAATTTTAGTGGTACCTTTGTTAGCAATGAGGGGGGAAAAAAAGAAAGATTCCCTATTACAAAAAAAAGCAAAATGAAGAAACGGCTTCATCTCCTTATTTTACAGAGTTTTTTTTTTAATTCCAAGTAATAGTAATAATAAAAGAGGGGGGGAAACCAAATGTACAAATATTGAAAATTAAGAAAAAAAATTATTTCACATAAAACATGATATGATAACGTACTGGGAAAACCCCAGTCAGAAAAGTAAATAAAAGCAATACTTTCCACACAATAGCATAATACAAAATAAATGTACAAAAATATCCACATTTGTGTATAGAATTAACATGCCCCACCTAAAGGAAACAATGACAAAAAGAAAATTTCCTTGCAAAATAACTTCAAAATATATTAAATATATGGGAGTTAAATTAGAAAGACATATGTAAGATTTATAAAGGTAGAACTACAAAATACTATAAGGAATTGGAAAAAGAATGATTAAATAATTAGAAAGGTAATCATTGCACATAGATGGGTCATGCTAATATAATAAAAATGATGCAAATTGCTAATTTACAAATTTATTGCTATAATAACCAAATCACCCAGTTCATAATTTATAGAACTAGTCAATCACAACATGGCAAAGCTCCCATATAATTTTATAGTAAAATAGTGATTATCAAGAGCTGAGAGAAGTGTGGAAAGCTTCATATAAACTGAAGCAGAATCAAAATAACTCCCCAAGGGGTAAAAAGGTCATAATTACTACATTCTAAGCAATGTTGTCAAAACTCAAATAGAAAAGAGGACTATTCGACCAAACATAAAGATCCCTGAGGGCAACATATTGCCTTAGAAAACAACATACTAAAGTTATCTATGTTTTTATGGTATTTTAATACATTTTGGTAAATATTTATGGTTTCATTTCAGTCTGGAGGAGGTTGGTCTCAGGGGTTTTATGGTCTGCATATGGCCTGCATGCTGCAGGTTTGACACCTGTTCTTTGAGGTCCAGCTTCAATAATCAGTGTTATCTTCTCTAGATAGATGATTTTTGAAAGATTAGTGAATCCTTTGTCTTTTTAGGCATTCCCAAAGTATATAGGGAGATACTGAAGATTAGAGAGAACAACCACATGATTTTCAGGGCAACATATTAGAGGAGATGGGAGGAGATGTGACCAAGGATACATCAATGAAAAGGGAACATTTTAAATATTTGAGCTACTATTAACTCTTAAATAGATTGGCATCCCTCAAAAAGAATTCAAACAGGATTCCAGCTCAGATTCAAATTTGCAATGTTTCTCCACCTGGGGCTTTCCCTCTTGGAGTTGTGCTTCCCAGAGTTTTGCTGAGGCACCAGGAGATTTGGCTGCCATAGAATGCTGTGGTGCATGGTGTTTTTCTGAGCCTGTTTACACTGGTTCCCCTGACCATATTGAGACACTTGGGGGTCCTGGTGTTGGTGCTTGCCTGCTCTGCCACCTGGGGTTCAGGCTCTCCCCCTGGCATATTTATGTGGGGCTTTCCACTAGCTTGCTAGGATTTCTCCTATTCTGTACTGCTCCCCCTCCCCCAGGACAAGAGGGTCCTTTCCCATTAATTCCCCAAGCTTCCTGGGCTATAGAACTGCTGCATCCTGTCTTTCTGCTAGTTCAGCTGTTGCAGTGTTTTTCCTGGGGTGATATTTTCTGGACTTTCAGAGGTTAATGAGGGAAGGTGAAAGCGACTTACTTCTTACTCCACCATCTTGACTCCTGGAAGCAGAACTCTTCTGTATCTAGTTTTTCTGCTGATTCTACTGTTTCAAATAATATACTCTGGGTTTTCCAAGGTCAATAAGGGATGGTGGTAGCAACTTACTTCTTACTTTGCCGTCTTGACTCCCAGAAGTCTAAATAGATGACTTTCAAACTTTCAGTCTATGGGCTAATAGCTCTAAGAGCAGTGCTGCTGCTGCTACTACTGCTGATTCAGTCACTCCCAAGGCCTGTTCCTGGTTTGCTGGTGCAGGGGCTGTATTGGCACACCCTGCAGCCCTGTGCTGGACTGTGCTTCTCTCTCACCCAATTTTTTTTTTTTTTGGTTAGGCAATGGGGTTAAGTGACTTGCTCAGGATCACACAGCTAGCAAGTGTTATGTGTCTGAGGCTGGATTTGAACTCAGGTCCTCCTGAATCCAGGGCCAGTGCTCTATCCACTGCACCACCTAGCTGCCTCCCCTCACCCAATTCTGACAGACCCCTCTTGCTGACCTTCTAAGTTGTCTGTGCCGTCTGTGGGCTGAGAACACTGGAACCGGCCAATGATGCTGTGCTTCATTCCCCTGAAGCCTGTTCAGGTTTTGCTTAGGCTGGGTATGCCACTGTACTCTGCACACTGGACACTCCTCTCTCAGGCCAGTGCAACAGACTTTTCCTGTCAATTTTCCCAGGCTGTCTTTGGCTGAAAATCTGTATCACTCTCTCTCTTTGTGGGTTCTGCACTACAGAATTTGTTCAGATTCACTTTATAGAGGTATTTGAAGAGATTTTGTGGAGAGCTCAGGCAAGTCCCTGCTTTCACTCCACCATCTCGTCCCCACCTGCACCTATAAGATAACTTCTTTAAATGACTTAAGAAAAGTACATTAAGCAGCTTATAACAAATATCATAGAATGGAGAGTTGTAGGAGACAGATTTTTCTGAAATGGGTCTTTCAGGAAATAATAGCTTCTTTCCTTCTCATTATTATTCCTAGAACTTAAATGGTACTAAAACAGAGAACTACTCCCTGTCTTTTTGATACTAGAAATTTAATGTCCATATGACCATTTCGAAGTGAGTATAAGCAAATTCCTGCCATGAGCTTATAAGGAGTTTGGATAATTACACTATGATATAATGTTACGTTTGCCTGGTCAAGTGAAGAAGAAAAGATAGACCCTTTTATGTCTAAAACTTTGCTGAGAAACCTGGCAACATGGGGACTACATTATAAAGACATCATAAAACATTACTGAAAAATGAAAAATCATCACTATACACATTCTAAAATGCATTATTTTCTCCAAGTAAAAGCTGGGAAAGTCCCCATTTAAAGCTCAAAGTAAATTAGCATCAATGACAAGGGAATATTTGGAATAGGCTTTTCTGAGTTTTGTTTGTTTTTGTTTTCTTAAAAGATGTGTAAAATAGGTGCATTAGATTTGGCATCAGAGAACCTGGGTTCAAATCCCAGCTCTAGTGATTTGAGAGTATGTCTATTGTGAAAGGATCAGACTAGTGACATTCAAGGAGTTTTATGTCTTGGTTGTTTACAAATTGATTTTCTTTTGGTGACAGTAACATTTGAAGAGTATTAACTTCCAGAAGTTTTGGGATATGCAGCAGTGAAATGGGCACCCACAATGAAGAAATTAGCGATTCTTTTCTTGTTGACATAAAATAGGAGTAATGATACTTGGGTGCTCTGTCTCTCTCTCTCTCTCTCTCTCTCTCTCTCTCTCTCTCTCTCTCTCTCTCTCTTTCTCTTCTCTCTCTCTCTTTCTTTCTCTCTTTTAATGGGGACCGAATAAAATAATGTATGTAAAACACTCTACAAACTACAAACGCTACATAAATGTAACCTATTATCATGTGTTTTTAAAAGCAGCATTTCATAGAGAAAATAACACAGGACTTAGCATCAGAGGACTTAGCAGCATATAAATTTCATGAGATGTATACCGTTACTTTTACTTAAAAGTTTTTGTAAATGCCTTCGTATTGCCAACAGAGAGCATAGTGACTAGCATATAACATGGGCTTAATAAATATTTGTCATTGAAGATTTATGGTGGCTTTTCCTTTGATATTTGCTATCTCTGTGATTCAAGATATGTCAGGTAACATTTCTAGGCCTCAGTGTACCCATCTGTAAAATAGTGGCTAATAATAATTACTACACACTTTTCAACGTCATTGTAAAAAATTTTTTTTGTTAACCTTAAAAACGAAAAAAGTAAATGTGTTTTTAAGTATAACCATGATAATACACATATGCTCAAGTTTAACTAAACTAAATTTATCGCGCTTTGAAGGCTTGCAGATTAACAGAATGCTCTTGGATATATTTATACTCATTTCCTGAAAAAATAACAAAAAAGGAAAGAGTAAGGCAAAGGTATTACTATTTAAATTATGAAATTAAGGTATCAACTTTATAAAGGATAAAATAATCTATATTCATATACTTTTGAATTAAAATATAATATATGAAAAAAATTAACCTTTTTTTTTCTTTCTGGTAAATATTTACTGGAAGATGTTTTTCCATTCATTTAAGCAAAAATCATATGTGATTGATGTTTTAAATATTTTCTTAAAATCCATTTAAAATCTTTCAGTCATTGGAATGTAGTCCCCAACTTAAAAAAAAAAAGAGAGAAGAGTTTAAAGATATGTAGGGGAAAAATATTTCTCCCTTTCCCTCTTCTTTTGGGAAAGTAGTTGAAAATAAGGGATTCATGCATTGTTCTAACATTATACACCATACACAGATATGCATAATACTTTGAACAACTTTCCCATTTTCCTTTCCTTGTCTAACCATTTCACCCTCCTAATCAATAAACTTCATGTGCTCACTTTTGGCTGCCAAATAAAGCATAAAAGTCTAATTCTTATATTCACTCTTTCTCAGTGTGGTTTTAGCCTGACTTTCCAGTTTTATTTTACATTATTATTCATCTTAAGTCATTCTAGAGTCCAAACAAAATAGACACATTTCTATATCCTATTTTTACACTGCCCTATATGATCTCTATGTGGATCTTCTTCTCTGTCTCACCTAAGTACATCCTTTCTTTCATGGACAACTCATGCAAGCCACCTCAGTGAAACCTTCTTTATCGCCCTCTGATTTCCCTGTCTGAAAATATGAAGAGATAGAGGATGAAATATCTTCTATAGGGAACAACCTATAGGCTAGTTTGACTGGAAGATAGAGTGTGTACAAAGGAGTAATGTACCAATGGGAAAGGTGGGCCAGAGCCAAGTTAGGATGGACTTTAAGAACAAAATTGGCATTTATTTTTCATCTTCAAGTCAAGATGCAACCTCTGGAGCATCTTGAGTAGGGGGCAGGTTATCATATCCAGATTTTGCTTTAACAATATCAGTCTGAGGGAGGCAGAGCCAAGATGATGAAGTAAAGGCAGGGTTCATCTGGGCTCTCCCCAAAACTTTTCAAATACTTTTAAAAATGACTCTAAACAAATTCTAGAGCTGCAGAACCCACAAGAAGATGGAGTAAAACAAATTTCCAACCCAAGACAACATGGAAAGTCAGCTGGAAGGGTCTATTGCACCAGGGGGAGAGAGGAGCAGAGCACAGGCTGTACCAGCAAAGACCAGGCCCCAACAAACCTGGAGCAGGCCTCCAGCTTACTGAATCACTAGCAGCAGTGGTGGTTTCCAGAACTATCAGACACAGTCACCAAAGACGACTTAGAAGGTCCGCAGGAAAGTCTGTCATACCTGAGTGAGAGTAGAGTGCAGTCCAGTGCAGGCTGCACTAGCACAGCCACAGCCACAGTCACAGCAAACCAGGAGAAGACCTTGGGAGTGACTAAATAAGTAGCCAGCAGCTTCTGGAACTCTCAGTCCACAGAGAGTAAGGGGGTCTAACAACTGGTCAGAAGGAGATTACAGAGATCTTTTTACTGGAACTGAAGCAGAACTCTGGTGCTCTGCCCATGCTCAGATCTGGGTCTGAGTGACAGTCCCAGGGTGAGGAGGAGCACTAGCATAGCAGAGCTTGTGCCCACAGAGGAAGGAGGACCCTCCTTATAATTCCAGGGCAAAAAAAAAAAGAGTGCTTTTAACCATACAGACCAGAGCACAGGTCAGGAGAATAGTAAACACCTCTCCTTAGATCAAAATTTATAGGTGTCTAGATGTATCTCTGGAAGCAGCTGCACAAAACACATGAAGCTTAGAACAAAGCCCTACTTTTACAAAGACTTAAAACTCAAGTAATAGGCAGGGTAAGTGAGCAAACAATGGAAAAAATTCTAACCATAGAAAATTACTACGATCAAGGAAGATCAAAAGACACACTTAGAAGAAGATAACAAAGTCAAAGTTCCTTCATCCAAAGCCTCCAAGAAAAATATAAATTTGTCTCAGGCCATGGAAGAGCTCAAAAAAGATTTTGAAAATCAAGTAAGAGAGGTAGAGAAAAAATTGAGGAGACAAATGAGAGTGATACAAGAAAATTAGGAAAAATGAGACAACAGCTTGGTAAAGGAGACACAAAGAAATAATGAAGAAAGTAAGACCTTAAAAAAAAAGACTCAGCAAAATGGCAAAAGAGGTCCAAAAAGCCAATGAGGAGAGGAATGCCTTAAAAAGCAGAATCGGCCAGATAAAAAAGGAGGTCCAAATGCTCACTGAAGAAAATAATTCCTTAAAAATCAGAATGGAGCAAATGGAAGATAATGACTTCATAAGAAATAAACAATACACAAAATTTAAAAATGAAAAAAATAGAAGACAATGTGAAATATCTCATTAGAAATACAACTGAACTAGAAAATAATCCAGAAGAGATAACTTAAAAATTATTATACAACCTAAAATCCATGATAAAAAAAGAGCTTAAACATCATCTTTCAAGAAATTATCAAGGAAAACTGCCTTGATATTCTAGAACCACAGAGTAAAATAATCATTGAAAGAATCTACCTCCTCAAAAAGATCCCAAAATGAAAACTGCCAGGAGTATTATAGCCAAATCACAGAGTTCCCAGGTCAATAAGAAAATATTAGAAGCAGCTAGAAAGAAACAATTCAAGTATGGTGGAGCCACAGTCAGGACAACACAAGATTTAGCAGCTGCTACCTTAAAGGATTGGTGGGCTTGGAATATGATTTCCAGAGGGCAAAGGAGCTGGGATTACAACCAAGAATCACTTAGCAAAACTGAGAAAAATCCTTCAGGTGAAAAATAGACATTCAATAAAAGAGGACTTTCAAGCATTCTTAATGAAAAGACCAGAGATGAATAGAAAATTTGGCTTTCAAATACAACACTCAAGAAGCGTAAAAAAGGTAAACAGGAAAGGGAAACCATAAGGTGCTTAATACAGTTATGTTTACATTTTTAAATGAGAAGATGATATTTGTAACTCATAAGACTATTCTCATTATTAAGGTAGTTAGAAGGAGTATATATAGACAGAGGGCACAGGTGTGAGTTGAATATGAAGGGAAGATATCTAAAAAAATAAAATTAAGGAGTGAGAGAGGAATGTACTAACAGAAAGGGAAAAGGAAAGGTAGAATGGAGTGAATTATCTCACATGAAAGAGACAAGAAAAGTTTTTACAGTAGATGGGAAAAGGGACTAGGTGAGGGGAATGAGTGAACCTTGCTCTCATCAGAATTGACTCAAAGAGCTAATAACATACACATTCAATTGAGTATAGAAATATATCTTACTCTTCAGGGAAGTAGAAGGGTAAAGGGATAAAAGAAGGGGGAGTGATAGGAAGTTAATAGAAGAGGGTTAGTAGGTGATAGAAGGATAGAAGGTAATAGAAGATTGGGGGAGTGGTAGTCAGAAGCAAAATACTTATGAGGGGGGACAGGGTGAAAGGAGAGAGAGAATATGATAAAAAAAAAAAGGGGGGCGGAGAGGAATAGGATGGGAGAAATATAGTTAGCAGTCATAACTGTGAAAAAAATTGAAGCAAGTTTCTCTGATAAAGGCATCATTCTCAAACACATAGAGAACTAAGTCAAATTTATAAAAATAAGAACCATTTTCCAATTGATAAATGATCAAAAAATATGATCAGTTTTCAGATGATATAATCAAAGCTGACCATATTCGATTAGATTAGCTAATAGAATAGGAAACGTAAATGACAAATGTTGGAGTGGATGGGGGGAAAATGAAACATTAATGTACTGTTGGTGTAGTTATAAACTGATTCAACCATTCTGTAAAGCAATTTGGAACTATTCCCAAAGGTCTACAAAAATCATGAGTATCCTTTGACCTAGCAATACTGCTACTAGGTCTCTATCCCAAAAGAGATAAAAACAAAAATGGAAAGTACATATATGTATAAAAATATTGATAACAGCTCTTTTCTGTGGGCAAAGAATTAGAAATTAATGGGATGTCCATCAACTGGGGAATGGCTGAACAAGTGGTGATACTTGAATGTGATGGAATACCATGCTGCTATAATAAATGATGGTCTCAGAGAAACTGGGAAAGATTTGTATGGGCTGATGCTAAGTGAAATGTATTGTGTACAAAGTAACAGCAATATTAGAAGATAATCAGCTGTGAATGACTTAGCTATTCTCAGCAATACAATGATCCAAGACAATTCTGAAGGACTTACAATGAAAAATGCTATCCATCTTCAGAGAAAGAATGGATGGTATTTGAATACAGATAGAAGCATACTTTTTTTAAAACTCTATTTTTCTTGAGCTTTTTTTGGCCTTTTTTTCTTTCACAACATGACCATTATGGATATATTTTGCATGGCTACACATGTATAACCTATATCAAATTGCTTGCCTTCTCAATGAAGGGGGTTGGTAGAGAGGAAAGGAGAGAATTTGGAACTCAAAGTTTTAAAAACAAATGTTAAAAATTGTTTTTACACATAACTGGTGAAAAAATAAAGTACTAAATTAAAATTTAATAAAACAAAAAAAATATTAGTTTGATCATTGAGTATAAGATGTATTGAAAAGAAGAGAAACTGAAATCAAGGAAACCAATTAGAAGACTATTGCCATAGTTGAAGTGACAGGTAATTAGAGTCTGAACTAAGATAGGTGCTTTATGAGTCAAGAGAATGGGAAGGAAGCAAGATATATTACAGAAGTAAAATGGACATGATTTTTAAAGTAATTGTATATGGGGAGGGGGCAGAGTTGAAATTGATTCTGAAGTTGTGACTCTCTGAAAATGGCAAAATGATAGTACCACCAATAGAAATAGGGAAATTAGAAAGAGGAGAAGGTTTGGGAGGGGAAAAAATGAGTTCTGTTTCAGAATTATTGATTTTGAAATATATGTGTACACACATATAAACACACACACTCACAAAACTTTTCAAATTGTTTGATGAAGCCAGGAATGTTTGATAGTACAAGTGGATAGAAGTCAGGATTTGGTATCTGAGGACCTAGGTTCAAATACTAATTGCTACATGTTAGTTGTGTGTCCTCACTGGCCTTCAGTTTCCTTATGTACAAAATAGTGGTTTAGAATACATTAATCTTAAGGTCCTTTCCAACTCTTCATTTTTGAATCACATGTCCTTATCCTTCTCTAGCTTAATTACTGTTCTGAGACAAGACACAAATCCCAGATACAAATCACTAATCTTATTCACCAAAAAGAAGTCCAATTTGATAAATATCCAAACTTTTGACTTTCAAGGAGATATTTTTTACATTGTAGAATTGTCTTAAAGGATCTAGTTAGGATTAATTTAAAGACTACTATATCCATTTTCCTTCTCATTTATTTGGGCTATGAAAAAAATTATCATAAAGATTGAGAAGAATCATTTGAATACAATAAAACCTTAGCATCAATTTTTTGTGGCAGCAAGAATTTCATTCTGTCACTATAACTCAGAGTGTTGCCATCACAAGTTCAATTCTGGATAAGAAAAGGGTTAACTTGAGGTAAAAACATGATTTTGAGCCTTAAATATAAAAAAAAATGGTTTCACAAACCAAAAGTAAAACAAAATTTAAAGGAAAGAATAAAGAATCTCTATCATTTGAGTAAAGTTTAGCATGAAGTCAACACAAAATATCTATCTTCAGTTTTTCACTTGCCTTGGTCAATGTGTGTTATGTTCTAAATAAACACAGTTTAAGAACCAGTGGAGGAGGGAAGCATATTTAGAGTAAAGGCAAGTGACAACAGAATCAAAATGCTAAAAAAGTCAAAGAAACAAAACCCATTTTGATTTTGTGATGTGCATTATGGCCATTTTAGAAATGTTTCTTAAAAGGAGGGAGATCTAAGGCACTTTTGAAATGAAACAAGGAATTTCAACATTTAAATGTTTTTTAAATGTTTTCATTTTTCACAATATACTTTTTCTCTTAAAGGAGCAACATATCTGTTCCCCATTTAATTCTTACCTTCCTTTTTTTTTACCAGCCCAGAAGACGGTTCTAATGCAAGTATATTTAATATTTCATGATATTAAACATTTCACCTGTATCAACCTCAAACTCCACAGAAATCATTTTCCATATGAGTCTCATAAATGGTGTCATTTTTAAAGAGCACATTTCAAAAGGCCTATATGAGAATATAGTGATATGACAAAATCTCTGTCTAGGACATTAAACTTACACCTAAATCTCCAAGAGGCTGGTGGAGGTCAATGTTTATACAGTATTTATAATAAAAAGCTCAGGAAACATCTTTCTACTATTACATTTCATGCACGTCAGTACATTATCTACCACGAGGCTGACAACTTTACTGTCTAAGGTATTTCAGTCCCCAAACCAAAATAAAAATAAAAGCATAAAAATTTTCTTTTTCCAGCTGCTTTTAAAATGGAACATATTTCAATGCCTTTCTGGAAGGCGTATTGATACGTTGTCATCTATTTCCTTAATAATATTGCAATTATAACATAATCATAAGATAATGGTCTAAAGACTAAAGATAATTAGCTGCTGCTAAATATAAACAGCCACCACTTCAATGATTTCTCTTGATGCCATTAAATGAGGGGGTAAATAGAGTAGTGTAATCATAGAATGTTAGTTTATTTATTTAAAACCACCTAGGCAACCTTCACAATGTCAGAATCTAATGATGATGATGATAATGATGAATGACAGCTAGTATACACAAATACATACACATATGTATTTATGAATGTGTTTATATGTACATATGTGTTGCCCGCAACCAGATTGTACACCGAACAGAGAGGCGTGAAATAACTTATGACATGGGCCAGGCGGAGTAGAATTACTGACTCAGTTTATTCATCTGAGGGCACAGAATATATAGGGAAGATCTAGCCTAACTTCAAAGAGTCCTCCCGTGAGATACTCCCCAGAACATCTGCTGAGGATGTAACAATCATGAATTTCCTCCTTATTAGGGTTCCTAGATTGGGCTGTAGATTCCAAGGTTTTCCCAGGCGCCTAGGCGCCACCTGCATAGAGGAGTAAATACATAAATCTAAGGTTCAAAGAGAGAGAAGGGATGTCTCAGTGACCACTTTATCAAGAAGGAATTTGGGGAGCCATACCACTTAATCCTTTGAGCCCTTTGGGGTGAAAGCCTGAGCAAAGGTCAAACTCTGCCTTGGATCTTAAACCCTTATCAGACTCTTAAGATCGGCCCTCAACACATATGTGTATGTATGTGTGTATATATACACAATTATGTATAAGTGTAAACTAGCTATCATTCATCATCATCATCATCATCATTACCATCATGCTCTATCATTTTGAAGGTTGCCTGGGTGTTTTTGAAAAAATACACTAATACTCTATGATTATGCTACTCTATTTCCCCCTCATTAAATGGCATAGGTACATACACACATGCATATGTGTGCACACACATACATACATGTATGTATATGTGTATACACACAGAGACACATAAAATTTCCCATCTTCTATAGGAAGCTTTTCCCAATTCCTCTTAATTCTTATCCATTTCCTATGTTAATTATTTTCTATTTAGTTTATATGAAGCATATGTGTGTGTGTATATATGTATGTATGTGTGTATATGTGTGTGTATTTGCTTGTATCCCTCATTAGATTATTAGCCCCTTAGGAGCAATGACTCTTTTTTGTCTCTATTTTATCCACAGCAATTAGCATAGTATATGGCACATAGTAGGCACTAAATAAATGTTTATTAACTGATTAGTGCTTTACAATTTGCAAAGCACTTTATAAGTATTAGCCAATTTAAACCTCACAACAACCCTGGGAGGTGGGTGGTATCACTGTCCAAATTTTGCAAATGAGACAAACAGTGATTAATTGATATGTCCAAGGCTACATAATTAGTATGTGTGTGAAGCTCGATTTGGACTGAGTCCTTCCTGACTCCAGGGGCATATCTCTATTAACTATACCACCCATCTGCCACAATATAGACAATAAAAGATTGTGGAAGGAAACCAGCAATTGGAGTGCTATATAGAATTCAAATCCATTTAGAAACAATGGGCTCACCAATAGTTTGATCAGACACTTGATAGGCATCAGTGGACTATGTATACTATTCCTAGTGCAGTGTTGGAGGAGTACAAAAAAATAAAGCAACATGGCTTTTGTTACAAAGAAGCAGGAAAAAAAATGCTCAGCTTTAAAATTTCCCTCTCAGTGTAGTAAGTATGAAAGAACAATACAGAATGAGAAAATGCTAAAGCAGTTAAGAGTAAATCTATCACAGATGTGATTACAGATGCAGGAGCTAATCATGGAACATTTCTTAAAGGAGTCGTGCTCTCATAATCAAATTTTGAAAGATGTACATGCATAGATTGGAATGGGAAAAGAGATCCAAGATGGTGAGAACAAGGAGATATGAGTAGACTATCTAAAAACAAGGTTGTGGTGAGAAACAAGTAAGTTATTCAGGGATGATTAATTTTGATAAAACAGAAGGACTGAGTTCAATGAAATTGGAATGAGAACACTCAAGTTCCCATCTTGACTCTGGCATTTACAAGACCTCTGACTTGGAACCAGACATTTTCTTTCTCAGGGCCTCAGTCTATTCATCTATAAAATAATGGCTTTGAACTACATGATTTCCAAAGTCCTCTACCTCTCTAACATCTGGGAAATACATGTAATAAGATTTCAGGGGGGCAACTCTGTGGCACAGTGGATAGAGCACCAGCCCTGGAGTCAGGAAGACCTGAGTTCAAATCTGTCCTAACGTGCTTACTAGCTGTGTGACCTTAGTTAAGTTACTTAACCCCAGTTGCCTCTTCAGACATAGTCTTGTTTGTTATTTGGTTCTTTTTTACAAACAGAATGCCAAAAATAAATCAGTTTAAAAAAAAAAAAGATTGCAAAGGTGAAGTTCAATAATACAGGGTCATGGCAAATTTTTAAGCTAGAAAATAATATGGTAAAAATAGTGTTTTAAAACATTCTAATAGCTATTTACAAGATGAATTATAGTAGTAGGTATTAAACATCGTAAACTAGGAAACTATTTCCATAATCCAAGGGCGATATAAGGAAAGCCTGAGATAGTGGTACTTCAGATACCAGAGAAAGGATTTAGTTAAGGAACTAGCTATAGCAACAAGTTGGATTATCAAAAAAAGTACAAGAACAAAGTAAACAAATAAAGCCATGGTTCTGAGAGATTAGAAAGATGGTTACAATATCAATCACAGAATAACTGGATTTCAGAGTTAAAAGGAACCTCACAAGCCATCTAGTCCAACTTGTACCTGAATAAGAATCACCTCTTCAATATGTATATATGGTGAGTGGTCCACACTTTGTGTGGGGACCTTCAGTGAAAAAGAATTCAGTCTCTCCTGAGGCAACTTATTCCATTTTGGAATAGCTTCAATTATTAAAGATTTTCTATAACATAGAGGATAATGAACCTTTCTTAGAACCAAGAAGACCTGTACCATAGTAAATAATAATAACAATAACATCTGCATAAGACTTATTATGTGCCAAAAACTGTGCCAAGTATTTTTTATGATTATTATCTCATTTGATCCTCACAGCAACTCTTGGAGGTAGGTGCTATTATTACCCCCCTTTTTACAGAGAGGGAAACTGGGGCAAATAGGGATTAAGTAATTTTCTCAGATTCATACAACTGTTACTGAGGTCAGATATGAATTCAGGTCTTCCTGGCTCCAAACCTAGGGCTCTACCTGTTGTGCCCCTTGGCTGTCCCTATAGAATAGGCAATAGAAAATAGAATATTTTGCTTGGAGTTAAGAATTCCTAAATTCAAATATAGTTTCAAGCATTACTAGCTGTGTGTGACCTTGGGAAAATCACTTGAGGATGAGGAAGAAAAGGAGGAAAAAGAGGACAAGGAGGAGGAGGAGATGAAGAAGAAGAAGAAGAAGAAGAAGAAGAAGAAGAAGAAGAAGAAGAAGAAGAAGAAGAAGAAGAAAGAGGAGGAGGAGGAAGAGGAGGAGGAAGAGGAGGAGGAAGAGGAGGAGGAGGAGGAAGAAAGGGAGGATGTTAAAGTATACAAAGAACTTCATAAATATTATCTCATTTTATCCTCCCAAAAACACAGACAGGTGTTATTATTATTCTGATTTTACAGATGAGACATGAGACTGACAGATTAAGTAATATGCCCAGAATTCCACAACAAGTTATTGTCTTAGGCCAGGTATTCTAAGTTCAGTACACTATCCATAGTGCCAATTAGCTGCCTCTGATAAAATGACTGAATTTATTTTTCAGTTAAATCTATTAATAATCAATTTGCAAAATAATAGTTTAATAGGTCCCCCATTAAAAACAAGATCATCTACAAATGAAATAAAAAAGTAAAGATCATATTATGAATGACTTGACACATCTATATAGATTTTAATTTTATTTTAAAGAAGTAGATTTTTTTTGTATATGAGAGTATAAAAACAAATTTATTTGCCATGACTAGATAATATAATTTATCATTTATTTGAACAAATATGAGATAAGAAAATTAGGTACATAGATATAGTACGAGGGATATGTGAGATGTGATCTTTTTTTAAGGTAGTCATCTGGGAATGATGGTACATACTTGTAATCTCTTTAGAGTGGAGCCTGCGACTGTTGGACCACTTGAGTTGATAAGTTCTAAATTTCAGTGTGCTAAGCCCATACAGTGTCCATACTGGATCTGACAATAATATAGTGAAGTACTGTCCAGGAGCAAGGGGCCACCAGATTTCCTAAGGAGGGGCAAAACAGTTCCGGATAGAAAAATGGAATAATGCCCATGAGTGGCTACTAGAAGTCAAGCCTGGATAAGATAAGGAGACCCAGTCTCATGAAAAAAATAATAAATTGGAGATTGCTGCATAAAATTTGGAAACCACTGAGTGTTCATCAAACTCTCAATAACTATTTTTTAGTTCTCAACATTCAAACCATTCCAAATCCTTTTAATAGTACAACCGCTTAAGCAAATTTCTTTATCTTGATCATTAGAATAATAAAGGAAGCTTTTCCAAATACTTTCCTAAAATACAGGTGCACTTAGCTATGGCATTTCCCTGACCTACCCTTCTAACAAAGAAAATGACAATCACCTATAATCTGCTCTTGATTAAATCGTGTTGGTTCTTTATGATTACTCCTTCCTATATAATTTTTTTTTCAACAACCCCTCAAGTAATACATTCTAGAATCTTTCCTTGAATCATCATCAATCTCAATGTCCTGTTTCAACCTATTTGAAGCTGCTATTCTGCCATGGATTTGAAAACTCAAACATTTGCCCTTTTCCATTCTCAAAGCATCTTTCCATTTTTCAATGATCTCCCAAAGATTTCTCAACAATTATAATCACCAGTTTTTTGAATAGTCTGGAATATGCTTCATCTGTGGCTAGTGACATTCATTCACTAATTGTTTTAGCTAACATTTATATAGAACCTACTATGTGCCAAAAATTATTATGTCATATCATCTTCATAATAATCCTTGGAGGTAGGAGATATTATGACACCCATTTTGCAGATGAGGAAACTGAAGAAAAGTGACTTAGCCTAGGGCATATCAGTAAACAGCTGAGGCTGGATTTGAACTCAGATCTTCCTGACTCCAGGCTTGTGCTACACCCACTGTGCCATCTAGCTGTTATCAAAGTCAGCTAAGTGTTCTCTTAATCTTTTTCTACTTATGAGTTGCAAATTCCTATTAGTCATTTTTGTTCTATCTTTTCCAGTCTAAACTTATCCTGCTTGGTAAATAAAACATATGAAAACTAACAGTTAAATAGTTCTGCACCTTCTTCATCACGTATCACTGTATACATCCCACAATATGGAACTTAGGAAAGCATGTCTAACAATATGTCCTGAATGAAAAAGATGACTTTTGGTGCCAACTTCTATTATACCACTTCTCTTGACACTTCTCGTGGCAACCTTCCTTTCTTCTCTATTCCCTTCTACCACTCTCATGATAAACCTTTTCTACTAGTTACAATTGTTCAGACTCTTTTTCTACTCTAACCCTGACCAATCCCATTATATTACAGGTGAATCTACCATTTTCATTTTATGGGATCACCTACACCCAAAACAAATTTTCTTACTCATCTAAAACTTTCTTTTTTTTAAAAATTTTTTAAATTTATTTTGATTTATTAACAATCACTTCCATATGCTTTTGAGTTGAAAATTTTTCTCCCCCTTCCTCCCCACCAACCTCCTCAAAACGGTGCACAATCTGATATAGGCTATACATTTACATTCCTATTAAACATATTTTCACATTAGTGAAGTTGTAAGTAAAAATTAAAACCAATAAGAGGAACCATCAGAAAGAGGAAACAAAACTCAACAGAAGAAAAAAATGATAGCATTCAACTTCCATAGTTCTTTCTTTGGATGTGGACAGCATTTTCCATCCGAGGCCTCTGGAGATGTCTTAGATCCTTGTATGCTGAGAAGGGTTCAGTTTACAATATTAGTCATTCACAACATGGCTGTTCTTGTGTACAAAGTTCTCTTGGCTCTGCTCACTTCACTCAGTATCAGAACACAAAGGTCTTTCCGGGTTTTTCTGAAGTCAGCCTGTTCATCATTTCTTATACCACAATAGCATTACATTACATTCATATACCACAACTTGCTCAGCCATTCCCCAATTGATGGGCATCCTCTCAATTTCCAATTCTTTGCCACCACAAAAAGAGCTGCCATGAATATTTTTTGTACATGTGGGTCCTTTTCCCATTTGTTTGATCTCTTTGGGATATAGCCCTAGAAGTGCTATTGCTGGATCAAAGGGTATGCACATTTTTTAGCCCTTTGGGCATAGTTCCAAATTGTTCTCCAAAATGGTTGGATCATTTCACAACTCCACCAACAATGTATTAGTGTTCCAATTTTCCCACATCTTCTCCAACATTTATCATTTTCCTGTTTTGTCATGTTGGCCAATCTGATAGGTGTGATGTGGTACCTCAGAGTTGTTTTGATTTGCATTTCTCTAATCAATAATGATTTAGAGCATTTTTTCATATGACTATAGATGGCTTTAATTTCTTCATCTGAGAACTGTCTGTTCATATCCTTTGACCATTTATCAATTGGGGAATGGCTTGTTCTTATAAATTTGTCTTAATTCTCTTATATTTTAGAAATGAGGCCTTTATCAGAGAGACTGGTTGTAAAAATTCTTTCCCAATTTTCTACCTTCCTTCTAATCTTAGTTGCATTGGCTTTGTTTGTGCAAAAACTTTTCAATTTAATGTAATCAAAATTATCCATTTTGCTTTTCATAATGTTCTCTATCTCCTGTTTGGTCATGAATTCTTCTGTTCTCCATAGATCTGATAGGTAAACTATTCCTTGTTCTCCCAGTTTACTTATGGTATCAGCCTTTATATCTAAGTCATGAACCCATTTTGACTTTATTTTGGTATATGGTGTGAGATTTGGGTCTATGCCTAGTTTCTGCCATACTCTTTTCCAGTTTTCCCAGCAGTTTTTTTCAAAGAGTGGGTTCTTATCCCAGAAGCTGGGGTCTTTGGGTTTATCAAATAATAGATTACTATAGTCATTGACTACTGTGTCTTGCATATTTAACCTATTCCACTGATCCACCTCTATTTCTTAGCCAGTACCAAGCAGTTTTGATGATTGCTGCTTTATAATACAATTTAAGATCTGGAATTGCTAGGCCACCTTCCCCTGCATTTCTTTTCATTAGTTCCTTTGATATTCTGGATTTTTTTTTCCAAATGAATCTTATTATTTTTTCTAACTCTATAAAATAATTTTTGGTAGTTTGATTGGTATGGCACTGAATAAGTAAATTAGCTTAGGTAGGATTGTCATTTTTTTATATTAGCTGGCCTACCCATGAGCAACTGATGTTTTTCCAATTATTTAGATCTGATTTTATTTGTGTGAAAAGTGTTTTGTAATTGTGTTCATAGAGTTCCTGGGTTTGTTTCAGGAGGTAGACTCCTAAATATTTTATAATGTCTACAGTAAGTTTAAATGGATTTCTCTTTCTATCTCTTGCTGTTGGGCTTTGTTGGTAATATATATAAATGTTGATGATTTATGTGGGTTTATTTTATAGCCTGCAACTTTGCTAAAGTTGTTTATTATTTCAAGTAGTTTTTTACTTGATTCTCTAGGATTCTCTAAGTATATCATCATGTCATCTGCAAAGAGTGATAGCTTTGTTTCTTCTTTGCCTATTCTAATGCCTTCAATTTCTTTTTCTTTCTTATTGCTGCTAAGGTTTCCAGTACAATATTGAATAACAGTGGTGATAATGGACATCCTTGTTTCACCCCGATCTTATTGGAAATGCTTCTAGCTTGTCCCCATTACATATAATGCTTGCTGAAGGTTTTAGATAGATGCTATTTATTATTTTAAGGAAGACTCCATTTATACCTATGCTTTCTAGTGTTTTTAATAGGAATGGGTGTTGTATTTTATCAAAAGCTTTTTCTGCATCTATTGAGATGATCATGTGGTTTCTGTTGGTTTTGGTGTTGATATGCTCAATATGCTGATAGTTTTCCTAATATTGAACCAGCCCTGCATTCCTGGTATAAATCCTACCTGGTCATAGTGTATTATTCTTGTGATAAGTTGCTGCAATCTATTTTCTAATATTTTGTTTAAATTATTTGCATCTGTATTCATTAGAGAAATTGGTCTATAATTTTCTTTCTCTTTTGACTCTTCCTGGTTTAGGTATCACACCATATTTGTATCATAAAAAGAATTTGGTAAGACTCCTTCTTCACCTATTTTCCCAAATAGTCTATATAGTATTGGAATTAATTGTTCTTTAAATGTTTGATAGAATTGCATGTAAATCCACCTGGCCCTGGAGATTTTTTCCTAGGGAGTTCATCAATGGCTTGTTCAATTTCTTTTTCTGAGATGGGGTTATTTAAGTATTTTACTTCCTCTTCTGTTAATCTGGGCAATTTATATTTTTGTAAATATGTATCCATTTCACTAAGATTGTCTAATTGTTGGCATATAGTTGGGCAAAATAATTCCTAATTATTGTTTTAATTTCCTCTTCCTTGGTGGTAGCTTCACCCTTTTCATTCTTGATACTAGTAATTTGGTTTTCTTCTTTCTTTTTTTAAATTAAATTAACCAAAGGTTTATCTATTTTTATTTTTTTTCATAAAACCAGCTCTTAGTTTTATTTATTAGTTCAATAGTTTTCTTAATTTCAATTTTATTAATTTTTCCTTTGGTTTTCAATATTTCTAATTTAGTGTTTAGTTGAGGATTTTTAAGTTGTTCTTTTTCTATTTTTTAGTTGTATGCCCAATTCATTAATCTCCTCTTTTTCTATTTTATTTATGTAAGCATTTAGAGATATAAAACTTCCCCTAAGAACTGCTTTCACTGCATCCCATAAGTTTTGGTATGTTGTCTCATTATTGTCATTCTCTTGAATGAAATTATTGATTGTTTCTATGATTTGTTGTTTGACCCAATCATTTTTTAGGATTAGATTATTTAGTTCCCAAGTATTTTTAGTCTATCTTTCCATGGCCCTTTATTACATTAATTTTATTGCATCATGATCTGAAAAGGATGCATTTAATATTTCTGCCTTTCTGCATTGGATTGTGAGGTTTTTATGCCCTAGTACATGGTCAATTTTTGTGTATGTGCCATGTACTGCCAAGAAAAAGTATATTCCTTTCTATCCCATTCAGTTTTCTCCAGAGGTCTATCATACCTAACTTTTCTAATGTTCTATTCACCTCCTTAACTTCTTTCTTGTTTATTTTGTGGTTAGATTTATCTAGTGCAGAGAGGGGAGGTTCAGGTCCCCCACTAGTATAGTTTTGCTGTCTATTTCTTCCTGTAACTCCCTGAACTTCTCCTCTAAGAATTTGGATGCTATACCATTTGGTGCATATATGTTTAGTAATGATATTACTTCATTGTCTATGGTGCCTTTTAGCAGGATGTAGTTTCCTTCCTTATCTCTTTTGATTAGATCTATTTTTGCTTTTGCTTTGTCTGAGATCAGGATTGCTACCTGCTTTTTTACTTCAGCTGAGCATAATATATTCTGCTCCAGCCTTTTACCTTTACCCTGTATGTGTCACTTTTTCAAATGTGTTTCCTGTAAACAACATATTGTAGGATTATGGTTTTTAATCCATTCTGCAATCCATTTCCATTTTATGGGAGAGTTCATCCCATTCACATTCACAGTTATGATTACTATCTGTGTCTTTTTCTCCATCCTTTTCCCCCTTATGCTTTTCTTTCTCCTTTTCCTTTCCCCCCTTCACTAGTGTTTTGCTTTTGACCCACCTCCTTCAGTCCCTCCTCCCTTTTATTATCCCTTTCCCTTTTCTTCCCCTTTACTTACTGCTTCTTCCCTCCCTTCTTCCCCCTCCCTTTTCTTTCCCCTTTTCCCTCCTACTGCCTATAGGGCAAGTTAGATTTCTATACCTAACTGATTATGTATTTCCCTTCTTGAGCCAAATCTGATGAGAGTAAGGTTCAAACAATGCTCACCCCCCTCTTTCCCTCTGCTGTAATAGGATTTTGTGTCTTTTCCTGTAATGTAATTTACCCTTGTCTGCCTCCTCCTTTCTCAGTACATTTTCTAAGATCAGACTGATCCACTTATTTGGATCCATTTAACCCACTTAGATTTTTTTTATCATTACATCAAAGTCAACTAATATCCACCCTCTTTATGTATACTCCTTTAACATGGTGTAATAACAATACAGTTCTCAAGGTTGCAAGTGTCATATTCCCTTGTAGGGGTTTAAACACCCCCTTATTAACAACATATTGTATCTTTCTGTCCCATTTACCTTTTTATGTCTTCTTGAGTCTGTACTTGAAGATCAAATTTTTTGTTGAGCTCTGGTCTTTTTATCAGGAAAGTTTGGAAGTCCCTATTTCATTGAATATCCATCTCCTCCCTTGAAAAATGATGCTCATTTTTGCTGGGTAGTTGATCCTTTTCCAAGCTCCTTTGCCTTAGGAATATCATGTTCCATGCCCTGCGGTCTTTTAATGTAGAAGCTGCAAGGTCCTGTGTAATCCTGACTGTGGTTCCATGATATTTAAATTGTTTCTTTCTGGCTGCTTGCAGCACCTTCTCTTTCATCTGGTAATTTTGGAATTTTGCTATTATATTCCTTGGTGTTGTCAATTTGGGATCTCTTTCAGGTGGTGATGTATTCTTTCTATGGTTATTTTCCCTTCTGGTTCTAGGACTTCAGGCAGTTTTCCTTTATGATTTCCTGAAAGATACTGTCCAGGCTCTTTTTTTCATCATGATTTTCAGGTAGTCCAATAATTTTTAAATTGTGTCTCCTGAATCGATTTTCCAGGTCGGTTGTTTTACAATGAGGTATTTTATTTTCATCTTTTTTTCATTTTTTTGTTTCTGTTTGACTGATTCTTGCTCTCTCATAGAGACATTAGTTTCCATTTGTCCAATTCTACTTTTTAACAGATTTTTTCTTCTGTTAGTTTTTGTACTTCCTTCTTCAATTGGCCAATTGTGTTTTTCAGGGACTTGTTTTCTTCAGTGTACTTTTTTTCCAATTGGCCAATTGTATTTTTAAAGGACTCTTCTACCTCTCTCATTTGACTTTAAAATCCTTCTTGAGCTCTTCTAAGAAGGCTTTCTGGGCTTCAGACCAGTTCATAGTCCCTTTTGTTGTTGCAGATGCGGGTTTGTTGACAATGTTGTCCCCTTCAGAATTTCTGTCTTGATCTTCACTTTCTCATAATATGAATCTATGGTGCATTTCTTTTTACTCCTGGCATTTCTTTATTCCCTGGCCTTTAAAGAGATTGAGCTCTCCTGCTGGGGAACAGAGGGCACTGACTCAAACTTCTTGTGTTGGGAGCCTTGGTCTTGGTCACTGGCTTTGTGTGCTGGGGCCTCTTATGTTGGCAATTGGAGGCTATAGGGCTCTGGCACCTTACCTGGTGTTGAGCTGGAATCAGCAAGGCTGGAACTTTCAGGCAATTCTAGGGTGCCTGCTTTTCCTTTCCTTTAGCTTTCTTCAGCTCCTTTTAGATGGGTGCTGCAGGGTGTTTATCTGCCTGGGTCTCCCTGCAGTGCTGCCTCTCTTGTTTCTGCAAATGCACCGAGAGATTCCTTTGTGGTAGAGTGCCGAGGCACCTGGTGGTTTTCTGAGCTGGTTTCCACAGGTTCCCCCCTCCCTCACTTAGGCATTTGAAGGTCCAGGTGTTGGTGTTTGCCTGCTCTAACACCTGGGCTTCAGGTTGGTTGACAGTTGGAGACTGTAGGGTTCTGACAGCTTACCTGGTGTTGGGTTGGAATCAGCAAGGCTGGGACTTTAGAAAGGCTTCAGGTTGCTTTCTTCAGCTCCTTTCAGATGAATGCTGCCCTTTGCTTGTCTGCCTAGGGTCTTTTGTAGTGCTGCTTCCCTTACTTTTGCTGAGATACTGGGAAACCAGTTGACAGGCTGCTGCACTGCTGCTCCCTGTCTTTCTCTGCTTCAGTTGTTCCACGGTTTTTTTCTGGGGTGATATTTTCTGAGTTTTCAGAGGTTGATAGGGGGGAGTGAGAGTGACTAACTTTTTACTCTGCCATCTTGGCTCCTGGAAGCGGAATTCATGTCCAAGTTTCAATATGTTTTCAGGCACATTGTGAGGTTGTAAATTCTATTAGTAAATTAAAGTAGTAGTAGTAGTAGTAATAGTAGTAGTAGTAGTAGTAGTAGTAGTAGTAGTAGTAGTAGTAGTAGTAGTAGTGACAAGGTTACATTTTAAATTGAGTTTTCAAAAATTCTATATGTGCATATTGTCATTTACTCAAAATATTTTCAAGTACTGAAAATGGTATCTTTAGTGTAGAAATGAGTAAATAGAATCAAAGATGTTAGATGACACATCCATGGTCACATTACTACTAAGTTGGCACAGGGAACTCAAACTCAAGCTATTCTGATTCCAGTTCTTGGACTGCTCAAGACTGGATAATTCATTTAACTCATGTAAGGATATATAGGACACAGAATGATTCACCTAACTTATGTAAGTGTCAATTCTGTCACCTGTAAAATGATTGGATTGGACTAACTAGCTAACCTCTAAATTCCCTATGACCTTTAAATCTATTATCCAGAAAATAGAGTATAGGACAAAATGGGAATACATTGCACATAGAGTGAACATGAAGTCCTTGAAACAGTTGACCCAGTAATGCTTCCCTTTGTATTGTTTTTGAAGTAGTTACTGCATTAAATGGTAACATTTAATAACCAAGTTAAGAGACAGTTAAGGGGGCAACTAGGTGGCACAGTAAAAAGAGCACAGGTCCTGGAGTCAGGAGGACCTGAGTTCAAATCTAGAAGCCTCAGACACATAACACTCACTAGTTGTATGACTTTGGGCAAATCAACCTAAATGCCTTGCCCCCCCCAAAAAAAAACCATACCAGGTATTTAATTAATGGTTATTAATTGATTGACACTAAAACTTTTATTACTTGAAATGGTAACAAGTAAAGAGAGAGAAATTAAAAGTGTAAATAGGTAAAGAGGAGATAAAACTACCCCTATTTGATGATGGTACGATTGCTTATAAAACTCTAGAGAATTAGCAAAGATAGTAATTGAGGTAATTAATAGGTTTGGGAAAGTTATAGCTACAATACAACCACTCAAAAATCAACAACACATGTAGACAAAGTAACATCCAAAAGGCAATAGTGAAAAGGAAAAAAAAACATATTAAATAACTATAAAATATATAAAATATCTGGGAATCACTATACCAAAACACACAAACTATTTGCATATAATTAATTACCAAGTATTCCATAATAAATAATGAACTTAAATAGCTGGAAGAATGCTTAGTGTTCATGGCCAGGCTATGCCAATATAATTTTGTTTTTTTAACTTTTCCATACTGGCCACATTGCAAAAATGAAATAAAACCAAAAGCAAACAAATAAACAAAAAACACCTTAGGTGGGGATACCAAACTTTTATCAAGGAAATTTCATATTTAATTTTATTTTTCGTCATTTTATGGTTCCACTTCTTATTCAGGGTGCATTAGTTTTGTTTGTGCAAAAGTTTTTCAATTTCACCTTTTATAATTGCCTCTATCTCTTGTTTGGTTAAGAAAACATCTCTTTATCTTAACATTCTTAGTTGTTAATCACTATCTTTTGCCTTAAAGAGTATTAGTGCAATGGATAGAATGCTGGGCCTGGAGTAAGGAAGAAATCTTCCTAAGTTCAAATCTGGCCTTAGACACTTATTAGCTATGTGACCTTGGGTAAGTCACTTAATCCTGTTTGCCCTAGTTCTTCATCTGTAAAATGAGCTGGAGAAGGAAATGACAAACCACGCCAGTATCTTTGCAAAGAAAACTCAAAAGGGAGTCACAAAGAGTCAGACATGACTGAAATGACTGAACAACAAGTTTCTGTCAAACTGTTCTCCAGTTTTCCCAGTAATTTTTGACAAATAGTGAATTCTTGTTCACTTGAGTTTCTCAAGCCCTAGATTACTATGGTCATTTACAGCTGTGTATAATATAGCTAATCTATACCACTTACCAGCTACTCTATTTCTTAGCCAGTACCAGATTGTTTTAACTACCACTTTGTAATACAGTTTGAGATCTGATACTGCTAAGCTACCTTCCTTCACATTTTTTACCTTGATATTATTGACCTTTTTTTCTTCCACATGAATTTTGTTATTTTTTTGTAGTGCTATAAAATATTTTCCTGATAATTTGATTAGCATGACACTAAATAAGTAAATTAATTTAGGTAGAATTATAATTTTGATTATATTGGCTTGGCCTAGCCATGAGCAATTAATGTTTCACCAGTTGTTTGAATCTGACTTTGTGTGAAAAGTGTTTTGTAATTGTGTTCACATAGTTCCTGGCACATAAATTCCCAAGTATTTTGCATTGTTAGCAGTTACTTAAAATAGAGGGGTTTTTTTCTATTTCTTACTGCTGGATTTTGTTAATAACATGTAGAAATACTGAAGATTTGAGTAGGTTTATTTTATATCATGCAATTTACTGAAGATGTTGTTTCAACTAATTTTTTTTTAGTTAATTTTCTAGGATCCCTAAGTATACCATCATATCATCTGCAAGGGGTAATGATTTTGTTTCTTCAGTGCCTTTTCGTGTTCCTTCAAATTTTTTTTCTTGTCTTCCTACTATAGCTAGCATTTCTAGAAAAATATTGAATAAGAGTAGCAATAATGGTCATCCTTTCTTTACCCCTGATGTTATTGAGAAGACTTCTAGCTTATCCTTATTACAGATAATGCTTAATGATGGTTTTAGATAGATACTACTTATTATTTTAAGGAAAGCTCCATTTATTACTATACTTTCTAGTGTTTTTGATAAGAATGAGTACTGCATTTTGTCAAAAGCTTGTTACACAACTGTTGAAATAATGATAGGATTTTTTTGGTTTTGTGTTTATATGTCAATATAATTTATTTTTAAATGACAGAGCTACAAAATTAATTTAAACATTTAATCTATGTCAATTATATTATCAAAATGATACTTACAGAACTCAATGAAGCAAGTTTCACTTGGAAAAATTAAAAAATGGAATGTTAATGGAAATTATGGACAGACGTAAGGATCACAAAGCAGTAGTCATCAAACCTGTCAGGTATTAGTTAAAAAATAAGGAGGTAAGTAAATTGAAGAAACAAAATAAGGGTGAGTCAGAAACAATAAAATGCACTGACCATGTTTGATAAACTAGAAAATATAAAATAGGAATGTTCTCCTTCTTTGATTAAAAGAAAGAACTATTGGGAATCTGGAAAGTATGGAAAAAATTAGTTTAGGACCAATACTTTATAAATATATTCCACAATACATTCTAACATGATATTAATATTAAATAACATACCATAAAAATAATTAGAAGAGAATCACATCATATACTTTCTTGACCAAACAAGAGATAGAGGAGATTACAGAAGATGAAACTGAGAAGCTTCCACACAAACAAAATTAACGTACCTTGGAAAAGAAGTGAAGCCATCGAAAAGTAAAAATTAAAATTAAATATGAAATTTCTCTAATAAAAGTTTGGTATCCCCAGTAAGTACACAATTAATGGGATAGATAGATAGATAGATAGATAGATAGATAGATAGATAGACAACAGACAGAGATGATGAAAAGTCATTCTCCAACAGATAAGCATTCAAAGGATACAGAGTTTTTGTTCTTTTAAAGAATTACTCTAAGATCACATAACTGTCCAACTAACATATTTTATTCATCTACATAGCTGTTCATTTCTCTATTTAATTCTTTATTTGCCTGTTTGCCTATTCATTTCATTCATTCATCCATCTATTCATTCATTCATTTGTTTGTATTAACCTCAAACCTAGAATGAGGTCAGCACAAAGGATATGTAGTCTCTGCAATGAGTTTCAAGTTTTATTTCTGCTTGTTAGTACTATATGTATATTAAGATACAAGTTGTGGCTTCAGTTTCTTATCCATAATATTAGGGAGTTAGTTTAGATGGCCTCCAAGTTTCTTTTTCTGCTCTAAATCTATACTTCTATTATTCCTTTAGTGGAGTGAATACTTTAGAAACTCCTTCCACCAATAAAGATCAGCAACTTGTTATATTCTTGAGGAGCCACAAGCCACAGTGAGAGTTTTAGTAAGTTTCCTGTGGTCAAATAGCTAAAATATGTCAGAGACAGCTGTACAATGTACCACCTCCCTGCTTTCCATTATATCATACTGTTTTTCCTAAAAATTATGTAACTAAAAGTGAATCATGATGCTAACATTAGTAAATGAGGACAAGGACCTGGTCTTATTAATATTTATGTTTTTCTCAAACCCATAGAATTGTTCATGTTTAGAATAGGATTATCATGATAAAAAATTAAATGGATAAATAGGTAAATAAATATTACTATGTACTAATACTTCAAGCTGATGAACTCGCTTTTCAATTTCTTCATCTTTTGCCTCATGCAAACTTCCTAATTGTTATTAGAATTAAAATTTTTGAAATGCATTGCATGCATTATCTCCTTTTGTCCTCACAATAGCCCTCTGATTTATAATCATTCCCTTTTACAGATGAGAAATTGAAGTTTCAGGGAGATTAAATGACTTACTAGTGGTCACACAAACAGTAAGCATTGGATATGAAAATTGAATCAAGAGCTCTCTTGCCTCCCAGTCCAGCATTTTTTGTCCTATGAGGCATCATCTTTCCAAGCTTTTCTCAAACAAGCAAAAAAATACTTTCTAAACCAAACCAAACCAAATAAAAACTCACTGTACTCAAAGAATATACATTATAACACTTTTTTCCAATAATCAAATACCCTTGCCTATATTTTAGCTTATATTACCTCAGCAGACATATCGTTGTGCTCTGTATTATTGATAGGAAAATTCTCTTGCCAAATCTCTATTGCAAAAGGATTTTTTCAATCTACTTTTACATTTTCTCTATCTCTTTTTGGTGAGATGATATTCAATTCTGTCCCCACATGGCTTATGAGTATTAATGAAATAAGAAGAATAATCTCCAAATGAAGAACTGAGATAACTCTATTAGGTTTTAAAAAGAATTGCATGTCTGACAAAACGTGATGCTTCCCTTAATCTTAAACCAGTAAATCCTTAATGTGCTTAGGTATGGGAATAGTTCACATGAGATTTCTTTTTTTTTTTTTTAACAATTGTTAAGTTACTCATCAGCAGGAGAAGGATGAAGGAATAGGAGAATTTTGCCTCTTCAATAAATAAAACTCATTTTTGACTAGACTGCTTACAGCTTATAAAGATTTATCATATGACTGAAGTTCAAAGCATCTAGCTTTGGGAATGTGGAAAGAAATATCATCATTCATTAGCACATGGCTTTAGGAAACCTGAAGGAATTCCTCCAGTCATGCTAATTTGTGTTAGGTTCAGGAACTTATCAAAATCTCCTTAAAACCACACAGATACCATGTAGATTAACCCACAGCATTATCACTCAGGATTTAAAACAGTGAGAGAGAATGATTTTCAGAAGTTTTTAAAAAATATATCTTTCAAAAACCATAATCCTTGATTTGTCCTCTTTCTTAGAAGTGGTTTCTGTCATGTCCTACTGCGTAGGAAGTTATTCATATGTCTGGCAAGGACTGCGGTCAATTTAGTGGGAGAGGAAGTGAACACGAATTGCTTCTTACATTAAAGCTTCCAAGCCCAAGAATCTAATAATCAAACAAGCCATTACAACTACTGTTTAATAATAACTATTTGAAAAGCTCATCAGAAAACAGATAATGCCTCTATGTGCCTGTCGGCCTGCTTTATATATGCCCTGGTAGAACAGCATATGGTTTCTTTGATGGAAAGTAATGGAAAATGACAGGCTGTTTGAAGATGCTCTAGCCACAATTTCATGAATAATGCATGAGGGTAACAGGTATAATCAGTGCAGTTTAATAGTCTGCAGCCTCTGGAGAGACAACAGCAGCATATAGAAGAATTGCTTCTTCTTTTGGGGTACCTTACACTAGTATTTTTCAAAAAATCTTTTCTCTCTCTTTCATATTCTTTAGCCTTGATGGTCCAGCCTATATAATATCAATCCAGGCACAAAAATAAGATGATGGCAATCTTTAAATTATTAATAGCAAGTTTAATTCCTCTCACTTCTTGATATTTATGCCTGAAATAAAGCTGTAATCCATACTGCACCTAATTTTCAGGTTCTATAAATAGGAAACAAAAATGGTGATGCCTTCAATGCTCCAAGTTTTCATTGAGAAATATTGGAATTGCTTAAATTGAGATCTTGGTCTGAAGACATTCCTACATACTATGGATTATCTTTCATTTCAATTTATGTTGATAAATCTTTCACATAGACTTACATATAAAATTTCCAGTTCTATATTTATGCTTATTTTTCCCAAGATTAGTTGCTGAAAATATCAGTCAGTAATCCAAAAGAAAATAATGTAGCACAAGACAGCTTAATGGAATCATCCTGGAAACATTATTTTTGCTTAATGCACAGATTTGATTTTTGACATTAATCTTTGCTTCCACTTCAAGATATGAGAGAGAGTGGGACAACCTAAGCCTCAAAGTATTTATGTCACTGAAAAAAATAACATTGTTTTTTAGTTAATAAAAAAGACATTCTACACTAGATACTTAATTTGAATCCTATAGATTCAAATTAAAAGAAACACCTACTATACACAGAGTCCTATACTGAATGCTATGAAAAATGAAGCTTAAATAATACATTGTTTCTGCCTTCAAGAAGGCAGAAATCTTATTGTGGAAGATTACAGGAAAATAAGAAATTGACATAGACAACTCTTTTTAAGATAATAATGATAAATACATTAGAGAGTGAAATCATCAATATATTCAGAATTGACAAGAATCAACTTTTTTCAGCTTTTTAAGATATCAGAAATGTAAATGCTTGAAGGCAGAACACTTTAATAGATTATTAATTACTTTGGTGTGGATTCTGTCTTCACTGAGGTAAATGTAACCTATCTATCCTTTTCATGTTTTTCCTTTCCTGTCTCTATTTTTCTACAAATCTTCCAAAGATTATCATGCTTCAGACTTTTCTATAGTTCTTAAAATAGTACATGGATATGAAAGAAATAATCATGTTGTCCATCTATTAGGCTTCAATATATGACCAATTTTCTTCTTATTTTTTTTTTGGTCATATATTGAGCAATCTGGCTCCAACTTTTCCTTCCATTCTTACTACATCTCACTTCCTCATCACACACTCAGTATAGCACCAAGACTTGACTATTTCAATTCCCCATACACAACATTCCAACTCTTATCTCCTGGACTTTTCACCAGATCTTTATTATCTCTGGAATGCTTTCATTATTCACCTCTACATTTTGGAAACCCTAGTTTCCTTCATAGCTCAGATAAAGCTCCAGAATATTTTGTATCCACCTCTTTCCTGGCAAAACCAAATTTTTATTTTTTCAGTATGCATTTTGTGTATATTTATTTGTATTTATTATTTTTAGTAAAATGCCAGCTTCCTGAGGTGCCTTCTGGGTCACCTCCAAATTATATTACTCCAAGATTATGGCTATAGGACCATGAATGTAGAGCTAGAAAGGACAGTACATACAATTTAGTCTAACTCTTTCATTTTCAAATGAAGCCCAGAGAGGTGAAGCTACTTGACCCAGGTAACAAAGAGAGCACGTGGCATAGTTGGCACTCAAACTCAGATTTTCTTACTTAGAAGTGAACATGTTTTTCCACTATACACCATAAAGCATCATCAAGGAAATCTGTTATTTAAAAAGAGTTTTTGCAGTACAGAACAACTTGTAATTATGAAAAATACTGTACAAATACCCATGGAGCTATGTCAATAATGTCCTGTTTAAATAAGGGCCCAAGTCTTTGTCCTAGCATAAAGCCCATCCAAGGCCCATCACAGATTTTTATATTATTATAAAGTAATTCCATTGCTTGCCATGTAATAGAACATTGTAACAGCAATATACATTCTTCAACTTGTTTTTTCAGTGTATATGTCAAGACAAATCCTTATTGCATAACTGCAGAGCTCATTGAGGAAGTCCTTTAGTGTTCTGTGATAATTACAATCTAAACAATGTCTTCTAAAACAGTGGCATCTCTAGAACCTTTATGTGAAGAGAAAATTGATTTATTTTTAACACTGAGCAATAATTCAGTAAAAAGCTATTAGGGAAAATATTTTGATTTATATCCTTTATGAGAGTCTTTCCTAAAAATGACAATATCTAAAACACAAGATAGGGAGTTTTAGGTTGCCTTCATACCAAAAAAAAAGTAGTATGAGAAGAACAGTGACATGTCATCTTCTCAACGACATGTCTTACTAACTAACCACACCCTAACTAGAAATATTTTACTGAATCAAGTTATTTAAGATAGAGAGCTGGATTTGGAGGCAGTTATGCCCAAAATTCATGCCAACTCACACCCATCCAAGTTTAAAAAATGATAAAAAAATACACCTAGGAATGGGTGAAAGTAATTTCAGAGGATAATAGCAATGACCCGTTATATTCTGAATACAAATATATTAAGGACCTTCTGCTCAATGGCTCTGAGGAGTTTGACCTAGTCTGTGGCTTCTTTGCTAATGGCATCACCACTTGTACATGAAAGACTACACCTTCCTCCCAGAAAAAGAACATTAACTACAATAATGAAAAATTTCATCTCCTGGTCTTTAGCTGCATAACAAATATGTACTAGACCCAGTCAGAGACCTTGCATGATTTTCCTATCTTTGTTCCACAGCATGAGTGTAGGAGTGAAGGTGGCAAATGGTTGGAGTAATCTGAGGCTAAAGTTTGGCTAGGAGTAATTGATAATATAATAAAGGTTATAGTGATTCAAGAGAGGAAAACATTGTAGAGTTTGATTAGCTCACAAAGGGGTCAAGATGGGGAAAAGAGGAAAATATGGTTAGCACACAAAATATAACCTGGAAGAGAATTGAGTCATGGCGTGGACAACAACTAGGTTCTATGTGTTGGAAGGCAGAAGGAGAAGTGAAAAGCTCACAGATTATGGTCAGAAAAAGAGAGTTCAGAATTCTTGAATATAGAGATGGTACATTTGTGGGTAATGGCATGATTAAGATATGACCATCAGTTTATATGGCTGAGGTAGGGTGGAGTAGCTCTTGGGTAATAGGTAGGTTGAAGAAATGAGTGTTACAGGGAAGGAAAGTTAATATACATGTTCAAGTTTCCTACTATAGGAGAGGCATTGAGGGGGAGAGAACAATTGTGAGCCAGGCATTGAACTCATTAAGGAAAAAAAAATTAATGACCTAAGTGTCTTTAAACAATAGCAATTGGGATTTTGATTAGATGGTAGATATGAATAACATAGACTTCAAAGGAAGAGAGGTTGCAGAATGACGGAGGCAGAGAGAGGGAAACCTGGAAAAGACAATGAGGAGCAAGAAGTATTTCAACTCCCTTACCTCAAATGGTTAACCACAGTGAATGAATGAAAATACAGCCAGGATGAGGAATGTTGATCAGGGAAGCTATGTCATCAGAAGGGATTTAGGTTTCATTAATAGATAGAAGATGGAAGGATTAGGAGAGGAAAGTATTTAAGATGAAGGAGAGGTTTTTTTTTTCCTATGGAACAAATATTTGAAAGGGCACAGTGGAAGGTCTAGGTAGTGTTTTGTCAAAAGTTTGGGATGATAAGGTTGATGGGGATATGAATATGAAATAAAATGATGGGAGGTGAGAAATTGGGTTTGAATGATGAATTACAGAAATAAAGAATCATGAAGGGTATGAGCAGATGAGAGAATGCTCATCATTGAGTGGAGGATCCTACATTTCCTAATAGAAACTGGAGATTGGGCTAAAGGTAAGTGCAATATGAGATGGGGGTATGCATGGTCAGATGCTAGGCCCCACTTCACAACTATTTTCACTCAAAAGGCTAGAGATTAGACAGAAAAGGGGTATAGATAAATAGAAATTTTATTATTATTATTATTATTATTATTATTATTATTTTATTTATTTATTTATTTTTAGTTTTCAACATTCACGGCCACAAGATTTTGAGTTCCACATTTTCTCCCTATCTCATCCTTCCCCCAGCCCCAAGATGGCATGCATTCTGTATACCCCTTCTTCTAATCTGCCCTCCCTTCTGTCTCTTCCCCCCCCTTATCCCCTTCCCCTTCTATTTTCCTGTATAGCAGCATAGATTTCTATTCCCCATTTCCTGTATTTCTTATTTCCCAGTTGCATGTGAAAAACAATTTTTTTTAACATGTGTTTTTAAAACTTTGGGTTCCAAATTTTCTCCTTTCCTCCTTCCCCACCCACCCTCATTGAAAAGGAAAGCAACTCAGTACAGGTTATACATGTATAGTCATGCAAAACACTTCCATAGTAGTCATGTTGTGAAAAACTAAGTATATTTCCATTCATCCTATCCTGCCCCTCATTTGTTCTATTCTCTTTTCATCTCATCCCTCCTCAGAAGTGTTTGCTTCTGATTACCCCCTCCACCAATCTGCCCTCCCCTCTATCATCCTCCTGCTCTCTTGCCACCTTCCCCCCTATTTTTCTGTAGGGTAAGATAGATTTACATACCCAATTGAGTGTGTATGTTATTCCCTCCTTAAGCCAAATTCTATGAGAATAAGAATCACTCATTCCCTCTCACCTTCCCCCATTTCCCCTTCACTGTAAAAGCCTTGTCCTGTCTGTTTCATGTGAGAGAACTTACCTACTCTACCTCTCCCTTTCTCTGTCTCCCAGTATAATCCTTTCTCAACCCTTAATTTTATTCTACAGATATCACTGCTTCATCTTCACCTCACCCTGTGCCATCCATCTATCTATCATCTATCTATCTATCTATCTATCTATCTATCTATCTATCTATCTATCTACCTATCTACCTATCTAGTTGGAGGGAAAAAATTATGTGTATGTATATGTGTATATTTTTTCCCTCCAACTACCCTAATACTGACAAAGCTCTCATGAGTTACAAATATTATATGCCCATGCAGGAATGTAAACAGTTCAACCTTAATAAATCTCTTATGATTTCTCTTTCCTGTTTACCTTTTCATGTTTCACTTAAGTCTTGTATTTGAAATTCATATTTTTTTATTCAGCTCTCATCTTTTCATCAAGAACACCTGAAAGTCCTCTATTTCACTGAATGACCATTTTTTCCCCTGAAGGATTATACTCAGTTTTGCTGGGTAGGTGATTCTTGGTTGTGATCCTATCTGCTATTCCACTTTGCACCTGCTGTACTATCTGGTTTCAACTCCCAGGAACAATAGGCCTGCAGGTACCCCTCCCACTCTTCTTTCCTGTCTCCTTTTGTGTGTTGTCTCCTACTTTAGATTGTAAGCTTCTTGAGGGCAGAGACTGTCTTTCTTTTTATTAATTCTATCTCTAGTGCTTTACACAGTGCCTGGCATATAGTAGGCCCTTAATAAATGTTTACTGGATTGGAAAAAAAAATCCTATCTCCTTTGCCTCCAAAATATCATACTCCATGCCCTGCAGTCCCTTAATGTAGAAGCTGCTAAATCTTGTGTTATTCTGATTGTGTTTCCACAGTACTTGAATTGTTTCTTTCTGACTGCTTGCAATATTTTCTTCTTGACCTGGGAACTCTAGAAATTGACTACAATATTCCTAGGAGTTTTCCTTCGGGGATCTCTTTCAGGAGGTGATTGGTGGATTTTTTCCACTTCGATTTTGCCCTCTGGTTCTAAAATATCAGGGCAGTTTTCCTTGATAATTTCTTGAAAGATGATGTCTAGGCTTTTTTTTTTATCATGGTTTTTAGATAGTCCAATAATTTTAAATTCTTCTCCTGGATCTATTTTCCAGGTCAGTTGTTTTTCCAATGAGATGTTTCACATTGTGTTCTATTTTTTTCATTCTTTTGGATTTGTTTTACAGTGTCTTGATTTCTCATGAAGTCACTAGCTTCCATTCTAATTTTTAAGGAAGTATTTTCTTCAGTAAGCTTTTGGACTTCCTTTTTCATTTTGCCAATTTTTCCTTTTAGGGCATTCTCCTCATTGGCTTTTTGGACCTCTTTTGCCATTTTTTTAAGGTGTTTTTTTCTTTAGTATTTTTTGGGGTCTCCTTTAGCAAGCTGTTGATTTGTTTTTCATGATTTTCTTGCATCACTCTCATTTCTCTTCCCAGTTTTTCCTTTACTTCTCTTACTTGCTTCTCAAAGTCCTTTTTGAGCTCTTCCATGGCCTGGGACCAATCCATATTTTTCTTGGAGGCTTTGGATATAGGAGCTTTGATTTTGTTGTATTCTTCTGGTTGTATGTTTTGATATTCTTTGTCACCAAAGTAAGATTCTATGGTTTGACTCTTTTTGCTCTGCTTGCTCATGATCCCAGCCAATTACTGGAGTTATAAAGGTAGGGGTTTGCTTCCAGTGTGGAGAATGTACTGTCCCAAGCTTTGGGGATTTTGCGCAGCTGTTTTCAGAGATACTTGTAAGGACCTGTAAATTTTCAGTTCTTTCAAGGTGCTGTCATCAAGGGTGAGGTGTTTCCTCCTTTCCTGGCCTGTGCTCTAGTCTATGAACAACCACAAGCACTCTTTTCTCTCTTGGAACTGTGAGGATTCCTCCACCACCACCACAAGCTCCACTATGCCAGAGATCCTCCTCACCCCAGGTCTGCCACCTAGAACTGTGACCCACATCCAAGCATGGGCAAAGCAAGAGAATCCTACACCAGCAAAGAGATCCCTGCAATGCCCCTTTGATCAACCACTTGATTCTCCCTCAGTCTGTGGGTCAGTAGCTCCAGAAGCAGCTGCCCCCCTGGGGGCCAAACTTGGGGAGTAAGGCTAGAACCTCATTTCTCTCTTATACCGCAGACACAAACTTTTCCCACTGTCCTTCTAAGTTGTCTTTGGCGTTCTTGGGTTGAGAAGTCTGGAAACTACCACAGATACCTAAGATTCAGTCCTTTGAGGCCTGCTCTGGGTTTGCTGACGCCTACCTTGCCTGTGCGCCCATGCCGAACTGCACTCCTCTCCCACTCATCACGATATACATTTCAGATCAAACATCCAGGCTGTCTTGGGCTGTAGATTTGTTTCGTTCTGTCTTTTTGTGGGTTATGCTGCTTTAGAATTTGTTTAGAGCCATTTGTATAGGTATTTGGAGGGGTTTGGGGGAGAGCTCAAGCAAATCACTGCTTTTACTCCAAGATCTTGACTCTGACCCCCCACAAATAGAAAATTTTAACTTCAAGAGACTAGCATGAGGTGGCAGCATTTAGTGGTAAATTATCTATGCAGAGGGAAACTGGCTTGGCCACTTGCTCTCTTACTTCAGGGGACATTAAAGGATAAGGAAGCCACAAGGAGCTCATATACTTGTGACAATGGTAAGACAATGGTTAGACAGTCATAAGCATAAAATAGGAATATTTGCTATACTGTTGTGTTGAATACATTACCAGAGTACACTTGAAGGAATCCCACTACATTTTCGTGTTTTTTAGAAGTGAGATCCTTAATCATAATAAAAGTATTGCTAGTATTCCCAAGAGACCAGATGAATCTCTGAAATATTTTTTTTTTCTTTTCTGGAGCAATGAAAATAATCTTTAAATATCCTCTAAAATGTTTTTGTTTGAGTGTGTTCTCAGCTTCATAGTCCAATTTTGTCATGCATCCATGAACCTGAGCTGTAGGGATCTCAGTGCTTTCAAATTCTTATTACTTCTCCATAAATTATTTGAAAACACCTGTAGTCCTTCTGCACAATTTCAACAGTTGCTGCAGGTGACTGTGTCTATATTCAAATAACTTTGAATTTATTTTAATAGAGTATTATCCAACATAATTGTCACTATAGAGAGTTGGGGGAAGAATGGGGGTGGGAAGAAAAGAGAGAGAAAGAGAGAGAGACAGAGAGACAGGAATGTACAAGCATAAAATTATGGGAATTATATGAAATTTCCAAGATTCTTACACTGTTTTCTCGAAATACGTCTTATTGACGTCAATCCATTTCAGCTGCTCTTGCAACTTTGAGGCTTTTACTGAGGAAACAGACTGGCTAATGATAAAAAAAACCCAGTTCTTTTTTATTATTATTAATGGCACATTTTAACTGACATAGAGGAAGTATGAGGCCTCATGGGAAATGCTGATGAGCCCAAGAAAGGAGGGGGAAAAGGAGTCTTAAAAATAGAAAGGAAAAGAAAAGCAAAATCCATATAATGTTTATTAATACTATTTCAGGGATGGGTATCATCTTTATACTTGGAAATATATATATCATAACTTTAGCAAACAAATAAGTAACAGAGGTCGTGGCTTTACTATAAGAAGGTATTGACATAGCACGATTGTTTTTAAATAAAAGTTAACACATATAAATGTCTTTCATTAGCATGATGCAGGCATAAGAATTTGGTGGCTCTAGTTTTATCAAGAGACATTAAAGACTGATTTCTTACATCAATGTATCATATGTATTTTGTATCATTATTACCCCAAATTCTTATTATACATCTGGGGTGAATCTCCTTATTATTTCTTTTCTTTTTTAAAAAATATATTTGATTTAAAAAAAATTATCACCGTATTTCTCCCACTATCAATTCCCTTCTGCCTTCTGGAGAGCCATTCCGTATAACAAATATTATTGTTAATGCCAAAAAAGAAAAAGAAAAGAAAGACAAAAAATTTCGCATAACTGACAAATCCATGAAAAGAATCTGAAAATATGTTTAATATACCCCCATTGTGGACCTCACCCTGCAAATGATGTTAGAGTGTCTTCTCATATCTCTTCTTTGGAGCCATGAATTATTTTTAATTTTACTATATTCATTTATTATTTGTGTGCATGCATGCTTTGGTTTACATTGCTTTAGTAACAAGGTACATTATTTTCCTGTTTCTGGTTACTTTAATCTGTATCAGTTCATGTAGATCTTCCCATTTGTCTCTATATTTCTCATATTCAACATTTCTTACAATGCAATAATATTCTATTAAATGCTTGTGCCACTACTTATTTAGCCATTCTACAATTTAGGGGTATCTATTTTGTTTCCAATTATTTGCTACTTCAAAAAAAAGCTTCTATAAATATGAATATATTCATGAACATAGTAGATATGGAAATGTGCATTCATATACAATGTACACATATATACATATATGTATATTTGAATATGCATGTGTGTGTTTACACTTATATTAGTATATAAACAAGTGTATATAATCACTGTATAGCTAATGTTTAATGTACACGTAAAATAAGTTGTATGTAATAACTGTTTATGTATCTTGGACAATAAGCCCTTGTCAGAGAAATATGATAAAAATATTTTATCCAAGTTGATTATTTCCTTTCTTATCCAAGATGCATTAATTTTCTTTGTGCAGAAGCTTTTCAATTTCATGCAGTCAAAGCTAGGCATTTTATCATTTGTTGTTGTTTCTGTAATCCATTTGGCCAAGAATTCATCTTATATTTATAGCTGTGAAATATATAAGATATGTCTCTCTCCTAATTATTTGTGGTGTGATTCCTTAATACTAATGTCATGTATTCATTTACAATATATTATGGGATATGGAATAAGGTGTTGGTCTAAGCCAGGGGTCAGTGAACTATGGCCCCACAGCCAAATCCTATCTACCTAGCCTGTTTTTGTAGAGTATTACAGATTTTCTTTTGCCTTTTTAAGTTCAATAAAACTTTATTTAAAAACATAAAACTATTCTTAGCTCTTGGGCTCTACAAAAAATAAGCAGCATATTGAATTTGACCTTCAGACTATAATTTGCCAATACCTGGTCTAGGCCTATTTTTGCCAGAATGCTCTCTAATCTTCCCAAGAGGTAAGAATAGTTTCTCATTTTCAAATAAAGTTTTGTTTCACTCTTACCCATCCCCTATTCAGATAACAGGGTGTTTTTTTTTCAAGTTCTAATTTTTAATGTAAGTGACCGTGTCACTGATCATCTCCCTCTTTACTTCACCCCATCAATCAGTAAATTCCAGTGGTTGCTTGTTACCTGAGTTTCAAATATAAAATTATCTGTTAAGCACTGAAAGTCCTTTAAGACCTGGCTGCTTCCTACCTTTCTAATTTCCTTGCACTTTTATTTCCCTCCAAGTATTCTAATATCCTTCTATACTGTTCTACACTATATTACATGGATAAGATACTTCATATCATGTATTCTTGCTTTTGTATTGGCTTATTGCACAGAATGTTTTGTCCTTTCTCACTTCCATTGTTTAACTTCTTTAGCTTGCTTCAAGGCACAGCTTGAATCTCTCTTTCTGAAGGCAGCCTTTTCTAGGTTATTCACTAGCTAGTGACTTCCTATTTGAAATTATTTTTCATCTATTTCATATTTATCTTGTATTTAACTAATTATTTAAATTTTGTCTCCCTCTATAGAATGTGAACTCCCTGAGAGCAGGGGCTGTTTTTTTTCCCCCTTTCTTTGTATCTTCGTATCCCCAGCACTTAGCACTATGTCTACAATAGCAATGACAGGCTAATAAATGCTTTTTAAGTTATTAATTTATTTGATTAATTAATTAATAAAACACATGTTGAAAAAGTACCATTTCCCCATAATAAAGTGGTAAAAATATAAGAAGTGTTCAAATGAAGATTTTCAAATTAGCAACTCTATGAGATAATGACCTAAATTAATAATAAGAAGAAAATTAAAATTAAGACAGCTCTATGGTTTTATCTAACAGCTTATATGTATGCACATACACATCAATTAATGGCATAACTTTTATAGTAGTGAAAATGTAGGAAAATTGGTTTTCTGTCTATTGGGAAATGACTGAAAAAATTATTTCACATCAATGTTACATAATATTATTATGCTTTAAGAACTATGTATATGATATACTCAGAGAAACAGCAAAAGCCACCATTAACTGATGAAAAGTGAAGTAAAAAAGATGAGAATTAAATGCACAATTATTGTAATAATGTAAATGAAATGAACATGAAAACATTGTAAAACAGTGAGTTTTAATAGTGAGCAATTTTAGCCCCATAGAAGAGATGAAGCAACATCTCCCTTTTATGGTAAAGCTATGAAAATGCAGATGCAGAATAATATAAATACTGTCAGATTCAGCCAAAACAAAGTTTTTCATTGGAAAGGAAAGACCTCTTGGGCAGGGGAAAGTAGGAGTATATTTAGACAAGACTAGAACATTAGAGCAAAATATATCAATGCAATGTATTATTTTTTAAAAAAAGATAAAATGTAAAGAAAAAGTATTAGTTTCAAAAATTAACTTCCTAGGTAGAAGGTTAGGGAAGTGTGGTGCTAGGTATCAGTTCATATTAAAATAACAACAACAGAGATTTGCATGATCTTAAGTTAAATATAAGTTAAAATCTTCACATTAAATTCATAATAAAAGTTATTCTAAGCAACATTAAAGAGATGTTTGTCAGAGTCAAAATGGCAGAGTATAGGCCTGGATCCAGCTGAATTCCCCCCACATTCACCTTTAAACAACTTTAAAATTAAACACCTTAATTGATTTTGGAACAACAGAGCCAACAAAAGGTTTAAGGGAGACACTTTTTCTAAGCTGAGACTATTTAGGAGGTCATCAGCAGAGGTCTGTGACAGTAGGGTGGGTACAGGCCCAGAAATTTTCAGGAGCCCAAGGGATGGACCTTGGAGGTGGCTATGACTGCAATTACAGCAGCCGCAACAGCAGCTATCAGAGCTGTTAACCTAGACATAGTAAAGATGTTCAATAACTGGTCAAAAAGAGATTACAGGAGACCCTTTGCTGGCACTGGGTGCAGATCGTGCCAAGTGATAACTCTATTGCCGATAAGTAATTCTGGATCACAATTCCAAGGTGGAGAGGACAGCTTGTCATCAGTCATAAGGGAGAAGGGGCCACACTTACAATTACAGTCAAGAGGAGTAATAGTGCTTGTGGCTGAAGGAGAGCAAAGAAACTTGTAACAGTTTCAAAGACAAGAGGAGCATTATTACTTGCAGGGTAGGGGGTGCCCTAAGTAAAGAGCAGATCACAGCCCAGGAAAGGAGTGGCCATAACTTTCCCAGTATAGTATCACCTTGAAAGTACAAAATAGGAGCAAAAAAAAAAAAAGCCTGTAGATTGAGACAATGCCACCCCACTCATAGGTGAGAAGAGCCAAAATTTAACAAAAAGTTCCAAAAAATGGGCTGGAAACAGCAAAAAGAGAACTTGACCATAAAAAAGCTCATAAAGTGGCTGGGAAGAAAAAGGTAATTCAGAAGATGACAGCAATATTTAAAAAGCTATAAAAAAAAGCATCAAAGAAAAATGCTAATAGGACACAAATCCAACAAGAATTCCTGGAAGAGTTAAAGAAAGGGTTAAGAGTGGTAGAGGAAAAATGAGAAAAGAAATGAATGATGCAAGAAAATTGTGGAAAAGGAATTAGCACCTTGACAAAAGAGGCACACATACATACATACACACACACACACACACACACACAAAACCTTGAATAAAATAACACCTTAAAAACAGAATTGGCCTAATGGTTAAAAAAAAAAGGACCAAAAATTCACTGAAGAAAATAATTACTTAAAAATTAGAATTGGGTAAGTGGAAGATAATGATTATATGAGACTAAAAAAATAAAACAAAGTCAAAAGAATGAAAAAATAGAAGAAAATGTGAAATATCACATTGAAAAATCAATTGACCTAGAAAATTGATGTAGGAAAGATAATTTAAGAATTATAGGACTACTTGAAAACCATGATCAAGGGGAAAAAAAGCCTAGACATCATATTTCAAGTAATTATTCAGGAAAACTGCCCTGATAAAACAGAGCAAAATAGAAATTAAAAGAATCCATGAATCACGTCCTGAAAGAGATCCCAAAATGAAAATTCTCAGAAATACTATAGCCAAATTCCAGAACTCCCAGCTGACAGAGAAAATACTGCAAGGAACTAGAAAGAGACAATTCAAATATTGATAAGCCATATTCAGTATCACACAATATTTAGCATCTTTTATGTTAAAGGAGCAGCAGGCTAGGAATATGATATTCTGAGAGGCAAAAGAGCTGGGATTATAACCAAGAATCACATAACCCTGAAAAAAATGTGTATAATCCTTCAGAGGGAAAAAAATAGATATTTAATGACATAGAAAACTTCCAAACATTATTCATGAAAAGAGCAGAGCTGAATAGAAAATTTGACATTGAAATACAAGACTCAAGAGAAGCATAAAAAGGTAAGCATAAAAGAGTAAACATAAGGCACTCAATAAAGTTAAACTGTTTACAATACATGTAACTTCTAAGAACTATCATTATTAGGGCAGTTAGAAGAAGTCTACAATGGCTGAGTGGGGGGTGGCATGTAGCAGTGAGAAAGAGGAATCCACTGAGAGAAGGGGAAATGGAGAAGTAGAATGGGGAATTTTTTTTAACATAAAAGCGACATGCAAGGAAGAGATTTTATAATGGAGGGGAAATGGGGGGGCCAATGTCAATCTAATCGGAATTGGTTTAAAGAGATACGAATATGTGTGTATGTGTGTATGTGCGTGTGCATGTAAAGAATACATTTTCTTTATATATATATATATATATTATTTACATATATTATAAATATAAATATATATTATTTTATACACACATATTCCAATATATTTAATAAACACACTCATTTGAGTACAGAAATCTATCTTACCTAATAGGAAAATAGGAAGGGAAGATATTGAGATATTGTTAGTAGAGATGATAAAAGAGAGTACAGATTAAGAAAGGCAATTGTTGGATGCAAAACTGACTTTTGAGAAGGGACAGGATAAAAAGAGAGAACAAAAGCAAAAATGGACCCAATTAAAGAGAGAATCAGGGAAACTGCATTTTGCTAAAAGGTACCATAGATGATGAAGTAATATAAAAAATGTGCTGTTTCTCTGATAAAAGGACTCATTTCTCAAATGTATAGGGAACTGAGTCAAATTTATAAAAAAAAAAGACCAATTCACTGATTAATAGTCAAAGCATATAAACAATTTTCAGAAGAAGAAATAAAAACTATTAACAGTCACATGAAAAAATGTTCTAAATTACTATTGAATAAAGAAATGCAAATTAAAACAACTCTGAGATGCCACCTCGCACATATCAGAAATGACAAATATTGGAAGAGATGAGGGGAAAATAGGTATATTAATGAATTGTTGACAGAGTAGTGAACTGCTCCAACCATTCTCAAAAACAATTTGCAATTATGCCCGGAGATCTATACAATTGTGAATATCCTGTGATCAATCAATATCACTACTAGGTCTATGCTCCAAAGAAATCAAAGGAAAAGGAAAAGGACCTACATGTAAAAAAACATTGTAACAGCTCTTTTTGCTTTGGTAAAGACTTGGAAATGGAGGGGATGCTCATTATTTGGTGAATGGATGAATAAGTTGTGCATATCACTGTGATGTAGTACTGCTGTACTATAAGAAATAATGTAGGTGTTTTTTTTTTAAAAAAAACAAACATTAAATCTATGAATTGATGCAAAGTGAAGTGAGAAGAGCTGGGAGATCATTGTGCACAGTAACAGCAATGTTCTAATGATTATCACCAGTGAAAGACTTGACTATTCTGATCAACACAATCATCCAAGAGAAGCCCAAAGGACTCATCATGAAAAAAATGCTGTCTACCTGCAGAGAGAGAACTAATAAGTTTTCAGTACAAATTGAAATATAATTTTCTCACATTATTTTCTTTCTTTCTTTTTTTTTACAATTTAGCCAATATGGAAATATGTTTTGCATGATTTCCCATGTATAGTTGATATATTGTTTGCCTTTTCCAGTGGAAGGGAGAGAGGGTATCTGGAAATCAAAATTTAAAAAGAAGATGATGTCAAAATAAATAAATAATAAATTAAGGAAAAAATAAGAAACCAGTAAAAGTTAAAAAACATACACATTGAGAATTAGAGGAGTTATAATCCCATTACTCTCTGCTAAACAACTTACATCTGAAGAATTAAATTCATTACTGAGACACATATGTTATTAAGAATATTAATAAGCAGGAAAGCACCCAGAGAAGATTGGCTAAAATGGTGAATGTCATCAAAATTATACACCAAGAAAAAGAAATTCATAATGCTTTTAGCCTAAAGAAGAGTTCAGTGCAGACAATAATAGATGTCTTCAAGGATTTTAGGGGCTGCCACATGGAAGAAGGATTTAATTATTCTACTTTGGTCCAGAAAGAACAACCAAAAGCAATAAATGGACATCGTAAAGTAGGTTTCAAGTCAATGTACAGAGAAGCTTTCTGCCAATTAGAACTATCCAAATCCAGAATGGGCTTCCCCAGAAGGTACTGGGCTCTTCCTTTACATATTCTTCTAGCAAAATCTTGGTAATCACCTGTTGAGGATGGTATAAAGGAGGCTTAAAGTCAATTATATGTGTATTAGACAGCTATTTGAGTCCCTTTAAACCCCAAAATTTGTGATTCTGTTATCCTTTTCCCAATATTGAATTTCTAAGTACATGAAATTTGTTTTAGAATTTGTTTGATATATTTGTTCATATATTAATTGCCTCACAAGTCCCAATAATACAGTTATTACTGAATTTGGTTAATTCTTTCCAGAGACCAAAGTTATGACTAACCCAAACCAAAAATTTTGGGGAAAGTAAGATAGATGATCCATTACCTTACATAGGTAGGTAGGTTATTGATGCCTCACTTAATTCAGAAGTATATGTGACTGCATGTGTGTATGGGTGGAGAGAGTCTAAAATGTTTATGTTTAAATAATATTTTGTACATCCCCTTTGAGTTTTTGTATAAAATCAGATGCCATTATATATCACAGAATTTGCTGATTGTCTCCCTTCTAATCAGTTTCTTTTTTATGTTTACCTTGATAAACTCAATACTTGATAATGTATTGAAAACTTGATTAGTTCAATTTGAAACTGAAAGGAGGTATTTATTGTTTAATAGTTACACATTGGGTCCACTTCCCAATAATACAAATTCTTCATTTGTGGAATTGAAATGCAGACAATATTAAAAGGAATAAAATGCCTCTCCAAATGCTAAAAATGGAGACCAGGAAATGTGGACCTTCTAGTAAGATAAGGAGAACTAACTTTCTAATCAAGTGACAGGAGAGGAATTGAAATTGTGAGATTCTACTTAAGGACACCAAATCCATAATTTGGGAAAGAAACATTCTCTAACTATCAAAAATAGAAAGCATTTTTTGCTACTGAAAAATGAGACAGAAAACCGCTATAAAACTTGCAGAGGAGAGAAGAGATGTCACAGTTCAGCTCACAATATGTGGCAGCCTGTCAGAAAATCTGAAATCCAAGTTACAAAAAAATGAGGACAGGCATAAAAAATTGTTCCCTGAACCAAATATTGAAACTACAATATTAATTCTGAGAATGCTTGCATACTGTGTCATACCAATAGCAAAGCTGTAATAGAATGTCTGGTTCTTTATTCAGCATGTATATATTCGATGCATTCTAAAGTTTAGATGGTTACAGAGTTGGCTGATAGGTCATACCCATATAACCTATATATATATATATATATATATATATATATATACATACATATATACACACACATACACACACATATACATACACACATACACATATACATATACATACACATACATATATACATATATGCGTATATACATATACACATATACATACATATATTCATACATATATAAGTATATGTATGTGTGTATATATTTATATGCATACACAATATATATGTATATATGTGTACATGGATATATTTTATATACATACATATGTATTTGTGTGTGTGTATGTGTGTGTGTGTGTGTATGTACATCCTAGCAGAAGTACTCAGTACACTCCATTCTCACTTCTATCATAGCAATCCAGGCACTTATCGTTTCACAAGTGGGTTATTAAAAAAGCCTCTTAAATTATTTCTCCCCTGTTTAATCTACCCTGCTTATAGCCATAAGGCAATCTGCTGAGATATTAATATCTCTCTGTTCAAGAGACTATAATTTCCCTTTGGCCATTACATATTTATTCTTTTGTATTCTGTGCCCTGGAATAATCTTTATTCACCCTATCTAATCCAACAATTTCCAATAAAAATGTATTAACCACCTACCATGTGCCAGAAATGGTGTTAAGTATAAGGGATATAACTAATAAAAGAAAGATGTCTGTTGCCCTCAAAGAGCTTACAATCCAACTAGAGAAAAAAAAAACAATAGGAGGCAGGAAAGCCAAAGTGGAAGAGAAGGGAAACCAGAGTTTACCCCTTGCAAAGGTACCTTGTTGTGTGAAGTTAAAACCAGATAGAGAAGCAGATACAGGGTGAATTGAGCCAAAATCCAGTTTTTATCCTCTATAAAGGAAGGCATTGCAAGGAGTTGGTACCTCACCCTACATTTCTTCAATAATACTTTCCTGATTATTCCAGACCATAAATTATTTTCTTTTTCTTATGTGACCTTTAAATACTATGTGACCTACAATTTAATATTTGATTATTTGGGTTTATGAATAGATTGACATGTAGATTAGTTCTACTTTACTGTATATGAGTTGATTATCTTTCTTCTTTTCATTAACTTCCAAGTTGATTTACAATGATTTGGATATTTTGTAGATTTATTTTAAAACCAAAATGTTTGCCGTATCAAATGTTTGCTATCATAGTAGCATATACACTGTTTGAGCACAATAACAATTATTTATTTATATATTTATTTCTTTTTAGTTTGGATCCCAAGTATATATAGTAGGTACACAACACATTTTTCGGTTGTTAAGTTGAATCAAATGTATTGCTTTCTTTAGTTGTCTCATGTGTATATGTTGAGTCTCTTCAGGAACCTTGAAAATTCTTTAAGAGTAAAGGTATATCAGTTTTTCCCCATTTCCCCACATCCCAGAGTACAATGTTCAGCTCACAAAAAGGACTTAGTGATATCTCCTTAGTACATTAAGTAATTACCATTTTTTCTTATATTCCACTAAAATATCAACTAGTGACTGTTCATTTTAATATATGAAAATAGTAAATGTTTGGGGGATTGCAGTAAGGCAGATAGATTAAAACACTTTTGCTGTTCTTATGAATTAGCCTAATCAATGTGAAAACTATTTGGTATTATACAATAAAAGTCATTAAATTGTTCATAACTATTGACTCAATGACTCTACTACTATAAAAGTACCCCAGGGTACACCATTTGTTTATACACTAATGGCTAAATCTCGGACATAAAATACGTTTCATTTTAAGAAATATTTTTAAAGTTTAAAATGAAAAAGGAAGATGAAAGGAAATTCTTCTCCCCTGCCAGAAAGATGGAAAAGGATGATAAAGATAGAGCTTAGAAGTGACATTTGTGTATTCTAGGCCAGTTTTGGAAATTCTATTCTCCCTTCCCATCCTTTTCTACTCCCTCCATGAAAGACAAATAATCTTTGATAATTTCTATTCTATTTGGATTGTTGTTCAGTCTTTTCTGTCATGTCTGACTGTGTGTAGCCTCATTTGGAGCTTTCTTGGTGAAAATACTGGAGTTGTTTGTCATTTCCTTCTCCAGCTCATTTTAGAGATAAGGAAACTGGAGTAAAGAGGGTGAAGTGACAGCCCGGGGTCACACCGCTGGTAAGTGTCTGAGATCAAATTTGAACTCAGGTTTTCCTGATTCTAAGTCCAGTACTCTATCCACTGCTCCACCTACCTTCCCCAAATTCTGGTCTACATAATGGGTTTGTATTATTGTTGATCTCACACACTGGAGTTTTCCTAGAACATCATACAATTAATACTTATGTGGCAATGAGACTAGAATTTTTCTAGAATTAAAAATAAATGTATATTAGTAAAAAAGTAATGCTGAAAAGTGTCACTCATTGGACTTACCTGTACATTATGTCTTGGTACCTGCCTGAATTGTTTGATGTTGGTTCTGTCTCTTTATTCTCCATAGAATTTATGGAATAATCCAGATTGATCTTCCATGTGCATAGGTAAGAATGTCACCTCACACTGAAAAAAAAATTAGTGGCTTTTAGGTATGGCAATTAAAACCGTGTACAATCTGGTGTTACCTTGTCTTTCCATTCTTATTTCCTTATTTTGTATCTCCACACATTCTACATTCCAGTCAAACTGTACTAGTATGTGTCTTCTGAACATACTCTGAGCTTTCTTGGTTCTCCTTGTTCACATCCTTTATGCCTGACTGCTCTCCCTGCAAACCTTTACTTCAAGAGAATTAAAACCCAACTGATTGCTACCTCTTTGTTGAAATCTCCTTTGCTCCTTATAATTGCTGATGATGTTGCTCATCAGACCTCACACTCTGTTTTGTACCTCTCTATTCATTGTAGTCATCTGTAGTGGTGGTATTTTCTTCTTCTATTTCTTATCTAAACTTTGTACTTCTACAAAGCTTTGCTCAGTTCTCTGCATAATCAAGTACTTAATCCCTGGCTATTGTTATTGGGTATACTGATAGGTCCCAGTCAGCACAAAAGATGAATCCTGTGAAGGTCCACCTAAATCTAAATTCACAGTATTTGAAGTTATATAAGATATGGTCATTGTTTCTAAAACAATAGAAATATTTAATGGAAATTGTAATAATGTGACCATATCATGGGGTTCATTATTCACAGTAACAGGTGCTTAGCTCCTCCAGAAATTGCAATTATATTTCTAAATAGATGTCATTAATAATTTAGTAACTATAATACTGTAAATAATTCTATTTTCTGCTATTTTTTCTATAGAAATTTCTAAGTATAAAAAAGATCTTTTTTACACATCACAGATAATGAACGCTTAATAAAACTATGGGAAATAAAAATAAATCAGGATTTACAGAGGCATGTTTTAAACATTTTTAATCTTTAAAATGTTGAAATAAATTTCCACCTGAATATAACTTGAAAGAATCTTCATATTCTCTTGAAATATTCTTGATAAGGCTAATAAAAAGTAATCCCATCAACAGCTTATTTTGATGTCTTCAACTCTATACTTGCTGAACACATAGTTTGATTTCCAAAGGACATTATCTGTGGCTATCTAACCGGACAAAATGATTTTCTCTTTAATTTTTTTTTATGTTTTCATTTTAAAATTTCTGTAAATATTATGATTCATAAGTGGAAAAGACATTGGACATTATTCAACACAATCCCCCAATTTTGCTGATGAAAATTACTTAATAGCTTGCAATTATATAGCACTTTAAATTTGCATTGCAATTTGTATGTATTATCTCATTTATTCCATGCAACAACTATGAGATATAGATATTATTATTCTCATTTTACAGAGGAAGAGACTAAGACCAGGAGATAAGGAGCAAGACATAAGTAACAATTAAAGACATAAGTAACAGCTAAAATATTGAGTAGGTATTCTGACCACAATTTGGGGTCTATTTACCCTATATGACCATCACTCTCACTCTTTATCTCTTAGTTTCAGTTTAGCTCACATCCACTATGACCTTAGGGTTCTCCTCATACCCTCAATATCAAAGTACCTCCTGTATCATTTCCTGTCACATTGGCAAATACAACCTGGCTTGGAGCACTAGCTGCCCTCTACTTCACTATTGATAGCACCTATAACTAGAATTATTACTAACAAATTCAAAATGAGTTGGTGACCAGTTATTGTTAACACTAATCACATACTCTATTACAATGGTAGTTGTATACCAAGAAGCTCCAAAAGCATGGATTTATTAAAGACTAGCCTCATTTTGAGGTAGAAGAGTGCAAGATTCTGATTCCAAAGTTCCTTCCAGTTATAGCAGATCGCATTTATATCCTGCCTACAGTATATCAGGCATTTTGCCAAGTGCTTTATAAATATTATCCCATTTGTTCCTTAAAACAACTCTGGTATGTAGGTGTTATTTGTGTCCCTCTTTAAAGATGGAAATATTCCTTTTGACAAAATACAACATGCTTTACTATTTAAGAAAAAAAAAACATTAGAAAGCATGGAGATCAATGGAGATTTTTTCTTTAAAGGATATGTAGTATTTATCTAAAACAATAGCAAGCATCACTTGTAATGGGAATAAACTAGAAGCCTTCTCAATAAAATCAAGGGTGAAGCAAAGACATTTATTTTTACAATTAGTATTCAATACTATACTAGAAATGACAGCAACCAAAAACTAGTTGAAACAATTAAAAACTTTAGCAAAATTGCAGGATATAAAATAAACCCAAATAAATAATCAGCATTTTATCTACTAACAACAAAAATCTACTATCTACTACCAGCAGAAAAAGAAAGAGAAATTTCACTTAAATTAATTGCAGGCAATATAAAATAGTCGGGATTCTACCCACGATAAATCCAAGCACTATAAGAACAAAACACTTTTCAGAGAAATAGAGATAGATCTAAACAAATGAAAAAATTTTAATTGCTCATGGGTAGGCTGAGCAAATAAAATAAATTGACAATTCTACCTAAATTAATTTGCTAATTCAGTGCCATACCAATCAAATTAATAAAGGATTAATTTATAGAGTTAGAAAAAATAATCACAACATTCATCTGGAAGTAAAAAGTTCAAAGATAACAAGAGAATCAATGGGGAAAAAGTGAAAGAAGGTGACCTATCAGTACCAGACTTAAAACTATATTACAAAGCAGTAATCATAAAAATAATCTCATATTGGCTAAGAAGTAGAGTGGTGGATCAGTGGAATAAATTATGTATACAATAAATAGCAATAAATGACCATAGTAATCAAATGTTTGACAAACCTCAAGATTGAAGCTTTTGGTGCAAGAACTCACCATTTGAGAAAAATTGCTGGGAAAACTGAAAAATAATTTTGCAGAAACTATAGACCAACATCTCACATTGAATACCAAGATAAGGTGAAAATGGATAAATGATTGAGAAATAAAGGGTGATGTTACAAGGAAATTAGGGGAGAATGAAAAATGTACCTGTCAGATATATGGATAAGGGAAGGGTTTATGACCAAACAAGAGATGGAGAGGATCACAGGAAGTAAATGGATAATTTGGATTACATAAAGTTAAAACATTGTTTCACAAGCAAAACTAATGCAGCCAATATTAGGAGAGCAGGAAAATGGGGAAACAATTTTGCAGCTTGCTTCTTTGATGAAGTCCTCATTTCTCAAATTTACAGAAAACTGAGCCATTTCTTTTAAATGTGCCATTCCACAATTGATAGTAAAAGGACATGAACAGGTAGTTTTTAAAAGAAAAAATCAAATCTATCAATAGGCATATGAAACTGATTAGAGGAACTGCAAATTAAAACAACTCTGACATATAACCTCACATCTTTCAGAATGGCTAACATGAAAGAAAATGAAAGTGACAAATGCTGGAGGGAATGTGAAAAAATTGGGACACTAATACACTATCAATGAAGTTATGAGATAGTCCAACCATTCTTGAGAACAATTTAGAATTCTGCCCAAAGGGCTACAAAACTGTTCATAACTCTGACTCAGCAATATCACTACTTGATCTGTATGCCAAAGAGATCAAAGAGAAGGGAAAAGGACCTATTTATGAAAAAATATATATATTTATAGCAGCCTTTTTTTGTGTCAATAAATTGGAAATTAAGGGGATGTCCATCAATTGCAGAATGGTTGAACAAGTTGTGGTATATGATTCTGATGGAATACTATTGTGCTATAAGAAATAACAAGCAGGATGGTTTCAGAAAAACCTAGGGAGCGTCATATGAACTTATGAAAATGAAGTGAGCAGCACCAGGAGAGCACTGTGTAAAGTAACAGCAATATTGTAAGGAGGATCAACTGTGAAAGATTAACTAGTTTGACACAGGCAATTATCCAAGACAACTCCAAAGAACCTGTGATGAAAAATGATATCCACCTCCAAAGAAAGAATTGATGATCTCTGAGTATATGTTGAAGCATATTTGGTTTACTTTATGTTTCTTGTTTTGTGTGTGCATGTTTTCTTTTACAACATGGCTAATATGGACATATGTTTTGCATAACTTCATATATACAACCAATATCAAATTGCTTGTTTTCTCAAGAAGTAAAAGATGGTCATGAAGAGGGAAAGAATTAGGAACTTAATTTTTAAGTGAATATTTTTAAAAAATGAATAGAAAAATTAAAGATAGATTTTATAACTATACTTCTCTGATCCTTGCCTCAGAACATTTCTTCGCCAGAACTCCTCCCCAAAGCCTAATTAATATACCACCTCATCCATGAAGACATCACTTATTTCCCCAATAAGAAAAGATTTTTCTTTCCTTAAAATTCTTATAGCACTGAGTGTATCTTATGTGTCTTTATATTTGCTTTTGTATTATATTTTTTCGTGCATAAGAACTCCCACTTCATTAAAAGTTAGTCCAGAACCTAGTTCATATGTTATCAACCATTGTTTCTTTTTCAAAGCCTTGAATGTACCAAGTACTCATTAATGTTTATTGGAATGGCTTCTACTATTGCAGTAAAAAATGTTGCCAGTTTCAATACCCACTTTTCTAGAATATCATATATGTTAACCTGGATATTTGTCTCGACAATGACAAATAGTGATCTATCTTGACTGCTGATACGTACCTGTGTACCACATGACTCCTAATTTTGTATCAATCTTCATGTTCATTTTTTTGCCTTGACTTCAGTCAGTCAATCAACATACATTAGATGTCTACTATGTGATGGGCATTGTGCCAAGCACAGGAGATACAAAAAGAGGCAAATGACATTATCTGCCACGAAGTCAATCACAACCTAATGAAGGAGACAACAAACAAACATACACACACTAGTTATATACAAGATGAATAGAGAATACCAAAGAGAAGGCCCTAAAATTAACAGAGTTTAGCAAAGGATTGCTATGGACAATGGGATTTTAGTTGGAACTTAAAGGAAGCCAGGGAACCAAGTAGGCAGAGACCTGGGAGAGCATCCCAGGCATGTGGACAGCCAGAGAAAATGCCTAGGGCTAAAAGATGCAATCTTCATTATGGAACAGCAAGGAGGAAAGTGTCAATGCATCAGAGAGTATATGTGGGGTTTAAAGTGTGAGAAGACTGTTGTGTAAGAAAGCAGAAAAGTTATGAAGCACTTTGAAGGCCAAAGAAAAGATTTTGTCTTTCATGTATAAGATAATTTAGAACTACTGGAGTTTATTAAATGGTGAGGGAGGAGGTGACATGGTCAGATCTACACATTATGAAAATGACTTTAGTGGCCTGAAGGAGGGTGGATTGGAGTTGGGGGAGACTTGAGGCAGGCAGACCTACCAGAAGGCTATTGAAATAGTCCAGACATGAAGTGATAAGGGACTGCACTACAGCAATGGCAGTGACAGAGGAGAGAAAGGAATATATTCTAGAGCTGTAACAAATCTGAGATCGACAGACCTTAGCAATAAATTTGATATATGTGGGGTAAGGGTTAGAAATAGTGAAGGGTCAATGATGACTCCCAGATTGTGAGCCTGAAAGAATGGGAGGATGGTTTTGCCCTTTATAGTAACAAGGAAGGTTGGAGCAGAGGGAATTTACAAGGAAAGATGATGAGTTCCATTTTGGATGTATTGAATTTAAGATGTCTACTGGACATTTAATTTGTAATGTCTAGAAGGAAGTTGAAGATATGGGATTAGAAGTCTGCAGAGAGGTATGTATAGCATAAATAGGCAGAACAGGTAGATTGAGAATCTTCAGCATAAAGATGGTAAGTAAATCCATTACAGTTGATGGGATCAGTAATCAAAGTAGTACAGAGGAAAAAGAGAAAAAAGCTCAAGAAAGATCCCATGGGACAGCTGCTTATTAAAGGGCATTATCTGAATGGAGATCCATCAAAGGAAATAGAGGAAAGGTCAGCTACATAGGAGGAAAGCCAGGAGAGAGTAGCATCCTGAATATTTATGAGAAGATACTATAAAGGAGGTGAGGGTGATCAACAGTGTCAAAGACAGCAGAGAGGTACTAAGGAGAATGAGGACTGAGAAGAGGACACTGGATTTGGCAACTAAGATATCATTGGTAACATTGGAGAAAGAAGTTTCTGTAAGGTCAGAAGCCAGTTTGTAAAGAAATAAGAAAAGTAAGAAAAGAGGAAGGGGAGGTGCCTCTTGTAGAAGGCCCTTTCAAAGAGTTCAGGCACAAAGGAGAGAAGAGATAGAAAATAACAGTAGGGATAGATGGATGAAGTGAGATGTTTTTCAAGATGGGAGAGAAATAGGCAGTAGAGAACAAGCCAGTAGAAAAGGGGAGAGAGAAAATAAGTGACAGAACAGGGATGACAGAGGGGAATATCTTTTGGAAGAGACAAGATGGAATGGGATCACTTGAGCAGGTAGAGAGGTTAGGCTTGGTGAAAAGACTACCTCATCATGTAAGGGAGGAATGGAGGAAATATTGGCAGTAAGATGTTTAAGTAGTATGAGGTGGGGAAGAGGGTTGAAGAAGAAGCTCATAGTGGAATGTTCTCTTTTTTTCCTGTGAAATATGAAGCAAAGTTCTTAATTGAAAAGGTAGGAGGAAAGGGTACTACAGAAAATTTGAAGAACAATGAAAAGGTTTGTTAGAGCCACTATGGAGGGTATAATAGTGAGTTGATGGGTAAGGAACAGAATGATCCTCTAGCAGGGAAGGCCTAGTTGCAGCAGTGCAACATAGATTTTTAGTGTACTTAGAACAGTTGTATGACTTTCTCCACCTTTATTTATTGTGTATGAGGAAAGGCAGTGATTTGTAGAAGTGATCCAAGACTGAGGCTTGGCAGAGTGTAATGAAAGAAATGATAAGGAGGTAAGGGATTCAAAAGAGCTGAAAAATGAGAGTTGAATTAATTCACCAAGAGTTCAATGTGTGTAAAAAGAGGACAGAAAAGCTAAGTCAAAGGAGATAGCCTAGGAAAGCATTGAAGGATCAAATGATTGGAGGGCACAGTGTTTAAGGGAGAGGTAATGTTTGTTGAAGTTTTTTAGTATGAGGGAAAGAGTTGACGAGAGAAAAATTGTGAGCCATATACCAAATTTATTGAGGAAAGAAAGAGTGACCTGGGAATCTGTAGACCACAGCTACCAGAATTTTGATGTCATGGTAGATATGACTTCTGGCTTTTGCAAAAGCCTTACCTCTAACATATATGTCCTGAATTTAGACACATGTTAGATCATTTGCCTGACTGACTATAGGCATGCATTGAACATTGACAGCATGTGTCTATGTCTGCCAGCATGCCCTGGGTTGAGAATTGCCATTTGTTCTCTCCTGAGACAGAGGTAATACTCATGGCCAAGGGGATGCAGGATGTCTTGTCCAGGTTGTGTACACACCACTGCTTCCTTCTAAAATTAAACCAGACAGTAACTTTGTTTCTTAACAATTTGTCTCAATAGCATCCTAACTTTGCCTTTTGCTGTTCAGCTTTATTGAGGCTTAGACCAGGATAAATGCAAATAATTTTTCCTTGCTGTCTGAAATTCTTGGCTTGGACATCTGGAGGTTCTTGGTATTCTGCTCAGATTAATTTGATCCATTTATGGCTTCAGCTTAAGTCTTTTCTTTTGACTCTGTTTTTGTATTTTCCTGGATCCTCCTTCTGCCTTCCAAATGATGAGACCAGGTCATACTGACACCTTTTAGGAGTATTACATGGCTCTACCCTTTACTACAGCTGTTCCTCACTTTTCCCCCTTCAAGCCCTATTATAGATGTTGCCAGCCTTAATCAAGAAATTCCCAAACAGACAGTATTTTTGTATAAACATTGCCTCTGTAGATGAAAATTTAATGTAATAAAGGTTTACATTTAGATTTCCAGGTAGTGGTATGTGATTTTAAAAAAAAAATCCATTTATATTACTAAGCAAAAATAATTGCTATTTACATTCTGTTGGACAATACCAAAGTATTAATATTTACAATTCTATTTACAGTATAAGATTACTAATTCTAGCATTCAAGTCAACAAGGAACATGGTGTAATTATGAGAAACAAATCTATATAATTATTGCATGAAAGACTATATTTTGAAACAATGGCATCATAATAAGCAGGAGCAAGAGAGCTATATATTCAAACTATAAATATTCATATGATGTTTTTATTTCTTGGCAAATGGATCTATTTTTTCCCTTCTAAATATCAGACATTTAACAAATATGGATTGGTTTAAATATCTTTGCTGTTGCGGTTGCTATTCAGTTATTTCAGTCATGTCTACTCTTCACGACTCCTTTTTTGGGGTTACCTTGGCAAAGATACTAGAGTGATTTTCCATTTCCTTCTCCAGCTCATTTTACAGATGAGGAACTGAGACAAACAGGCTTAAGTGATTTGCCCAAGGTCACAGAGCTAGTAAGTGTCTGAGTCCAAATTTGAACTCATCTTCCTGACTCCAGGCCCATCATTCTATCCATTCTACCACCCAACTACCCTAACTATCATTACAGTGCCTCTTCTTGTCCATTGCCAGTCTTGACTTTTATCTTGCCACTGTATTCTGATGACCCTGGAGGAGAGTAAGGCTGATGATTCTGTATAGCTGTCTCATTTAAATCCAATTCACAGTCAAGTCAAGACATCTTGTGATATTATTGATCCTCTTTGAGAACAAAGAGAGAATAACAATCTGTGAATCCTCCTCCTCATCCTCCTCCTTCTCTTCTCCTCCTCCTTCTCAGTTGCTTATATTTTGTAAGACATCTTGGGGTGTAGGGGCTAGATTTTGTTTAAATTTCCTGTTTATTTGGGCTTTTTTTTTCCAAAAAAGCTGAGACAGTTAACTCTTTGTCTTGCACAGTTTTCATTTATTATTTTTTGAAATATAGCCTGAAAAAAAAACAGGCTTTGAAAAAGCCCATTATTATTCAAACTGAACTACTTGACTATGTCTTTAAACCAAAATTACTGTAGCTTTCATTGAATGGCCAATAATAGGACCCAGCCCAAGCTTCTTTTGCTTATTCTTTGGGTTTTAATGTCTCAGAGCATATGTAAATAGCAATTGTTTTCTGTTCTAGACAGAAAAAACAGAGGGTCTTCCCCTACCAAAATGATTCTTTTGTGATGACAAACTAGGCCATCTTTTGTCTCAATTCTTACCTAGCCATTAATCATTGAATGGGCATTGCCTTAGGCAAACTGAGACTTGGGAAAGACCTGAGTTTAAAAAGGCCCTGGTCATCCACTGCATCCTGGGCCATTGCCAGTTGTCTTGACTTTTGTCTTGCCACTGGACTCTGATGACTCTGGAGAAGACAGTAAGGCTGTTGATTGTACAGCTCTGCCTCAAATAAATTCAATTTGCAAGCAAATCAAGACATAACAATCATTAAGTCATTGTTCTTTTTCTAGAACAAAGGACTAACAACAACAACAGTGCCTCAATTACAATTAAACTCTGTTGCATATCTTGGGTAATAATAATAATACCATCTGTCTTCTAATTTCCTAAAAATATTATGCCTATTCAGACATGAAAGATACATTGATGAACAAATGCAATAGTAGCAAGACTTTTTGTCTTCATTTAGTGATTTTGGTAAAATTTGACAAGGTTATGAATGGTTTTCCATGAATGTTCATATAGTATCCCTATGATTTTCTAGGAAGAGTGACTATGTATACAGAAAATTTACGTAATGCAGCAAAGCAGTGAGAAGCAACTGTGGAATAGTGCATAAAGTATGGATTTTAGTGTCAGAAAGATCTGGGTTGAAGCCCTACCTTTAACATATACTGGCTGTCAGAATTTCAGCAAATCACTTAAAGTGAGAGGAACCTGATAGAGGTGTCAAAATAAGCCCACAATACTCCAGAGGGGTGGCCTAACAAGATTAAAATTTAATTGGGAAATATTTACAAAATAAAAATACAATAAAACATTGATAATATTACATTTTAAAACTCAGTCAATATGCAGCCTACAGGGATGCTTACATATGGATTAGTGGCCATCTTTCTATTTGAGTTTGACAACACTGCCCTAGGCAACTTTCTAAGCCTGTGGTCATAGTGGTATTATATATCTAAGTAGATAGAAAGAAATTTACACTGAGAGTTCCCTAAGATCCTGAAAATAACGGTCTCATTACCTTTGTCCCTCAAAAAAGAAATCAAGTGGTACATATTTGTGCATCACAAAATATTTGCAATTAAAAATAAAATTAAATTCTTTTAAAAATTAGATTTTACTCCTCACTTTTATTAGTATGAACTTAGATGCTTGTATCATTTATTGGCTATGTCAACCTAACAAATATGTATTACTCCTGCCTGCTCTGGGCAACAGTGATGACTGTTTTTATTTTTTTTCTTTTGCCCTATCTGTGATATAATTGTTGTAAGGCACTCCCCATAAGGAAACTTTTTCCCAATGAAGACCTGAACCTATTCCATAAATTACTGTCTTACAGAACTGTTTAAAGCATTGGGAGGTTAAGTAAGAAGGCCAAGGTCACACAATCTATATGATTCCAAGACAGGCTTTTCTTCATGACTCCCAGGCCACCACTCTCTGCATTATATCATTCTGTGTCTTGAGTGTTTGACTTAGAGCAATTGATTTCCTGAACCATAAGTTCTGCTTTTGTTCTATTGTTAGTAGCAACCTATGGGGCAGCATGAAAAGAGCCTACAATTTTGTGTAAGAAGGAAGATGGTTGAGTTCTAATTCTGGTCCTGTGACTTTTGACAGACTATGTAACCTTGCTGTGTCCTTTCCCCATGTGTAAAATGAGGATCAAAATATTTGTACTATCTACTTTATTGGGTTACTAAGAGAACTGAATAAGGTAATGTATATGAAAAGAGTGCTTCCTTACTGGCAACTATTGTTATTATTATTGCTATAATAAAATAATAAAATTACCTGCAACATGAATAATATTTCACAAATACTCTTAAAGCTTTCATTTTAAAAAATAAAATCCTTTGGTTTACATATAATGATTCTAAAGACTGACAATATACTGTGTTTCTTTTGCCAAAGTGACTTAATTAACTATTTTCTCTTCATGCTGAATGTCACACAACAATTGGACAATACCTAATTGTTCTCACACTATACTGTATACTCACTAAATTATATTTTAGAAGTGGAAAGGGCATAAAAAGATGCATGAAAACATGCAGGCACATCTAGAAAACTGGGAACAGCCTGAGGAAAAATCCTGAGAAGAATGGCTTCTGTCAAAGCTGGCATTTACTAGCATCCTAGTTAATAAAGCCTCAATGGCAATTTTATGGCAGCAACTAAATGGATTGAAGGCATCCATTGGTCTACCAAAATAAAAAAATAAAAAATGGGTTCTGGCTTTTCAATACCCACACTTGCTTCATTTTTTTCCCTCCTCACAATTCTATAGGTACAACTAAATTTATTGATATTTTGACAATTCAAATTTTCATGGATTATTGATTTATGGTTCAAAAATCCATCAGAAGTCAACTAGTCCAATGCCTTTATTCTACAAATGAGAAAAGTAGACCCCTAAAGTTTAAATGATTTGCCCAAAGTCACACAGGCAATAAAATAGCAGATCAGGGATTCCAACCTAAACCCTCTGACTCCAGCTCTGCAGCCCCATTCTGTTAAACCATACTTGTAAAAGAGATAATGAAAGCTTCACAGAATCACAAAATTTGAGATTTGGAAGGCACCTCAGCAGCAGTGTAGTCCAGTACCTATCTGAAACATAGTTTTGGTGGAATTGAAGAGGTCTAGAGGTTTGGGGGTGTTACTGGGAACCCCCAAGATTGTGACACCAGACCCTGCCTGAATGAATTCAATTCAAATCTTCTTCCAGCCAGAGGAAAAGTTTATTGTTACTCTTTTCAGCAGGCAAGGATTCTTAAGGATCCTGCAATCTTAGAGCGGTACAGTTAAAGTTTATACAGGATAAAATACAATAAAACATGTGCCAAATATGCTAACTAAGTGATTCAGGGTGGGATTAGGGAGTGGTTAAGGAGTGGTCAGTTCTTAAAAGAACATGCACTTCTTGTACCTACTGCTCAGGTGTTTTACCCAGAGTTCACTAGGAAAAGCCCACAAGGGGGAACACACGGAGGTGTGGTTTTAGGCCTGCTATGTCACAAAGTTAACTAGAGTTCAGGGGTAACTGAGACTTCTCCAGTCTGCCAGCAATCAATGTCTTGTTTGACAAGATAGATGTAGGGAGTACACATATGTCTTAAGTCTAGAATACAGTTAATGAGGAGTCCAGGATGTAGATAATGAGATAGGGTGGTAGTATAAATAGTCCAGTGGGTAAGAATGCTTTATGACCCAGTGCAAAGCCAGTTTAAACTGATAATTCCTTCAGGTGCTGTTTGTAACTGCACCAGGGAAAGAGATAAGGGTCTTGCTGGGGCCCACTCATGAGTAATTACTAGGCACAGTGTCCTTGGGCTGGGGAGAAATTCTCAGAGACAGTGTTTCTGAGGCTAGGGAGAAATTGGGGTCCAAGTACAAGCACCCAAATATAAGCACCCAAGCACCCCATCAGAGTCAACACATGCTGGCATACGAGAGTTGCTTGTTCTATTTTCAGTGTGAACAACTCTGTATTGGAAATCAGCAAGCACCACAGATACAGGACTTACTTTGTTATTTTGTTGATTGTCTACACTTGAGAAAGTGATAGAGAAAAGGTATAAATGCAAATTAAATTTAAAAATGTGCCATTCATGGATTTTTTTGAGAGGGAGAGCCAGTCGCTAAATGTTTACCAGTTTACCAATGTCTGAAGGGAACACAGGAGGGTTCATACTGAAGGGAACATGCTAAGCAATGGTTTCTTTTCCCTTTCTCTATCAGACTTTTCATGATGTCATCCACTAGTATTACTCTGAACTATAAGAAATAGTTCCTTTGTACTATGACTAGAGAGGCAGCATGAAATAAATATTGATCTGAACAACCAGATTTGCTATTAAAAGGGAAAGGGAAAAAAAAACCCTTCACTCTGAATAATCAAAATTAATTAATTATGTTGATTTACATTCTTTGATAATTTCTAAAATGTTTACTTTCATGTTGCCAGTTTAGTCACAGCCATCATGTACAATAGCTATGACCTCACGTCACCACTAATACAGAAAAAAAAGTCAATGCTAGAACGTGAATTTGAATTAGTCAGTCCTGTATGCATTGCCTAGGCGTCTTTCCATATATTTATTAATTTTCCCCACTACTTAAAGCCCTCTCTCCTCTTCTCTACTGATTTAACTCATACCAATGATTTTTTGCTCCTCTTTCCTCCTCTAAAATTTTTCCTCCATTGGCATATTCCTTATCCATCTCTTCCCCCTTTGAACCTCTATAGCAAATTAGTCCAAACATACAATTTATTATTTGATTACATACTGCCATTATTGTGCCTTCATCACTTTGATACATCCTTCTTCAGTTGTTTTGCAAGATTCTCCAGGGTAAGGATCAGACAATAACAAGGATGACATAAGTGAAGCAGACATCTAGGGTTCATGAAGCTGAACTGCACAGAAAATTATGTAAATTACAAATCTACCATCCCAAACATGCTACATCATTAAAATAAATGGGTATAATTTTATAATGCCTTAAACATGGAATCACAGTGCTGGCAGCAGTTGTGCTTTATACTTCTCTTATATACTACAAGTATATTGAATAATTTAGGACAAATGAACAATAAATTGGCAAGTGAATGAACAATATTTTTTATTGGCTATTGATTTTTTTGCCATAGAGCCAAAAGAGGGCAGAGTATTTGTAATTGCAAATAAATATAGAAAATACAGCTAAACAAAATCACACTTATCCATTAAAAACAGATCATTTACTAGCTTATTTTATCAGTTCCTGATTCTCTTTTTTGATGTCACTAAGTTGTCATGATTATTGACACATTCAGATTTGGAGTGGAAAGGTAGGTAGAACCCCTTATTCCCTCATAAAGACTTTGTCTAGCAAACACTGACAAAGTTTTCAGTCAAGAATGAGTAAAATGCAAACTCTACCTTGGTCTCAGCTTTGTCCTTTCAAGGGATATCTGAGGATTTTTATTAGACATTTTCCTTTGATACATCTATACACTTTTCAAATCTCGGTCCTAAACATAACCATTTATCTTGAAATCCATCTAACCTTAATGGGGAAACAAGAGGAAAACATGCCATAGGTGGTCATAACTAAAACTGTACATTTTGATGGTATGTCAGTAAAAACAATACATGAGCTGTTCCTATAGTCTCCAGGGAAAGTAGGAAATTAAAGCAATTAATTATACAATTCATCCCCCCAAATATGATATCTTTAAATTTTAATTATCTATTTCACCTGGCATACTTAGAAACAGCTTAAATCACTAATAACAAATTTAATTGCCCTACCCAGAAATTCAATTCTATCTAATACCATTTACTGACAGCTGATTTTGACACTGGTAATGCAGTAAGTTTTACATATCATACCATTAATTATGTTTTGTTCATTTGCTTATTTTAATATGATATAAAAGAAGTTAGGCTATAGAGTTCTGAGTCAGGAATACCTGGTACAAATTCTTCTTCTGAGAGTTACTGGCTCTATGACTCTGGGCAAGCCATATAACCTCTCTCAGCCTGTTTCCTCATGTGTAATGAGGGACAATAACAGCATCTATTTCACAGGTGCTTGTAAGGACCAAATGAGATTATGTAGATGAAGTACATTACCAACATTAAAGTATTTAAAATGTTATCTATAATGACATTCTTTCTCATTTTATATGAGTTAGAATTCAGATTGATATGGTTGTGGACAAGATACTACCCTACAATTATTCTTTTATATTTAAAGTTTGGGATATTAAGAGGCTAAGTGAATCATCCATGGTCACATAGCTAATAATTAGGACTTGCTATTAAATCTTCTTGATGCCAAGTGGCTTGTATCCACTATGCCAGGCAGCTGGATGCCTCTCAGAGATTTACATGCCTGGGATGAGGCAAATAATCGAGTTTGACTGGATAATAGACTACATAACATAATAGTAATGCTAGGAATGTAAAGAGATGCCAGATTGTGAAGAATGAATGCAAAAAAAAAGTATATTTTACCTTGGGCAGACAAAATAAAATTACATCTTTATGAGGGAATGAACAAAGGCTGGAAAGAATGGAGGGGCAAGGACCGGAGAAGAAACTATTGCAATAGTCTGGGTAGGCAGTAGTGGTAGCAGAGAAGGGATAGGTTGGCAAGAGGGGAAGACATGGGGCATTTTTCAGGATATTACATAAATAACTTTCTAAAACTCTGAATCATAGATAACGTTTTTAATTAGAAAAAACTAAAAAACAGTTTCCAAAAAATCTGATGCATTTTGCAACAGTTTTGGAATGAGGAAAATAAATGATTAATTAAAAAGTCGTTTTCTCCAACGATAGAATTGGCCCCTTTCCAGGACTGAGATTGCAGTAAGGCAAATCAGGAGATTTAACCAGAAGCATTCCATGGAACAAGAAAATACCTGGTGATAGTATGAATTATTTGGGATGGGAGAGGACTTTTTCATGCTATAAGCAAGCAAAACGATTTGGGTCATCCCTAGTACCTTATGAGGGAACCACTTGACAAGTGATGTCTTTTAGGGTATTATTCCTTCTAAGTGCATTTTTTTTCTGTCTCATTCATTTAATTAAAACTCAAAGTGACTAAAAGATTCCATGAGATAAGTAAATTTTCATATGTAGAAAACAAAGTTTCTCAAATAATAATTTTTACATCTAGTGACCCTTGTTACAAATCTCCAATTATCTTTAGAACTATCTACAGACTACCCACAAACTAGATAAAGAGAAATGTCTGCAAGCAACCAAAAATTCTGAGTGATTTTATGTCAATAAGTTAGGCCGCCATTGAAGTGCCATATCATGTTTTGCCATGTGTTAGCAGTTTTTCATCAATGGCTTGGATAAAGGTATAGATGTATTCTCATCAAATTTTAATATGACGAAAAGTTAGAAGAGATGGCCGTGGAAGACAAGGTCAGACTTTAAAACAATCTTGACATACTAGAAGATTTGTGAGAAAAATTAAAATAATTTTAATGTATATAAATATAAACTCTTACACCTGGATTAGAAAGCCAATTTCACAAATGCAAAATAGAATATTGAAAAAAAATCTACTCTAGGTCAGATTTAGGTTAGGTCAATCCAAGTCAACAAGCATTTATTGAGGACCTGCTACGTGTTGAGCTCTATATTGAGCACTGGAGTCATAAAGCAAGACAAAAAGGCAGTCCTTGCTCTCAAGAACCTCATATTCTACTGTTGGAAGCAATGCAAATACAGTTTTGTCAAATGATATAGAAAGGATAATTTAGAGATAATCAACAGAATCAAGGGACTAGTATTATTAGGAATCAGGACAGACTCCTTGCAGAAACTGAGATTTTTTGATATTTGAAGGAAATCAAGGAAGCTAGGAGGTAGGAGGTCGCCAGGCTGTGAATGGCTTTGAATTGCTACTACAGTACTTTATACTTTATCCTGAAGGTGATAGGGAGGCAGAGGAGTTTATTCTAAAGTGTTGTAATGTGGTCCAACCTATGTGTTTGGAAGATTAATTTGACAGATGAGTGGAAAATGGATTGCAGGTAGGGAGGTGGGCAGAGACTTGAGCCAAGGAGAACCACCAGCAACTTATTACAATATTATAAGCATGAGATAATGAGAACCCACATGACAGTGGTGGCCATTTCTGAGAATAGAAGGGGAATATAAAAGAGATGTTATGAAGGCAGAAAAGATAAGAATTGAGCATTGGTTTTATAGGGATTCAAGGATGAGACCTAGGTCATTATCTCGGGTAATTAACAAGTAGGTGGTGCCCTCAATAATAATAGAGAAGTTAAAAAAAGGGGGAGTGTTTGGGAGAGAAAGATAATTAAGTGTTTAGGACGTGTTGAGTTTATGATGTCTACAGGACATCCAGTTTGAGGAAATCCCATAGGTCACTGGTGATGCAAGACTAGAATAGATGAAGCCTAGACACATAGATCTGAGAGTCACCTGCATAGAAATGATAATGAAACCAGACGTGCTGATGAGATGACCAGATAAAATCGTACAGAGGGAAGAAAGGAGAGAAACAAGGACAGAACCCTTTGAGATACTCAGTTACAGGACTTATTCCATTAAAGAAGACTAATATGTAGTAAAAAGAAGCAGAGATAGAAGGAAAAGAGGCAGAATGACAACCAGGATAGAGCAGTGTTACAGAAACATGAAGAGAAGATAGTATCAAGGAGAAAAGAATAGTCAACAATGTCAAAAGCTGAAAATAGATCAAGAAGAATGAGAATTGAAAAAAGGCCATTAGATCTGGTAATCAAAAGATCATTGGTAACCTTAGAGAGAGCAGAATCATTTAATGATGAAATTAGAAGCCAGACAGGAGAGAATTAAGGAGTGAGAAGAAAGTGGACATTAGTTTTCTATAGCTTTCTCAAGAAGTTCAGTGGCAAAATGGAGAAGAGAGATAGAATGATAGTTAACAGGGTTTGATGGAACACATGAGTTTTTAGAGGATGGAAGAGGCATGGGCCTGTTTGTAGGCAAAGGGAAACAAATAGTTGACAGGAAGAAATTAAATTTTTGTGAGAGAGTAGGCTGATAAAGGTACAATCTGCTATAGAAGACAGAATGGAATAGGATCACTTGAGCATGTAAATGGGGTTTGCCTTCTTAAGGATTACTTCTTTATGGGACACAGGGTTGAATAAGGAAATAGTGGCAGAAGGCATTTGGGAGATATGAGTTGAGGAGGAGAGAAGGTGAAGCTTTTAATGGATGGCCTCATTATATTCAGTGAAATATGAGGCAAGGTTCTTAGCTGAGAAAGTTTGAGAGTGAGACATGAGAGGGATAAAAAGAGTTTAGAAAAGTCACTGTGATGAATAGGATATTAAGTGAATTAAGGTACAAAACAGTTGCCTTGGCATAATATGGTCCCTGTCAAGATTGTAGTTGTTCAGCAGTACAATCATTTTCAACCCTTCATGACCCTATGAACCATAGTACTCCAATCCGTCTATCCTCCACTATCTCTCAAGGTCTGTCCAAGTTCATGTTCATTGTTTCCATGACATTATCTATCCATTTCAGCCTTTGCCATCACATTTTCCTTCTTCCTTCAATCTTTCCCAACATGATGTTCTTTTTCAATGTGTCTTGTCTTCTTACTATTTTGCCAAAGTATTTAAACTTCACCTTCAGTATTTGACCTTCCAGTAAATGGCCTGGACTAATTTCATCTCCTTACTAACCAGGGGACTCTCAAAAGTTGTCTACAGCACCACAATTTGAAAGCATCAGCTCTGCAGTGTTCAGTTTTCCTTATATTCTGACTCCCATAGACATACAATGCTACTGGAAAAAAAACAAAAAAAACATAGTTTTGAGTATACAGATCTTTGTTGGCAAGATGATGTCTCTGCTTTTTAGTATTCTGTTCATATTTGCCATACCTTTCCAAGGAGCAAGTGTCTTTTAATTTCACAGCTATAGTTGCTTTCTACAGTGATCTTTGGGCCCAAGAATATAAAATTGATACTGCTTCAACTTTTTTTCCCCCTCTATTTGCCAGGAAATGATGGGACCAGTTGTCAAGATCTTAGTTGTTTGCTTGTTTTTTTTTTTTATTTCAAGCCAGCTTTTACATTCTCCTCTTTCACCCTCATCAAAAGTCTTCGTAATCCTACTTCCTAATGCCGTTACAGTAGTGTCATTTGAATATCTGAGAATATTGATATTTTTCTAACAATCTTAATTCCAGGTTTTGATTTATCCAGCCTGGCATTTCACATGAAGTACTCTGCATATAAGTTAAATAAATAAGGTGACAATATACAGTTTTGTTGTACTTTTCCAATCTTTCTTTTTTTTAGGCAATTGGGGTTAAGTGACTTGCCCAGGGTCACACAGCAAGTAAGTGTCAAGTGTTTGGTCTGAGGCCGGATTTGAACTCAGGTCCTCCTGACTTCAGGGCCGGTGCTCTATCCACTGCGCCACCTAGCTGTCCCTATGTACTTTTCCAATCTTAAACCAATAAGTTATCCCATGTTTAATTATAACTGTTGCTTCTTGGTCTTCATACAGGTTCCTCAGGAGACAAGTAAGATGACCTTGTACTCCCATTTCTTTGAGGTGCTTACCACATTTTGTTATGATGCACACAGTTAAAGGCTTTAGTAGTCAATTAAGCAGAAGTAGTAGTAGCAGTTGTTGTTGTTGTTTTTCTTGGAACTCCCTTGCTTTTTTCTGTAATGCAGTGAATATTGGCAATTTGGTCTCTAGTACCTCTGCCTCTTCAAAAACCATCCTGCTCTTCTCATAATTATCAGTTCACATATTACTGAACCCTAGCTTGCAATATCTTAAGCATAACCTTGATTGCATGTGAAATGAGTGCAATTGTTTGGTAATTTGAACATTCTTTGTCATTGCCCTTCTTTGGATTAGGTTGTAAAGTGACCTTTTCCAATCCATATTGAGTACAACACTTTAATAGAATCATTTTTTAGGATTTTAAATAGCTCAGCTGAAATTCAATCTCTTCCATTCGCTTTATTGTGAGCAATGCTGCCTAAGACTCACTTGACTTCATTCTCTAGGAAGTCTGACTCTACATCAGCAACCATACCTTCATGGTCATTAATGATGTTAAGATCTTTCTTGTATAGTTATTTTGTATATTCTTGATACCTCTTCTTAATCTCTTCTGCCTGCTATATCCCTGCCATCTGAGGTTATGTAATGTAAATTTGTAGGAGACCCAATCAATACAAATGTATACTTTTTTCTCCAGATTATGAACAAAGTCAATGGACAGTAGGAATAATTCCAGAATAAGACTTGGCATGGCAAGCTTGGTGATTGGATAAATGGGCAATGAACCGAAGAGAAGAAAACACTGTAAGTTGAACTTTTCCACTAAGAGATCAAAATGATGAAAGGAGGAAAGTATAGTCACTGTGAGTATGATGGCCTGGGAAAGACCTGAGGGGTGAAGTAATTAGCATTCTTGATAAGACAAAGAATGGGGTTTGGAATAGCAGGGCTATAAAGAGATATGGAATAACAGCAGATTGTATTCCAATAAAGAAACTTCAGAATTCATGAAAATGGAAGTGGTAAATTTGTTGATAATAGTAACATCAAGGTTATGACCATCTCTTTGTGTAGCTGAATCGGGGTAAAGGAATACATCATGGGAAAAGAAACAGTTGAGGAAATTGAAGGTTAGGATGCTTAAGGGAGTGTCAATGTGAATTTTCAAGCCACCTATTATGAGGGAAAGAATTGGGGTAAAGAAAAATAATGTGACCCAAGCAATGAACTCATTTATGAAAGGAGCATCCTAGAGACAGTAGCTACAAGAGTTTTTATTGGGTATTAGACATGGGTTGAGTAAACCTCAAACGAGGAGAGATAACTTAATGATTATGGTAGAGAGACAGCCAAGAAATGGCAATAGAGAGCAAGGAGTATTCCAACTCCCCCATTAAGACCATTGAGTAGTTATAGGTTGGGCAGGGGGAGTAAGTAAAAATACAATCAGTGCTGGAAAAGTTGGCCAGGCCAGCTGTGCCTTCAGCAAGGATCCAGGTCTCAGACTGAATCAGAAGTTATAAGAAATGAGAATAGAAAAGATTTAGGATTAAATAAGTTTTTTGGGGGTTGGGTTTTTTTTTTTTTGGTTTCAGGTTTTGGGGGGGGGTTTGCCAACAGAGAAAGAATTTCAGAAAACACAGTGGAAAGAGTAAATAGTGTAGACTGTGACATTTGGTGGGTTGGGATGAGGGAAATAGGAATAAGGAATGAGGCAGCAGAGGATGGAGAAAAGAGTTTAAATGATGACAAACATGTTTGAGTGGGTTGAGGAGGCCATGACCAGTTGAAAAGTGGATGATTGTTGAGGCATAAATTAATATTGGTTATTAATACCCTAGAAATCTGAGCTCAGATTGTAATCTTCATAGGGCATTAGGAAGCTCAGGCCCTGGAATGAAATTCCTACCCTTCCCCCAAGACAAGAAATGAGAGACCAGATAAGGAGACTGGACCCCAAGATGGAATGATATTTCTCCTTTCCTGCCAAGGAAGGAGAACTGAATGTGATGGACTGGCAAGACATATGATAGACTGGCAAGGCATGAGATGGATTGTCAAAGCAGTAGATGATACATGGAATGGCATTTCTCCCATTCCCCCATATACCAGAAGATATGAGAGTGAATACAAGCTCAACAGGGATCAGCATTAGGATATGGCAGCCATAATATCTAATAGAATCTTATGGTTTATTAATAGTGGCATAACATATACAAAAATTATTTGGTAATCCTATTATACTCTGTCCAGGCCAGATCACATTATTACAGTTCTAGGATCCAGATTTTAAGAAACACATTAATAATCTCAAAAGTATCTAAGGAATGAGAGCAAAGATGCTGACAAACTTTCTTAGAGTTCATCACATATGAGAATCATTTGGATGATGAAGCTTGGAAAAGAAAAGATGCAGGTAAAACATGATAGCTATTTTCAGATATTTTAAGTAATGTCTTATTCAAGAGGAAAAATTGGTACTGTTTGCATCCAGCACACAGAACATAGGTTGTAAAACAACCTATCCAGATTCATTGGGGGGGGAAGTCTCCTTCAGAATTAGACTATTTAAAATCAGAATTAGCTGCCTCGGAAGGTATAGATTCTCTCTCAGATCTCTGAACAATGATGGGTGATCATTTGTCAGGTTGTTATGGAGCAAATTCTTTCTCAGTTATGGCCTGAGCTAGAAATTGCCTCTGAGCTCCCTACCAACTCTGACATTCTGTGATTCCGCGAAAATGATCATTTTTCAGTAACAAAGGTCCAAAAACAAGGGGAGGTGGGATTTTATGAGGCCAATGGTCAATTCTCATTAACCACAGACAGGTAGTCATTACAGGTCAGAGGCATATGAGTCCAGGATAAAGAATTAATATAGAATTAGTATACAAATAGGCAGCATTGGCAGACATTCAGAGATCTAGATATTCAAAAGGTGGTTGTAGTCATCCTGAAATTGTACTTTCAATCTGACTTTTTTTTCAATGACCTTGCCCTCACTCTTTTAAGTGCTAGTTCATAAGCTCACATCACACTCCTTAATCTTTAGCAGCACTGCTAATTCTTCCTGTATTGGAAACTAAAGTTAGCATCATAACAGATACCTGCCAAACTTCCTACTTTTTTTTTCCACTCATTTCATTATCAAATCTCTAAGATTAATTGAACATATGATGCCTGCTAGGACATATAAACCATGACAATCAGATCTTAAAATGGGAATATTAGCAAAGGAATTTGGTAATTGTGGTTCCAAAGGGTAAACAAATAGGCTATGCAGGGAAGAGAAAATAGTATAGAAAGGGCAATTTGAGGGAAAGGGATAAGCTAAATGAAGTGTGAGGTAGAAAAGTTTAATCAATATCTAGGTTAAAGGTAAAGGAAATGTGAAGTTCAGATTAGAAATAGGAATTTTAATAAAGATAAAGACAATACTGGAATCTAATCCCATTCACATTCATTAAGAACTTTCAGTGTGCAAAGGATTGTGCTAGCCTCCAGGCACACAAAGAAAAAACAGAAGAGTATCTGCCATGAACTATCATACGCTGGAGTTGGAGTATAGAAATGTAAATACATATGAAGCACATGCAAAATAACACATCAAGAAGCAGAGAGTCCTAAGGAAGAATCAGAAAAGAACTCATGTAATAGTTAGTACCTGAGGGACGCAATGATAGAAGATAGAGAAATTGAAGAAGGAATAAATAAAGAAAAAGGTGAATTTTCAAGGGGGGCAAATACAATTTTTGATAATGAATTTGAATTTGGGCTATGACATTTGAAGTATAATTCTGAATACTTTGATGTTTACTTATTATTGCTAATTAGTTATTCATTATTAGCTATTAATTATTGAACAGATTTCCCATTTGGTGTTGGATGTAATACTTATAAAACTGAATTTTGTGGTTATGTCTTCAGCAATGTGAAATACAAATACAACATCTTAACTCACATAATTGCTTTTTGACTGTTAAAAAGCATTTGATTCAATAGAGCAAAATGTGACCCTAAAGATTCTCTTTCACAAAGCAGTCTTATATTCAGGCATTCAACATATAATACATTTTGAAAGACACTAAAATTCCCACATAGACCCCCACCTCCACCCCAGTCAGGTAACAAGGCTGTACTGTTCTATTATGAAAAGGCAGTTATTGTTGTTTTTGTTTTTGTTGTTGTTCACTCATTTTTCAGTTGTGTCCAATTCTTTATGACCCCATTTGATGTTTTCTTGGCAAATGTGCTGGAGTGGTTTGTCATTTCATTCTCGAGATTATTTTACAAATGAGGAAACTGAGGCAAACAGGGTTAAATGACTTACCCATGGTCACATAGCTAGCTCTGAAGCTAGATTTGAACTCAGTAAGATGAGTCTTCCTGATTCCAGATCTGGTACTCCACCCACTTCACCACTTAGCTGTTACATAATAATACTCTATAATGCTCTACATCTCTTTAATTCTATATGTCTCTACTTCTGTCTCTCTCTCTGTCTAATGTCTCTCTAACTGTCTCTGACTATTTTCTCCCTCCAAAAAAAAAAAAGCAATAAGCTCTGCAACTGCAATATAAGACCATTTTTTAAGAGTCTCTTCAACTGAATTGAACACTAATATTCTAATATCCAGACTGGAAGTCATAGAGTAAGCTATTGACAATAGCTATTGCCTTCTTCCACTTAAGGCTGAGCTGCTGTCACCTCCTGATTTTAATCCCACTATGAAATGCTGACATTTTCAATATGTATTCTAACATTCCTTTCCTAATCACAGGAGTAATATAACAAGAGAACTCAAGATATTTTCCCCAAATCTATGAAGACAGAGGCAAGTTCTTTCCTTAAAGCTTTGTTTGTTTGTTTGTTGCTTTTGTTATTATTATTGTTGTTTTCCATTAGCTGAGCCTGGAGAATTTGTTCTTCTTAGGGTACTTTGTACACAAAATTTAATGCCTTGATTTCAGACAAAAGCAAAATGTAACCAAATTGTAAGGAGAAATAACATTCAGAATTTACTGAGATAAATTACATACAGTGATCAGAGAAGCCTCTTTCAAAAGTGATTCTATTAGTCTCCTAAGACTTATGGTTTTTACCTAGACATGTAGAGCAATTATTTCTTTAGTCTCAACAGTGATAAGATAAAGGAAGTTAACAGAAACTCTCAAATATTCTCAAAACAATCCCTTCACTCACATCTGAACCAGCAGGGCTTCTTCCAGTGTAGTTAGAACATGCTTTTAGCATCTACAGAGTGAGTTTCCATTTTAATCAACTACTGTTTTCCCTCTCTTCTACTTGGATATTTTAAAGTAGCATATGCTATGGCTAACTCAAGAAGAAATTATTCCTAAACTGATTCTAGAGATGTGAAATCCTGGTCTGTGCAACTTTAACAAACTGAAACATAGTACCCACCATGTGCACAGAAAATCATCTCAAACAGATATATTGTGTGAGAGTCATGAGACTTTCTTTGTGGAAATAGATTCTCCACCCCAGCCTCACCCTCACCTTCATACCAGAAAAAAAATTTCTCTGAGCTGAGAATTATATTAACTTTTCCTTTCCCTTCATTTGTTTGTAGAATGACTGAAGGTATTTACTGCACTTCCTCACCTTTGCTGTTCTTTACTGAACTCTGTGACTGTGAACTCCAGCACCCAGTATTTGTCATGAAGTCCTGCTGATTAGAGGTGAGTCTACTCCACCTTGTAGATTTTTATTAGGCAAAGAGAAGCTTCTCCTTGCTGAGCTGAAGGAAGGTAGAGGTATATGCCTGGATCAGTCATTTAGTATCCAAGCTGCTTTTGGAATATACTTAAGAAGCCAGAAACCTTAATTAACTTGTACTTATGAAGAGTAGGGGGAGAGATTTCTGTGAAATTAGACTACTATTCCATTGCATAAATTCTGACTTCAAAATGTTTTAAACATCATGCTGACTCATTGGTTTACACATGGTTACAATGATTTTAAAATGAGTATAAAATTGTAGAGTGTTCTAAGCCTAAGATAAATTTATGTACATTGGTTCTTTGGGATTTATAAATTCCTGAGCAAGGTTTAATTAACATATTGCAAAATTAAGTTGAGTTCGTAAAATATTACTCAATACTACCATTTAGCAGACTAAGAAATAATGTAATGGTTCTCAAGTTGCAAGAGTGGCCATAGCAACCAGTGGGAGACTTCATGCCTTATTTTAATCTTCTCTAACAGTGTTAAATCTGCCCCAGTGTCTCTTAAAGGAGAAAGACCTGTACAAGAGATAGAGGGAAGGGAGAGATGTGTACCTGTTTTATAAGTCATTTTTTAAAGTATTCATAAATGTTTCTATTTATGTAAGATCCCACTGGACCAGGATTGCTATTGCCTTGGTCTAGGCTAGGGAATGTCTAATCAGGAAATTATCTATAATAATGCAGATCAGCAACTTCACAGCAATTTATAATCTTGGTGAGTTGCTTGTATTAGATAATTCAGAAATTAAGTGACTTTCTCAGAGTCACACTTCTATCAGTGTAAATCAGAGGCAGAACTTGAAACCAGATCTTCCTAACACTAACAGTAGCTCCCTTCTAGTATGCCTCCCACCTTTCCAAGTGTCATACTCTAGCAAACTCTGCCAATCCTCAATATCATTAACTATAAACCTCAATATCTTAGCTACATTTTATAAATGAAAGAACTCAAGAAAAGATTGAGGGACTTGCCCAAACTCACATAATCATTGATTAATCAAGCCAGTATTAGGGAACCTAAATTTTAACATAGAAATTAAATTAATATAGAAATCAAATCTAGATTTTTTCATTATACTACACTGCTATCTTTTTGTTTGCCTAACCTTGACAAAAATTACCATATAAATTTCAAATATATGTGTGTACGCATGTATGTGTGTATCTATATCTGTATCTGTAACTAAGTATATCTGTATCTCTATCTATCTATATCTCTATATGTAACTCTATCTAGCTATGTCTGTTATAGGTCAATGTTCCCCAAAGGACATACTTTTGGTTTCTTTCCCTAGAGGAAAAAAGGCTGAATTTAAAGTGAAGAATCAGTCTTCAATTCGAGATTATGAACAAATACTATGGAGAAAAACTAACTTCTTCACTCTGGTGAGGCATTTGCTGGTAAGTTCCTAAGTAGATCATAAGCCTTCTATAACTATCATATTATCTGATAATGAACACATAGTAATCACTAAATAAATAGTAGTTTACTGACTGAAAAAAAATACAATGCTTTCCTGGATGGAGAAGGTAGAAAGCAATTCAAATAATATCATGTACCTAAATACTAGAGGAAGGTAAGAGGGGGCCCTGAGCTACAAATTACCCTAATTTTGAAGACATAAGTACAATTTTTCAGTTCGTTAGCACAGTCTAGAAAAAGTGGAGATTGAATAACAAATTTCAGGTATGTGTAAATACCTTATTTTGGACTTTAGGAAATCTAACTGAAAGCCATAGCAATGTAGAAAGAGCTATGAATTCGTGGTTAGATGGCATATATTAGTACCTAGATTCATCCATTTACTGTTTGTCCTAGCCAAGTCATTTAACCTCTCTGAGCCTAGTTTCCTCATCTGTAAAATGGGAATATTTATACATTTACTATTTACCCTATGTGTGAGCAGTCACCAGCTTTGTCTCTCCATCACTTTATTTCAGTTTCCTTTTTGAAGCATCTATTGGCTAACTAGTATGCGCGGTCCTGCTTTCACAGGTGAAAATGGAAAATGAGAAAACAAGTGTGGAAAGGGAGTGAAGAACATCTTGCAATAACAAAGGGAACACAAAGGATATGGAAAAAATAAGAAGCACATGGAATTTGGGAAAAAAGAAACACATGGGAGGGCTCAACCTCAATCAGAAAATTGGAACCCCAGAGGATCAATGAAAGTAGAAGATTCTAATAGACATCAAAGCACACACTGTATGTGGAGGGCAGGAACACAGACACCGAGTGCAAGAGCATAAAGTCTTAAATCTACCAGAAGCAATATGACTCTAGACTTAAAAAAGCAGAAACAATACAATATCCCCCAATCACTTCAGACCTGGCTTTTATTACAACAGAGCTTTAGTGTTGATTAGGCACCTATTGTATTCACTCTAAGATCCATTTTCCTGAAAGCTTATGCCATCTCTTGTTATAAAAGAGGAAGCAGGCATGCCCCAGTCACAATGGAAAGGTGGATTATGATAGTTAGTGAACAGGAGACAGCCACACTGGTTTTCAACAAAGAGAGTTGGACTATCAGCAGAGCCGTAGAATACCAGTGAGAGAGAGAGGTTAGGATAGAAAGAAGCCAACGAATTGGGCATACAACTAAAAAAAAATTAGAAAAAGAACAAATTAAAAATCCTCAATTAAACACCAAATTAGAAATATTGAAAACCAAAGGAAAAATTAAGAAAATTGAAATTAAGAAAACTATTGGACTAATAAATAAAATTAAGAGCTGGTTTATGAAGAAAAAAAAACAATAAAATAGACAAACTTTTGGTTAATTTAATTTACAAAAAATAAAGAAGAAAACCAAATTACTAGCATCAAGAATGAAAAGGGCGAAGCTACCACAAAGGAAGAGGAAATTAAAACAATAATTAGGAATTGTTTTGCCCAATTATATGCCAACAAATTTGACAATCTTAGTGAAATGGATACATATTTACAAAAATATAAATTGCCCAGATTAACCTAAAAGGAAGTAAAATACTTAAATATCCCCATCTCAGAAAAAGAAATTGAACAAGCCATTGATGAACTCCCTAGGAAAAAATCTCCTGGGCCAGATGGATTTACATGTGAATTCTATCAAACATTTAAGAACAATTAATTATAATACTATATAGACTATTTGGGAAAATTAGTGAAGAAGGAGTCTTACCAAATTCTTTTTATGATACAAATATGGTGTTGATACCTAAACCAGGAAGAGTAAAAACAGAGAAAGAAAATTATAGACTAATTTCTCTAAAGAATATAGATGTAAAAATTTTAAACAAAATATTAGCAAATAGATTACACCAACTTATCACAAGAATAATAGACTATGACCAGGTAGGATTCATAACAGGAATGCAGGGCTGGTTCAATAATAGGAAAGCTATCAGCATAATTGAGCATATCAACACCAAAACTAACAGAAAGCACATGATGATCTCAATAGATACAGAAAAAGCTTTTGACAAAATACAACACCCATTCCTATTAAAAACACTAGAAAGCATAGGTATAAATGGAGTCTTCCTTAAAATAATAAATAACATCTATCTAAAACATTCAGCAAGCATCATACATAATGGGGACAGGCTAGAAGCATTTCCAATAAGATCGGGGGTGAAACGAGGTTGTCCATTATCACCACTGTTATTCAATATTGTACTGGAAACTTTAGCTTTAGCAATAAGGAAAAGGAAGTGAAATTGAAGGTATTAAAATAGGCAAAGAAGAAACAAAGCTATGACTCTTTTCAGATGGCATGATGATATACTTAGAGAATCCTAGAGAATCAAGTAAAAAACTACTTGGAATAATAAACAACTTTAGCAAAGTTGCAGGCTATAAAATAAACCCACATAAATCACAGTAGTCAATGACCATATTAATCTATTATTTGATAAACCCAAAGACCCTAGCTTCTGGGATAAGAACCCACTCTTTGAAAAAAACTTCTGGGAAAACTGGAAAAGAGTATGGCAGAAACTAGGCATGGACCCAAATCTCACACCATATACCAAAATAAAGTCAAAATGGGTTCATGACTTAGATATAAAGGCTGATACCATCACTAAACTGGGAGAACAAGGAATAGTTTACCTATCAGATCTGTGGAGAACAGAAGAATTTATGACCAAACAGGAGACAGAGAACATTAAGAAAAGCAAAATGGATAATTTTGATTACATTAAATTGTTATGCTTTTGCACAAACAAAGCCAATGCAACGAAGATTAGAAGGAAGGTAGAAAATTGGGAAAGAATTTTTACAACCAGTCTCTCTGATAAAGGCCTCATTTCTAAAATATAGAGAGAATTAAGTCAAATTTATAAGAATACAAGCCATTCTCCAATTGATAAATGGTCAAAGGATATGAACAGACAGTTCTCAGATGAAGAGATTAAAGCCATCTATAGTCATATGAAAAAATGCTCTAAATCACTATTGATTAGAGAAATGCAAATCAAAACAGCACTGAGGTACCACATCACACCTATCAGATTGGCCAACATGACAAAACAGGAAAATGATAAATTTTGGAGAAGCTATAGAAAAATTGGAATACTAACGTGTTTGTTGGTGGAGTTGTGAAATGATCTAATCATTTTGGAGAGCAATTTGGAACAATGCCCAAAGGGCTATAAGAATGTGCATACCCTTTGACCCAACACTAGCACTTCTAGGGCTATATCCCAAAGAGATCATACTACTGGGAAAAGGACCCACATGTACAGAAATATTCATAGCAGCTCTTTTTGTGGTGGCAAAGAATTGGAAATTGAGAGGATCCCCATCAATTGGGAATGGCTGAGCAAGTTGTGGTACATGAATGTAATGGAATACTCTTATGCTATAAGAAATGATAAACAGGCAGACTTCAGAAAAACCTGGAAAGACTTACATGGTCTGATGCTGAGTAAAGTGAGCAGAACCAAGAGAACGTTGTACACAATAACAGCCATGTTGTGGGATGACTAATATTGATAAACTTAACCTTTCCCAGCAATACAAGGATCTAAGACATCTCCAGAGGCTTCATGATGGAAAATGCTATCCACATCTAAGAAAGAACTATGGAAGTTGAATTGCAATTTTTTTTTCTCTTCTGTTGAGTTTTGCTTCCTCTTTTTGATGGTTCCTCCTATTGGTTTTAATTTTTACTTACATCATCACTAATGTGAAAATATGTTTAATAGGAATGTAAATGTATAGCCTATATTAGATTGTGCACTGTCTTGGGGATGGTGGGGGGGGGAGGAAGGGGGAGAAAAATTTTAAACTTTAAAGCATATGGAAGTGATTATTGATAAATCAAAATAAATTAATAAAAAAATTTTAAATAGAGAAATGATAGCCTTTGGAACCATTCTCTCCACTTGTTGGTCCAATAATTTTGTTGATCCAATACTTATTATAAGTGTTATTGGACCATACTTCCCTCATCATTCTGCCTAGTTTACTAATTACACAAAGCATCTGATTTAGTTGTATTCAGTTTGTTTGCTATGTTGATGATCTCCTTTAAAGTTTATCTTTTAAAGCACCACAACTTGACTTTTAAACATCTACTACATAAGCCCTCAGAAACATCTTCTGATAATTCAAAAGCACTTAGCAACTTGTAAATTTTAAATATAAAATATTTAAATGGCATGTTGCATCATCATCCTGTCTGCCATCTTAAACTACATTCTAACCAATAACATTGCTTGTTCTTGGCTGTGAAATTTTCCATGAAATTTAAAAGTTACTGTTGTGTCAAAATAATCAACTACTGTTGTTTAACAAATACTGTTGATCAACTCTTTGTGAGCCTGTGGACCATAACTGTCTATGGACACTGGAGTCATTTGCCATGTCCTTTTCCAGTGAATTAAGGCAAACAGAGGTTTAGTGACTTGCCCAGGATCACACAGCTAGCAAGTCTCTGAGGCCAGATTTGAACTCAGGTCTTTCTGACTCCATGCCCAGTGCTCTATCCAATGAGCCATCTAGCTGCCTCAGATGAACTGCTAGTAAAATAATTTTTCTATCCACATGAGCTATGTTGTCTATAAACACATAATAAGATTGTCTTCAACCACTCCCTAAATTCAGCCTGACAGCCCTACATGGAACAACACAAAAATAAATGAACAGATCATTAGAGCACATGATGAATGTGTGTGTGTGTGTGTGTGAAAGAGAGAGAGAGGAAGAGAGAGAGAGAAAGAGAGAGAGAGAGAGGGGGGTTCATATTTAACTGAGCTAATTTTTTTTTTCTGGTTATTTGTTGGATTTGAATTAATCATGCTATTTTGACCATAATACTTGAATCCTATCATAGGTTTTCCCAGTGTTAAATTTATGGCCACAAAGAAATAAAAAACCTAAAGATTTACAAATTAAGGAGAGGGCATGTAATGCATGATTTTTTTCAATCTAATAGAGTCAACATAATTACCATGATATTCTCTTTCTCTTCTTCTTTTTTTCTGTGGCAGTAGAATGGTCTTGACTCCATGATTCCATTAGAATAATGAACATATGAGGAAAAAACTTAGTTTACTGATGATAATTGACATGTACATGACAAGTATAAGTTGAATTCCATAACTTATAGTCTTAGACACTTGCCTGGGCACTGAAAAGTTTAATGACTTGCCTAGGGTGCCATCTAGTTTGTATCAGAGGGAGGATTTGAACCCAGATCTTGCAGACTCAGAAGCCAGTCCTCTATTCACTATGCCATTTTGGTGTTACATTTGTCTGCAAACATGAAAGAAATTAAGAAACTGGTATTGTTTGTCTTAAACAATTATGTCACTATTGAACAGAGATAAAGTGGAAAAGAAAAAACAAAAACAAGTGACCAGGAATTAAAAGATTATATCACATTGGAAAACAGGGTATGAAAATGTTGTAGCCTAGCAGGGCCCTGGATGGAGCAAACATTGGGTTGGGCAGTTTCTCCATAGACCAAAGATTTGCCACAAACTTGGCAGTGGTAGGTCATAAAGTGCTGAAATGTCAAGGAATTAATGGATACGATTTAAATGTATCTGAGGGGATTTGTTTCTTCTTTTTAAATGTAGATATCAAACAATGTTTCATGGTATTTCATTATGAAATCACATTTCATATTTGCTATATATCCTTTGAAGACTACCAATGACTACATGATTTACATAGATCTAATCACGTAGTTTAAAAATTGCTAACTAGGTCTATCTGGTCAGGCCCATACTTATTTTTCAGAAAGGGGTTATATATATAAAAGTATAAGTATACGTGTAAATTGAAAGTTCTTTGGTGCAACTCTTATTTATGTTGTATCTTTGTTCTTACAAGCTTAAGGAAACAGCACGGGCTCAAAAATTATAATCTGTTAGAAATAAATATGACAAAAAATCCTATATTATACGATCTCTACTTTCTGAGATACATTTCTATGAATGAAATTAAAGCACATGCCATTTAGCTATCTATTTTAAAGGATTCAAGAGAGGCAGTTAATTTTCACAAGATATTTTTTTAATACTGAGACATCTAAAGTTACTCCCCATCATTATCTTTCCTAATTGTCTTTTTGTCCTTTGAACTAGAAGCTATTTTGTATGTGGACTTGTTATCCTGACGACACTTTACATTTGCAAGTCTATTATTTCTTCTGCTGCATAATATCATACTAGAAGAAAAGGCCGCTTTTCCAGCCAAGAGTGATTTTACTTGTTACATAATTAACTTTTAAAAAGAATGGGGGGGGTGAGCCAAATCCATACATCACTCCCACCTCTTGTTGATCACAAATGGACTCGTTTATTGGTTGATAGATGAATAGATAACAATAGTATAAAAATGAAGAATATGGGTGGGATTCACTACAGAATTTTACAAAACAATGACATCTGGAAAGTTCTGTGCATGATGAACATTTAGTGCAAGATTTTGTTTTCAGTTTGTCATGGTGGAAATGTAATTGAAGTAGCTAATAAGATCAAATAATATTAATTCTTCTCTCTCAGTAAGTCTGATCCACATGTTACCCAATGTTAATGAAGTTGCTAATTTCTTCAATGAATTAGTCAAAGTAATTACATAGGATAAATATTGGACAACCAAGCATATATTTAGAGTGGTCAAAGGAGAGTAGTTTCTTATAATGTTTGGAAGAAGTAAGTACAGGATTTTTCTGGGTGATAAGAATCAGATAAATTGTTTGAGCCCCTTGAGAAATTAAGGTAACAAGAGAGCTTGTTAGGCCTCAAGTATTTCCAAATCCCCATCTGAAAAAAAGGAGATGCTAACTCCTCCTTCTTTATCAGGGTTGTAAGATTAAAATTACATAACAAGTGTAAAAACAGTATGGAAAAAAAGGAATAGCCACAGATATACAAGATATCTCTATTTTTAATAAGTAGCTTTACGTGAGAGCTTTAGGAATAGAAGCAATTCCCAGAGTCAGACAACTTATCATGATATGTAATAAAATTTTGGGTGATAGTTGTTAGATAGTCCTATTATTTTTTTTTGAAAAAATGTTGTAAAAATCTTCCCCAACATTTTGATATAATGACAATGTCTTCAGTATATAGAGTGGCTTTGTGGCATTCCAAGTTCTTTGTGCATTATCTGTTTATCTCTTCTTATATCCGAGGCAGATTATCAGGGCAGCACTATGCCAAGGACATGGAAAGGAAAGCTACTAGATGAGTAGGGTTTTCTGGGGAGAAATTTCAGCACTCCCCTGGCCTTGGATATGTTCACACTTCAAAGGGTGACTGAGGACAGCAGCTTTCAGCATCATCTTTGATTTAATATGAAATCTCATGGGGTTTTGCACCTAAGCCTGAGGAAATGCCTCCTTATCAATGTGGATTTGTGCCAGTATTGTATATAGTGAGACTATGAAAGGTTGCCAAGCTATTTGGAATCCAGGATGAGTCTCACTGTTTCCTTCTTAACTCCTGCCTGTGGGAAAAGACTGTACAATAAACATGGGGAAGCAAGAGAGCTCTTCTGCTAATCACAGGAGTGGGCAGGAAAAGAGCTGAGCAGAGCAACCCCTAGGAAAGAATGTGGCCACTCCAAATATAATGATCTGCTGCATTCCTGACATCTGTCTGCCCTCTTACATTCCCAGTTTCAAGCTACGGCCTAGATGAACATAACCAGAAAGATATTTCCGTGTCATATCCCCAATATTTTCTAGCTTCTTTGCTATTCCCACCTCTACACTGACCTGAAAGGTTTCCTGACCTAGGACTTAATCTTCCAGAAGCTGATATTGCCAACTAGTTGGGTGAAAAAACAGTCTTAAGTAAAAGCTATAGACACATGCAAATAGTTATGGCATCCTTTTGTGGACACTAAGTATGAAAACTATGAAAAGAAATAGCAAAAATCCTAAAAGCAGCAGATCTAAATAACAGAAAGTATAATGGATGGGTTGGGGAGGGAATGGAGGAAGGAAAGGCAACAGGGATATAAGAATAATGTCAAAAAGAAATTAATTCTGCTTAAAGGGGTTTTTTACTAGTTTTCTTGAAATTTCATTATCTAATTGTCCTTTTTTTAAAGAACTGGATACAATTTTAGATCACAAAAAGATCTAGACTATCTTGTAATAAATTATGATACATGTGAAGAAATTGAGCATGCAAAATGGTAGGTATTGGTAATACTTCATGTAATAAAATCAGGATCCAGGAATTCATAATAGGATAGACCAAAGGGATAATTCTAATTAGTGAAATTTAATAAAAAATGTATAAAATATCATACTTAGGTTAAGATAAATATGAGTCAGTCTAAAAGCATTTATTAAGTATGTACTATATACTAGTCCCTTCTAAGCACTGGTGATTCAAAAAGAGACAGAAAAATGTCCTTGCCACCAAGGAACTCATACTCAATTGGACAGGTAAGACAAGCAGACAACTGTGTACAACCAAGTTACATGCAAAATAAATTAGAAATAATCAACAGAGGGATGCCATTGGTCTTAAAGTTAAAACTTAACAAAACAATCAGAGAAGTTGACATGATCTTGGTCAGAATTAACTCACTCATAGTGTCCAGAACAAGAAAAGGGGCTATCATGGTATAATGATATCTGCTGAAATCATGGATTTTATGATCCTCAGAAACTCATAATTCTGCAAGATTAAATAAACTCTATAACTCAACATTTTCTACTTATTGACAAGACTTCATCAGGCCCCCATTCTAGGGACTCCCCTAGTCCTTTTAACTTTTTATTATTTTTCTTCCCCCATTTACACTATGAGATCTTTGAGGGTAAGAACAGTCTTACGTCCTTCTTTGTATTCCCAGTGTTTAGCACAGTGCCTTGCACATAGTAGGTGTTTAATAAATATTTATTGACTCTGCATAAATATGAAATTAAATGACAAACCAAAGTACATCTAGAGTAACCAAAGTGGTATAAAAGTTCAAAACCATGCCAAAGAAAGATAGATTGGTAAAGTCACTGGGAATATTTAGTCTAGAAATATAAAGTCTGAAGGGAATCGTGTTGACTAGCTTCAAGTATTGGTAAGAATTTCATGTAAAAAAAGTAATTCAATTTCTTTTATTTGACTACATCATTGAGGTGGTGTATAGAATGAAGAAAGGGATAGAAGTTATGAGAAACTAATTATGGTTTGATTTAAGGAAAACCAACACTTCCTAGAAATTAAAGATTTCCAAAAGTGCAAGGGGTTGCATTTTAGAGGTAGTGAGATCTTTTTCCAAATGGATATCATTATGTAGAAACAAGGCAGCTACATGGTACAGTGGATAGTGGTCTGGGGCCTGGAGTTAGGAAACTAGTCTTCCTGAGTTCAAATCTGGCCTCAGACATTACTAGCTGTGTGACCCTGGGTAACTCATTTAACCCTGTTTGCCTCAGTTTCTACATCTGCAAAATGACCTGAAGAAGGAAATGACAAGGCACTCTAATATCTCTGCCAAGAAAACCCCAATTGGGTCATGAAGAATCAGACATGACCGAAAACTACTGAACACAACTGAATAATAATAACAACAAAAATATAGAAATGTGATGAATATGCCTGATGTCATGTTAGGGATGTTGCCTAACTATAGGTTGAATAAGATTACATTTACATCTTAAGTATCTTTCAAATCTAAGATTATATCACTGTATTTGACGACTAAGACTTAAATATGTTAAAGATTTGACCAAGGCCACACTGCTACTATACTTAATAGCACAGACCAAACAAGAACCCAATTAAATAATTTTAGCTTTGGGAAAAGAAAATTATGCTGTCCATGGAGGAAAAAATAATTATCCACTACATTGAGTTCAGAAAATAACTGGCCATTGATAGGTAAAGATTGAGTATAAAATATAGTAATCATTATAATGTTAAATTTTAAACATTAAGATTTCATTTCTAGATATGTAATTAATATTATGTTGAAATAAAATAAGAAAATATTGAATGTCAAAATATTGAATATTTTTAGAGGTAGAGGATTATGTTTTAGTGGAGTACAATATAATATATGAGAAAGTTTAATTGTTCCTTCTAATCAGATGAAAAAAGGGTATCACTGAGTTTCAGCTTAATAAACAGTTTCATCAATCAGCTTAACTAACGGTTCATCTATTTTACCAGTCTTTACTTTCAAAAACCAATTCTTTTTTGGAGCAGTGGATGGATGGACATAAAGTCTTGGTATATATGAGTGCAATTAGATCAATGATTGACACTGTGGTCACAGTGCAAAACACTGTGTGAGTATCCATGTGAAGGTGGGCAAGTCATTTAACCAATCTGAGTCTTAGATTTTTAAACTAAAAAATGGAGTTAATAATAGCACATATCTCACAGAATTGTTGTTAAAAATAAGATAATATTTATAAAGGAATTTAAACCTTATAGTACCCTATAAATTCTACCTATTGTCATTCATAATTAAATGAGTTCTTTTTGATTTTGCTTGCATTTTATTTGATTTTCAGAATTTATCATTTTTGTACTGATATTTTATTGGAAGGGCTTTTTAATTTTTTTGTTTATTTTCAGTTCCAAATTCTTTCTCTCCCTCAACTCCCTCCCCCACCCCATAAGAAGGCAAAAAATGTGATATTCATTGTACATATAAAGTAATGCAAAACATATTTCCACATCAGACAAGTTGCAGGCAGAAAGAAAGAAAGAAGGGGGGGTGGAGCCAAGATGGCGGAGTGAAAGCAGTGACTTGCTTTAGCTCTCCCCCAAACCCCTCCATATACTCATAAAAAATGGCTTTAAACAAATTCTGAAGCAGCAGAACCCACAAAAAGGCAGAGTGAAACAAATTTCCAGCCCAAGACAACCTGGATGATTGATCAGAAAGGTGTATCGCAAGGGGCTGGGAGCGCAGCACAGCTCAGCGTGGGCACTCAGCGCAGCTCAGCATGGGAGCACAGGCCACAACGAACCTGCAGCAGGCCTCAGAGGACTGAATCTCGGGCAGCTGTGGAGGTTTCCAGACTCCTCAACCCACTAATGCCAAAGACAACTTAGAAGGTCAGTGGGAAAAGTCTGTTTCTGTCTGTGATAAGAAGGGAAGGCGGGGTCTCAGCTTCATTCCCCAAGAGTGTGGTGAGGGGGGCAGCTGCTTCCGGCCCACAGACTGAGGGGGAATCCAGTGGCTGATCAGAGAGGGACTGCAGGGATCTCTTTGTCAGTGCTAAGGCAGGAATCTCTTGCTTTCCCCGTGTTTGGATCTGGGTCACAGTTCTGGGTGGCGGCGCTGGGGTGAGGAGGAACACTGGCTTGGTGGAGCTTGTAGTGGCTGTGGAGAGAAACCCCTCCTCACAGTTACAGGACAGAAAGGAATACTTGTGGTCACAGGCCAGGGAAGGAGTAAACACCTCACCCCTTATCATACCACCTTGCAAGAACTGAAAATTTACAGGTCCCTACAAGTATCTCTGAAAACAGCTGTACAAACCCCTGAAGCTTGGGACAGTACATTCTCCACATTGGAAGCAGACTCTTACCTTAACAAAGAGTTTAAAACTCAAGTAATTGGCTGGGATCATGAGCAAGCAGCACAAAAAGAGTCAGACTATATTATCTTACTTTGGTGACAAAAAAGATCAAAATATACAACCAGAAGAAGACAACAAAGTCAAAGCTCCTACATCCAAAGCCTCCAAGAAAAATATGAATCAGTCCCAGGCCTTGGAAGAGCTCAAAAGGGATTTTGAGAAGCAAGTAAGGGAAGCAGAGGAAAAACTGGAAAGAGAAATGAGAGTGATGCAAGAAAATCATGAAAAACAAGTCAACAGCTTGCTAAAGGAGACCCCCCAAAATACTGAAGAAATTAACACCTTAAAAAATAGCCTAACCCAAATGGCAAAAGAGGTCCAAAAAGCCAATGAGGAGAAAAATGCCCTAAAAAGAAAAATTGGCCAAATGGAAAAGGAAGTCCAAAAGACACTGAAGAAAATACTTCCTTAAAAATTAGAATAGAGCAATTGGAAGCTAGTGACTTTATGAGAAATCAAGACACTGTAAAACAAATCCAAAAGAATGAAAAATTAGAAAACAATGTGAAATATCTCATTGGAAAAACAACTGACCTGGAAAATAGATCCAGGAGAGAGAATTTAAAAATTATTGGACTATCTGAAAGCCATGATCAAAAAAAGAGCCTAGACATCATCTTTCAAGAAATTATCAAGGAAAACTGCCCTGATATTTAGAACCAGAGGGCAAAATAGAAATTGAAAGAATCCAGATCTCCTCCTGAAAGAGATCCCCAAAGGAAAACTCCTAGGAATATTGTAGCCAAATTCCAGAGTTCCCAGGTCAAGGAGAAAATATTACAAGCTGCCAGAAGGAAACAATTCAAGTACTGTGGAAACACAATCAGGATAACACAAGATTTAGCAGCACCGGGCATGGAATATAATATTCCAGAGGGCAAAGGAGATAGGATTACAACCAAGAATCACCTACCCAGCAAAACTGAGTATAATCCTTCAGGGGAAAAAATGGTCATTCAGTGAAATAGAGGACTTTCAAGCATTCCTGATGAAAAGACCAGAGCTGAATAGAAAATTTGACTTTCAAATACAGGACTCAAGTGGAACATGAAGAGGTAAACAGGAAAGAGAAATCATAAGAGACTTATTAAGATTTGAACTGTTTACATTCCTGCATGGAAATATGATATTTATAACTCATTAGACCTTTGTCAGTATTAGGGTAGTTGGAGGAAAAAAATTATATGTATGTATATAGATAGATAGATAGATAGATAGATAGATAGATAGATAGATAGATAGAGGGCACAGGGTGAGTTGAAGATTAAGGGGTCATATCTGGAGAATAAAATTAAGGGATGAGGGAGGATTATACTCAGAGAAGAAGAAAGGGAGAGGTAGAATGGGGTAAATTATCTCACAAAAAAAACAGAAAAGAAAAGTCTCTTACAGTGGAGGGGAAGCAGGGGAAGGTGAGAGGGAATGAGTAAATCTTATTCTCATAGGATTTGGCTTAAGGAGGGAATAACATACACATTCAATTGGGCATGGAAGTTTGTCTTACCCTACAAGAAAATAGGAGGAGAAGGGGACAAGAGAGAGGGGGATGATAGAGAGGAGGGCAGATTGGAAAAGTGTGTAATCAGAAGTAAATACTTCTGAGGAGGAACAGGGTCAAAAGAAAGAATAGAATAAATGGGAGGGCAGAATAGATTAAGGGAAATAGAGTTAGTTTTTCACAACATGTCTACTATGGAAGTGTTTTGCATAACTGCACATGTACAACCTATATTGAGTTGCTTGCCTTTTCAATGAGGGTGGGTGGGGAGGGAGGAAGAGAGGAAATTTGAAACCTAAAGTTTAAAAACATATGTTTAAAAAAAAAGTTTTCATGTGCTATCGGAAAATAAGAAATACAGGAAATGGGGTACAGAATCTATCCTGCCTACAGGAAAATAGAAGGGGAAGGGGATAAGAGAAGGGGGGAGAGAAGAAAAGAGGACAGACTAGGGGAAGGGATATTCAGAATGCATGCCATCTTGGGGTGGGGGAGGGTGAGATGGGGTGAAAATTTGAAACTCAAAAACTTGTGGAAATGAATGTTGAAAACTACAAATAAATAAATTTGTATTAAAAAAAGAAAGAGAGAGAGAGAGAAAGAAAAAGAAAGAAAAGGAAAAAAGGAAGGAAGGAAGGAAAGGAAAAAGAAGAAAGGAAAATAAAGAAGGAAAAAGACAAATCTACACTGAGTCCTAATTAGTTCTAATTAGGTGGATAACACTTTTTTATCATGAGGTTTTTGGAAATTTTTCTTTTCTTTGGAATCTTGTGAACTATTATATTGATATAAATTGCTAAATCTTTTACAGCTTATTATCCTTACAATATTGTCTTTGTATTGGGATTTTTAAAAAAATGTTGCTTTTCTACATTTTTGTTGATGAAAATGCTTAAAGATGTGCATTTCCCCTATGGACTGCTTAGGCTCTATCCCAAAAGTTCTGGTAGGTCACTCCATTAAACTAATTCCTTTTAAACTTAATTAATTGCCACTTAAATTGGAATCCTTTCTTCAAAAGCCCTTAATAGGTTGCAATTTGTATTGTATTTGTATTGTATTGTGGTCAATAAAGGATATGCTTAATATCTCTAGTTCCTGCACTCATTTATGAATTTTTTTATGCCCTAGCATTTGATCAAATTTTGTAAAGATTTCATGTACTACTAAGAGATATGTATATTTTTTTCTGCTTGAATTCAGAAGTTGTGAGCTGGCTATCTTATTTTTTCCCTAACATTCTATACTTATTTAACAAATTTCTTATTTATCTACTTGCTAATTTTTTTTCTAGATCTGAAATGTACATACTGAGGTCATCAACTATTCTAATTTTGGTAATTATTTATCTCTATATTTCCATTAACATTTCCTCCAAATTCTTAGGCAATATGCCATTCAATGAATATATCAATATTTGATATTCATATTTATGTTGATAATATTTCATTATTTATGGTCTTTTAATCATAATATAGTTTCCCTGCTTATCTTTTGAAATCATGTCTATTTTTACTATTTCCTTGTCTGAGATTATGCTTCCTACTATTGTTCTTATTAATTTGCCTTAGGATAATAAATATGTTCTAGCCATTCAGTTTAACTCTGTGATAATCTTTAAGTTTCATGTGTGTTTCTTCTCAAAAATTTCTGGTTGTCTTCTGTTTTCTAATCCATTCTTCTATGTTCTTTCATGTTATAGGTGACTTAATATCTTTCACTGTGGTAATTTTTAAATGTGGCTTTCCCCTTAGATTTCTTCTTATCCCCCCCCCCATTTTAACAATAAAGAAGAGGGTAGAGAAAGAGCATGGATCTGATTTTTTTTAAAAAATAGTAACTTGATCAAATTGTTTTATACCTACCTTTGCCTCTCCACTCTTCAAGTCCACACCTCAATCTTTGGCTCTTATACTTTCTCTCTCTCTCTCTCTCTCTCTCTCTCTCTCTCTCTCTCTCTCTCTCTCTCTCTCTCTCTCTCTCTGTCTCTCTCTCTCTCTCTGTCTTTATCCCCAGTTTATGATCAATCCTCTGAACCTGAAGTTTTGAAGTTTGTTTTGCTTGTGACTATCTCTTTCCCCCCCGGAACTTTATTCACTATAATATATTCCTCTAGCTTTTCACTGCCTCTGCCAGGTTCCTTCTTGAGTTTACTGTACTTCTACAGCAAACTCTGTGTGTGTGTGTGTGTGTGTGTGTGTGTGTGTGTGTGTGTGTGTGAGTGTGAATGTGTACAATCCACACTATGCAGATCTCTGTCCATTCACGTTTATGTGCTCTTTTTCCTATACCCTTATTTAGAAGAAATCATAAGTTCTTCTCTCTCCTTCCTCATTTCTTCCTTAGTGCATTCCTTTTTTTTTTACTAAAACCAACAAAATACAACAATAATAAACCATAGTCCCATGTTCATATTATTTCACTACCTCTATGAATGTTTAAAATATTAGAATTCTAAAGATACACTTGGGGTGGGGAGAGTAATTGGTAAGCTATTAAAATAGTCCATTAAGAGAAAATATGTTTAATAGGAATATATATGTATCGCCTATATCAGATTGCATGGGGAAGGAGGGGAAGAAAAATTTAAAACTCAAAAGCTTATGGAAGTGATTGTTGATAATTCAAAATGAATTAATTAAAAAAAAAGAAATGAGAGGAAGGAGGCCAAAATAAAACAATAAGAATCAGAACTTCTGAAAAAAATAGTCTACTAAAATAAAATGATGCGTGATAACAGCTTAAACTAGAGTAGTGACTAAGTGAGTATAAAGAAGATCATGGATAGGAAAAATATTGTCTCGAGAGAAACAAGAAAGTTTGACAACTTTTTGGGTACATAGGGTTAAGTAAGAGTGAAGAATATAGAATAACATTTAGTTTAGGGTTCTAAGTGACTGGAAAAATGGTGGTGCTTCTAATAGTAACAGGATAGTTTAGACAACGGATGGGATTTGGGGTGGGGAAGATAATGAATTTATTATTGGACATGTTGAGTTTTAAATGTCTACATGACATTCAGCTTGAAATACCCAATGACCAGAAATTATTAGCTGCTCAATTGCTAGATTTTCACTTCATTCAATGCTAATGTAAAATTGTCAAATTGGTCTGTGATTTTTGAAGTTTACAGTGCAGCATCTGATAGATTTCAAGAGCAAACGGTAGGATAAAATTGTAAGAAGCATTCTTGGTTTCAGCTTACTTTTTCCTTTAGTATTTGATTTTTGTGGCTTTAACTGCTAACCTTTTGCAGAAGTCTATGAAGAGCTAAGCATAAGTAAAACTCAAGGGAAAGACTAGGATTATAGATATAATTTAGGGAGTCATCCAGATAAAGATGATAACTATAGACTAATTATAAGGGACTCAATATGGACAGACTGTTTACCTTTTATGTATGTAAAATGTAAAACATGTCTAAGATTGTAATTAGCAATTGGGTAGTTCATAAGAGTAGATCTGAATATGATATCACTCTAAAAAGTAAAACCATTTGGGAACAGCTAAAAAGAGCAATTATTTTATACAAATGAGGTGTGAGAAGAAGAACCAACACAGAGGAATTATATGGGGAAGGAGAGCTGTAAGTGTTGGAAAACTGTTTTAATCAGAAATGGGTTCAAGAGGGAGAAATACATATACATTAGAAGAATATAAAAGTTTTTTGAATTCAGAAAGAATTAAAATGCTAAGGTGATAGGGATGAGGGAGAAGATAAGGGAGGGATCTCTAGAGGGGAAGGTGAGGAAATAGGTTAAGGGGGAATTATAGAATTATACTTAGATTAATGGGAATGGAAGAATAAGGGAGGTATCTTTAGAAGGAGCATGAGGGGATAGGTCAAAGGAGGTGGGAATGGGAGGATAAGGGAGGTATTTTTGGGTGGGTAGATTAAGTAATAGGAGGGAAAGGTAATGGGTAGAAGTAATGTAGAAGACTTAGGAGGATTAGGAAATAAGAGATATGCACAAACAAAAACAGAGATCAGGTGTAGAATTTGTTAGGAGAATTATATGTCTATATATGTATGTAAGTATGTATGCATGCATGTGTATATATGTATAGGTGTGTGTATATATCTATATATAAATATATCTGTACTTAATTGTAACCTTCTGGGCAGTGGAAAGGGAAAAAAAAAAAAACAAAAAGTGCACAGCAGAGAAAAAAGAAAACTTCCAAGTAAGCAAAGATACACAGCTCTCAACAGAATGGGTAGCATTTATTATGTAGGCTTTCTTGAAAATTTATTGCTATATTTTTTGAATCCTCTCAAATTCTGCTGTGCACATGACATGCAATTTTTTTTCCTTCTCTTATTTTGTATTTAGGTTTCAACATTTAAGTTTATAATATGTTTCTTTTTCTCTTATTGTGTATTACATTTTAGTAATAAAAAAGAGAAAGATGATAACTATATCCATGGAACATAGAGAGATCACTGACAGAGTACAGTATACTTATCTTTTTTAGTCCAGCAAACTTGGTTAGTTCCTTGTGCATATAGACATCATTATCCTTAAGCACCTCATCTATTTCCTTCACATTAGAATTATTTATCTGTGTCTTTCAAATTTCATTCTCCAGAGCTTCCCATTTTTCCCAGGCTGTGTTTTCCTGTAGCATTTTATTCTATGTAATCTTTAACTCCTTTTTCATAAGCCCTTTGAAGAAATTCTCCCCAAATTAAGAATATATGTTTGAGTTTCCTTTCCTTCTCAATCAAATACTTAGATGGAACAGAAACTTCCTCCCAAAGTAATACATAATCTTCATAAAATAATTTTAATAGATACCATATCACTTTAAAGTTTACAAACTGTTTATCTCCTTTGATCCTAAGAAAAAAAACATTCATATCAGTGTTGTTATCTTTATATTTCAGTTAAGGAAACTAAGGATTAGAGAAGTTGTGACTTGCCTAAAGTCATGCAGCAAGTGTCTGAGGCAGGATACCTAGGCAAGTCTTTCTGACTCCAAGTTCAATAATACTCTGTCCACATACAACCACTATCGGCCACTGTATCCATAGCTTACATCCCAGAGATTTATCCCTCTTTGATGATGAGAATAATATCTTAAATAAACTTTGCCCTCCTGATTTCCCCAACTTTTGATGGATGAAAATATCATCAAAGCAATTCAAGAAAAGATAAGCTACTCAATTGCTAGTTTTATCCTTCATTCAGGCTTATTGGACAATTGCCAAATTGACCCTTGAGTTGTGAGGATCATAGTGTACTATGTGGTAGGATTCAAGAGTAAACAACAGGATAAATATTTTGTAAGCATTCATGGCCTCTGCCATTGCGGTCTAGGCTTTTCTTTCTATTACCTTTGTGTAATAACCCTTTGCTTCTTTTCTGACCCTTTGAAGAAGTCCATCAAGAATTATGCTCTGCATATATTTTTATATCTGAGGCATTTTAGTAGCCTATGCTACTGGAGATAACCCTTAGAGTACCACAAGAAGTGTATCTGAATATGTCTGACATATTCTGGAAATTTGGCCTAAGAGTCACATAGCTCTTCTTAATGTAACTGAACTCAATCTTCCATTACCTGGAAAAAGTACCCAGAAGTAACTGGCATACATTACACATAGTATTTTAGAACTAGAAGGTACTTAGAGGTCACGTAATTCAATCCTCTTATTTTACAGAAAAGAAATAAAAAGTTAAGAATCTTGTTGAAGGCTACACAGTAGTCAGTTACAAAATGTCATTGTTTTTAGCACTGTTCTTTGTGTTTTCTTTTCTTTTTGGTATATGAAACTTTGTTTTCTGAGTTATTTAATCCCAAATAGCTAACAATTGGAACGATGTAGTTTCTTTGATAAATGACCTTTGACTCGCTGTGGGGGTTGTTACTGATCTCAGTGATATTTCACTTCCAATAACAGCAACCAGAAGGATACTTGTAAACAAGACCTTAGCCAATGGAAAGGGCATTTTCCTCATACCTGCCAATTACTAAGGATTTTCAGAGGATTTTTTAAAACTGGATTTGGAGGTTTAATTTATTTTCAAATAAACGGTCAACATATGCAAATTTGAAAAATCTGTGGAAGGAGCATTATAACCTTACACATAATTGATTTGAAAGAGAAAGGACACTAATTAGACAAATAACTGTCATTCATATTTCTGATTGCATAAGCTATAAAAGATCATTATTTAAACGTAATGTTACATTACAGATATCTGTAAAAGGCAAAAAAAACATACTGAGAAAAACCACAGGTAATAACATCTATTCATTGTTCTATGATCATACTAGTGGGTTACAGGCAAAGAACCCTCTTTGATGTTATCAGTATTGATAGTTTGTGGGGGGCCATCTCCAGTCATCCTGATCTATATCTTGCCACTGGACCCAGATGACTCCAAAGGAGAAAGTGAGGCTGGAGACCTTGCACAGCCCATCCTCACTTAAATCCAGTTCACTTGCAAGTCATGGCATCATCTCCCTGATCTCATGAGAACAAAGGAAAAACAACAACAACAACAACAATGGAAGTTGGCAAATTGGTTTGCCAATCAAAACAATACTCCAGAAATGAATTAAAGGAAAGCATTTCAGAGGTTTCTTTCATTTTTAGAATAAACAATTTTATTTCAGTATGAAATTATGAAAATATTGCTAGTCAAAGAATATTTATTTATTAATAGTGAAATAAAAGCAAAATAAGGTCCTACCTTTCCTACCTAATGCTCTCAGTTCTTAAATAATCATTACTTCTCTTAAATAAAGGCTAACTGGTATTCCAAATGACTATTTAGAACACAGGAAATTGTCTACTCAAATAGTCAGATTATACTAAATGGGTAACTTTCTTAGGGGAGCTAGTTAGCACATTGGATAAAGTGCTGAGCATGGAGTAAGGAAAATCTGAGTTCAAATCTGGCTTCAGACACTTACCAGCTGTGTGATCCTGGGCAAGTCACTTAATGCTATTTGCCTCAGTTTCCTCTTCAGTAAAATGAACTGGAGGAGGAAATGACAAGCCACTCCAGTATCTTTTTCAAGAAACCTCAATTGGGGTCATGTATGATAGGACATAACTAAAAATGACTGAACAACCAGAAGACAATGTCCTTAATAGACCTAAAATTCTGAGAATATTCACTGAAATCAAATAAATATCACTATTAGAAAGTCACCAAAAATTTAAGGTAAATGTTGATTTGGTTTGGAGAACCTCATTGAATTATTAAACTGCATTAGTTACTTATGCCATTCTTGACATACTTCTGGAGAAAGTGGACCATGTTAATTTTTACTGTAAGTGAAACCAGATGAGATAGATAAATGGATGGATGGATAGATAGATAAATAGATAGACAAATAGATAAATTTAAGGCAAGTGAAAAGATGTCTCACAGTTTCTCCTTGAGAAGTGACAAATTATCACTGTCACATTAAAGTATTATATCTTAACACATAGTAGATAACTGCTTTCAGAAAAAAAATATATATCATTTTTAATCAGTGCAGTGAGATCAAAGTTCAAACCAACATTAGAGGCATAAGTGATGTAATGAGTAGAGTGTTGGATATAAAGTCAGGAAGACTTGGGTTCCAATCTCCCCTTTCACAACTAACTACTTTGTGACTACAGTTATCTCATTTCATGTTCCTGAATCTCAGTTTCCTCAATCTGTAAAATGAAAGGATTGGATTAAAAGACCACTAAAGAACAATATAGCTCTAAGTATATCATATTATAATTCTATGATAATGATTATAAGACAAAATCACATTCAATTCTAATAATTATTACCTGTGATTAAAAAAGTCATTCACTCTGAAAAATGGGAAATGGAAATTGGCTGGGTCTATCACCATATAGACAACTTATTCTAAAAGGACATGAAAAGAAATCACCATGACAAGGAGGCCAAAATGAACCAAGATGCTACCTCATTCAAAAATATCTGATTTATTTGCTGAGGTGGAAGACATAGCACCAATACAACATCCATTTATAACAACAACAAAATAAAACATTTACAAAATCATGCGGAGGAAGATCATGGAGAATTGTTAGTTTTCTTTCAGAATATCAAGGAACAATGGAATAAAACATTTGTTTGCATGAAGTTGAGTGTGCCACTCAGTAAATCAGATGACCCCAAGAGTATTTAAAGGTAAAATTATAATCTAACAAACAGGAAAAATGAAAAAAAAACTATCTTGATTGCTACAAGATGGAATTTTGTTTATTAATGTCAAACTACAGCATGCCAATCTCCTTTATGGTCTTTGAGCTTTCAGGGGACCCTTCTTGTTTGCAATAATATGACATCTCATCAATTTCCAATCTCCTGGACTGGCCTCTCTGATCAGGGAACCAGAGACACCATTCCATCACATTCTAGTCTTCTGGGACTTCTGGTTTTCTTGCAAGGGACCATTCCTACCTGCAAGGGAAAGAGACAACATTCCTTTTTCCTCTCTCCATCTTTCTCCTCTCCTGGCCTGACTGCAAGAATAGAAAAGAAACACGATTGCATCAGCTTTCCTCACTGGTCACCTCTCCTGAACTGTCTACCAACAAGAGAGGAGTCCACCTTGAAGATGGATGCTTAGTGATCCACCTTAATGCATTTGTCATGATTAACAAACTCTCACCTGGTTACACCAGTAATTCTAGTAAACTCCCAATTGTCATTATTCAAACCCCATTTTTCATCCACTAATACCAGCTCTTAACCTACCTGCTTCTTCCACTATGCTCTCTGGAATGCTTTCTCCATAGATAACAAAGTTGTTCATCTTAAATCTTTTTGTTTTCCCATTTTTCAATGAGACTTGGATCTATCTTAATGACATAGCCTACCTGGCCACCCTTTCCAACATGTGTTGTATTTTTACATATTCCTCCAAACACTGGTTGGAGGCTCACACTCCATGTCCAGCATTCCGTAACCTCTACTCCTTTAAGATTCAGTCAAACTATATCTACAATAAAACCAAAACTTTAGTAGGTATTGTCTACTGACCTCTAGGATGTCCCCTTTCTTTCCTCAATGAGTTCAGTGCTTGGCTTAAAGTCTTTCAAAGTGATTTCAACATGTATATTGATACTCCCTACACTTACCTAATAGTTACAGATCTTACTAATTTCTGACAATATATTCCTCCGCCCCAGCTCAGCTACAGAGAAGACCATAACCTTGATTTTGCCATCAACCACAAATTTTCACTTTTATGTTTAAGAACTCTGAAACTGACTTATCTGATCACAACCTGTTGTCACTGTAACTCTGTGTGTGTGTGTGTGTGTGTGTGTGTGTGTGTGTGTGTGTTGGTACCCCAAACATTGTTCTTAATCTTCACTGTGAACTCCAGTTTTCCATCTTTTAGTTCTTTCCTGGGGAATACACTCTTGCAATGGTTGTACTTTCTTCCCTTCCCACATCCAAGCCTTATCCCTGGATTGTTCTCATTGTCTGTGCCTTCACTTCTCACAAGTCACAAAACAAAGGTGGATAAGTCCATTAAATCATGTTGAATAAACCCACAACAAATTTGTTATATAATCTCAACAAGGCATCACTATAGCAAGCAAATTATTTTATACTTCCCTAATGTATTCACTATCCCACTCACCATAGCAACTTAGGCGAAACTTTTCATACCTCCTCAGAACTCCCATAGCTCTTCTTCCCCTACCCACAATTTCTCAGCTGAGAACCTCGCTTAATATTTTACTGAAAAAAGAAATAGGCTGTTTACTGAGAACTTCCTCATGTCTACTCTTTCTCTCTTCTTCCAAATGTGTTTTTGCTAGTATCTTTGCATTCACCCCTGTTTCATATAATAAGGTAGCCCTTCTCTTTGCTAAGGTAAACTTCTCTGCATGCACATTTCCATTAAGTCTTCTTTAGCTGATTGCTCCTTCTCTCATCTCAATTATCTTCAATTTCTCCTTATCTACTGTTTCCCTACTGCCTAAAAAAAAATGACCATATCTCCCCTATCATCACAGAAAGATTACTTCCTCTAACCACCTTCAATAGTTATAATTTCATATCACTCCTCCTTTATGTTGCTAAACTCTCTCAGAACACTATATAACAAATGTGCTTCCTTTTCCTTTCCTCTCATTCTCTTATCTCTCTACAATCTGGCTCCTCATCCTATCATTTAATCAAAACTAATCTTTCCTGATTTATATTGTGCCACTGGACTTAGATGGCTCCAGAGGAGAAAATGAGTTGGTAACCTTGCACAGCCCACCCTCACTTAAATCCAATTCACTTGCAAGTAATGGTATCATCTTTCTGATGTCATGGCCCTCTTCAAGAATGAAGGACAAACAACATCAACAATAACAACAATGGCAAACACCTTTCCAAAGATAGTCATATACTAAATGATAACTGTAATGGTCTTTTCTTGATCCTCATCCTTCTTGACCTCTTGTTTGTTAAAATAAATAAATATACGTATATGTATGTGCATAGACATATATATATATATATATATATATATGTATATATGTATGTGCATAGACATATATATGTGTGTGTGTATGTATATATGTATGTATGTATGTGTATGTGTATATATATGTGTATATATATATGTAATATTTTTATATTTTTAAAATTTAGAATTCCAAATTCTCTCCCTCTCTCCAGTGCCTCCAACATTAATTAGAAGACAGGAAATATAAGGTCAGGTCATGTAAAACATTCAGATATTAACTATATTTTTTAAAAAAGCAAGAAAAATAAAGTGAAAAAAGTATGTTTCAACATACACTCAGATTCCATCAGTTCTCTCTTAGGAAATGGATAGCATTTTTCATTATGAGTCCTTTGGAATTGTCTTAGATCATTGTATTAATTGGAGTTGCTAAGTTTTTCATGGTTGATATTATCATGAAATTGTTGTTACCATGTATAACATTCTTCTCTTTCTGCTCACTGCACTTTTCATCAGTTCATATAACTCTTCTCATGTTTTCCAAAACTATTTCCCTCATCATTTCTTATGGTACAATAGAATTCCATCACAATCGTATGCCACAACTCATTTGGTCATCCCCAAATTGATAGGCATCTCCTCAATTTCCAGTTCTCTGACACCGTAATTTCCATTTTTTGTCATGTTACCCAATCTGTTAAGTGTGAGATGGTACCATGAAGTTCTTTTAATCTGTACTTCTCTATTAATGATTAAGTATTTTTCATGTGATCATTAATAGCTTTGATTTCTTCTTCTGAAAATGTCCTGTTCATACCTTTTATTATTTATCATTTGGGGAATGGGATTTACTTTTATAAATTTGACGAGGTGTGCAAAACTTGGTGTGAAATCTTTTTTTTCCATCAGTTTCCTGCTTTCCTTCTAATTTTGGCTGCATTTGTCTTCGTGCAAAACTTTTTAATTACTTGTAATCAACTATTTGTTTGCAGATGATCATGCACACAATGCATCCTCTGAGGCTAAGATGCAACAGAATGATTCTCTGTGACTTGTGCTCATTTTGGCCTGAACACACCAAGAAAATAGAGGTTTTCCAGAAGCCAGCACCACGTCATCCCTATGAAGAACAACTGGTTACAGCAAAAGGATATTTTTTGGATAACTTCACTTACCTTGGCAATATACTTTCCAGGAATGTAAACATAAATGATGAGGTGAATACACATATCACCATAACAAGCTCACTGCTTGGAAGGATCCAAAGGAAAGTGTGGGAGAGAAGTATTAGATTGCCTACCAAATTGAAGGTCTACAGAGCCATTGTTTTGACCTTATTATTGTGTGCCTGTGAAACCTGGACAGTCTACCATAGCTGTGTCAGGAAACTGAATCATTTCTATTTGAATTGTCTTAAGAAGATTCTGAAGATCACATGGCAAGATAAGGTACTGGACACTTAAGTCCTTTCTTGAGTTGAACTGCCAAGCATTCAAACCCTACTGCACAGAGCATAACTCCAATGGGCTGGACACAATTTTTTGTACTCTAAATGTACATTTGTCTAAATGACTATTTTACAGAAAACTCATACAATGCAAACACTTCCATGGAGCTCAGAAGACATGACAAGGACACTCTCAAGGTCTCTCATGAAACTTTGGAATTGATTGTGAGACATGGGAGACACTGACATAGACTAGCCAGCATGGGGCACCCTCATCAGAGAAGATGCTGTGCTCTTTGAACAAAGAAGAATTGCAGTGTCAAACTAACACAGAGAACATATGTAACATATAATATAACATTACATAATAAATAAATCAGAGAATTACAGAACACATTACTGTGTGAAGTCAGAAGGGAAAATTGCTGACCAATCAGGAAAATCAGGGAGATTTGATCAATGGTGGGCTAATCAATTGAGCTTTAAGTGATGTGTTGGAATTCAGCATACAAAGATACAGAGAGTATTTCTGCAAAGAAAGACAACCTTCACAAAGGCACATGATGCGAAAATAGTGTTAATTCAAGTGGCATGAGATAAAGAAAGAATATATCAGGACTAGAGAACAGCAAATGTCCTACTTGTTATTAATGTGAAGAGATTAAAGTATTCAAATGTGAGCTGGACTTGAATCCTTGGCAAAATTCAAGAAAATATTACCAAAATGATAACTGGGGACCCTTCCTATCCCAATTAATCACAGAAGGCTCAGATATTTTGACTGAATAAATAAAAATATGTAAACTTATGAAGATAAAGCTTTAATCAATTTGAGAGAAAGAAAGTGCTTTGATCGTTGGCTAAAAGCAGGAGACCTCTTCTTATTGGCTGAAAGAATAAGACATATTTTTCACCCATTTATAAAACAGAAAGCCATTTATAAAACAGTCATTCATCCAAATGCTGATTAAGTCCACTATGAAAGAAATCTTTAGAGGGAACTACCCTAGGTTTTGGGAAAGGGTGGGGTAATGGGAAAAAGAAGAATGCTCAGAAGGAGTCAATCCTTGATGAAATCATCAAAGATAGCACATGCCAAACAAATGCAATTTCCTAGTTTTTGTCAGGGTTAGTTGACCAGTAGATCAATCAGAAAAATAGAGTTTATCTAGAATTTAGCAAAGACATTCATACTGCAGTCACACCCATACAAAATGCACACACAATGGATTAATGTGGGTTCGCTGAGAGTAGAAATGGGTGGGTAGGTTATTTGTATACTTTTACTTAATTGGATGGAAAGAAGCAAGCAATAATTTGATTAAGATTCTGTGTCAGTTTAAAAGTAGTACTCCAATAGAGTGTCCCAGCAATATGTGCTTGGTAACTTGCTACTTAACATATTCATTATTGACTTGGGTAAAGGAATGGTGACATATTCTTTAAATCTCCAGATACCAGAATGTGTATACCACAAAAATTATAGAGATAGCTAATATGTGAGATGACAAAATTTGTATTCAAAAATAATCTTGACAGATTAGAATATTAGTCTGAATCTAATACAATAAAATTTAATAAGAATAGACATAAAATCTTACATTTAGGTTTAAAAACTATTCTTATAATGAAAAGACAGGGAAAGTATATCTATATAGCAGTTTAATTGGAAATTATTTGGAAATGTTAGTGAACTTTGACTTCATTATCATAAATAGTTTGATATAGCATTTTATGTTGCAAGAATGAGGGATAAGTAATGGATATTATCCATGCTTTATTGTTATTGGTGAATATTGAGAAAATGAAAAGATCATCCCTTTTAGGTTGGATATATGGCCAACATGAGACTGTGGAAAACTGTCATGAATGGTTTGTGATGTGAGTAACTGAAAAAAATACCCAAACCAAAGAGAATACAGGTCCATGGCATATTGAAATAAGAACAACTTAATAACAATTAAAATTATCTGAATGTGTAATAAGCTGCCTTAAGAAGGAAAACATATCCCTTCACTGGATATCATAATGCAAATGCTGAGTGGCAATCTATGGGGTAGAATAAATTTTAGTCATTTATGGATTGAACTAGATATGATATCAGGTGCCTTCCAACTGTGAGATTTTATCATTTAACTCAGTATTTTAAAGACATATTTCTTCCTCAGACAAGAGTACTTCCTCACTTCCCTGTCCCTTTACTTAGTAGGTGAACTTTGAGAGTTGTCATGACTGGAAAAGTCATCATCCTTGTGGCCTAGCATATAATTTGAATAGAGAGGGTTGTTAAAGCTGTGGGAATGAGAATCTCAAGGTAGAGAGTGAATATAGGGAAAAAAAAAAAGGTATGTCCAGGACAGAATCTTAGTGAAAAAAAATGCAGTAAGAAATAAAGAAGAGGATATAGAAGTTTGTTGTTGAATATTTATTTTATGGTATTGGGATGTTGAATGTTACCATTACAATCTACTGTCTCTTACATGAAACTATTCTCATTACCATTTTTCAATTGCAATCCTTTCCCACTAAAATAGAAATGAACCTATAGGATAAAATTTTATTAACTTCACTATTATCTACTATTAAGATTTAGGGAAGATTCTAAATGCAATCAAAACATATATCCATGAAATTTTTATGTTAAATCACTTTTAATTTCAAAAAACCTGTATTTCTTATAATTTATAAAAATAATGCCTTACATAGTAATAAATTATAAAATTAATGTTTTTTCTTCCAATCATAAAAAGGCTACTCATCATATTTAGCTTGATTTTTAATAACTGTTTTTAAACGTCATATATTAAAAAGTAGGGACAGCTAGGTGGTGCAATGTATTGAGTACCCAGCATGGAGTCAGGAAGATGCAACTTCCTGAATTCAAATCTGGCCTTAGACACTTACTAGCCATGTGACCCTGCGTAAGTCACTTAACCCTGTTTACTTCAGCTTCTTCGTCTGTAAAACGAGGAGAAGGAAATAACAAACTTCTCCAGTCTCTTTTCCAAAAAGAAAAAAAGCCCACATGGGATCATAAAGTCAAACACATCTGAAATGACTGAACAACAAATTTAAAAATATGATGAATATAGTTGTAAAATTTTATTTTATTTTATTTTGCTTTTAGGCAATTGGGGTTAAGTGACTTGCCCAGGGTCACACAGCTAGCAAGTATCAAGTGTTTGGTCTGAGGCCAGATTTGAACTCAGGTCCTCCTGACTTCAGGGCCGATGCTCTATCCACTGCGCCACCTAGCTGCCCCATGTAAAATTTTATTTTTAAAAATTATCTGGTGTGTTTTTTAAGAGTATAACATTATTTTCTTTATCTAGAGGTCTCATTTTGGCCAAGTTCATTTTAATATTTCAGTACATTTATCAGGTTTGCTAGTGATTATTCAATATATCGACCTCAAGTAGACCTTGCCCTCTTGAATAAATAACTAACACAGTCAATGTAGAGTCCAGATTTGACCTGTATCTAATACATTTGTTTAGTGTAGGTAACCAAATGGGAATCCTTGAGCCTAAAGTAGATATTCTATTATTATTTTGCTAGTACCATGTTGTTCAATCACATAGATTATATTTAAATCTCCCCACCTTAGGAGTTAGTTCCATGACCATCTGTGGCATGAAAATACAATCACCTTGTAGCTGACTTTCTCATGATGACTTTCTAAAAACTTGTGGTTATTGGCCTCAATTTTATGGTTATGTGGAGATAGCTTGAAATTAAAAAAGTAAAGAAATTAATTCAAGCAAAAGGAATTCCACGCTTGCTTCAGTTATCTAGAAAAGTACTTTTTTTAAAAAAATAGATAACGATATATTCTTTTGTTGAACAACCTTGCTGTTGTTGATATGTGCTACATGGATTTAAGGTGTGCTCAGTGATTTGCCAGGTAAACCATTGATTTCAATCCTAATGTCATTGTTGAAAAAATAAAAAGTCTGAGTGTGCCTTTGAGAGACAGCATGACAGAACCAATGTAGGAATCAAGAAAAGCTAGTTTCAAGTTCCAACTCTGACACATAATGACTTTGTGACCGGAGACAAGTTACTTAGAACTCTCTACTTTAATGAACTTGCTAATCCTGTTTTGTTTAAAGTGCTATTAACAGATGGCAGAAATTTTTCTCTTTACCAGATGTCACCAGAAGGTCTTTATTGCTACAAGGAACTTCATTCTGAATGTAAAAAAAAATTAATAATTTGCATCTTGTGCCAAGTGATGGATATTCAAATTCCATTTTGTTCTGATCTCTTAAACAGTGAATTAACTAACATGAGTCTAACTTTTGGGACTCTCTTCAATAGAAATGACATTTATATAGGACTTTAAGATATGTAAAGCAATTTTAAGGGCTTCATTGGATGTCCATAATAGCCCTTGAGGAAAGTAATATTATTATCCTCACTTTAGAGTAAAGAAACTGAGACTCAGCTAGGTTAAATGGCTTGCCAAGGGTCACACAGGTAATCTGAAATGGGATTTAAATGTGGGTTTTTCTAAATACAAAGCTACCATTCTAACTTATTTTGTTATACTATATCTATCATCTACCTCTTTTGAATATCTTAGTATGGTACATTTTTAAATCATATGCAAGTAGTACAATAGAAATCATTATGCTATTTCAGATTGTGATTACTTAAGAATGGCTAAAAATGTAGGTCAAGGAGACCATCTTGGAAAGTACCTTGGATAAATTAATAATATACTTATTTTGAAATTGGAAAGTTGTTTTCCACACCACAATTTTAAATGGTGAAAATTAATTAAATAATCTGGATTTAGTTCATTTCTCAAGTTAAAATGAAATCTTCACATATTTTGCAAAAATAAAGCTATCCTAAAATATATTACACAAGCTCGGTTGCACCTTGGCAGACTGTTTTTCTTAGTGCAGTTTGTCTTTGGTTTTTGGCTTTAGCTGTGGTTCCCCACATCCATACCCCCTGCCATGGTGCATGTGCTGTGAAGTGATGAAATTGCAGACTTGGTTGATGACAGCTTAAACAATGCTTGCTGTCAGGTAAAGAATATCTTTTATCAGCAAACTTCAGAAATATTAAATACAGTCCTTTTCTTGAAAGTTTATTTTTTAACTACCTCCCAATTATTTTTTTTTGTTCCATTTGTTTTGTTCAAAGAAGTCCCTCACCCTATGATATGTGAAGGTTTGCCATAATTTCATTCTGAAAATAGAGACTACTTCTGCATATGAGTAACAATACCCTGAAAATCAAAGGGCAACAGGTTTTTCTTAGCTTTTTTGGTGGAATGAACAGAAATGCATCCAGGGAATTGGATGCTAAGCCTGTCTTTGATACAGAACTCTTGTGTATAGCAATTACACAAGATGAGCAGAGAGAGTAAATAAAAAATTCTTTAAGAGGAAAAAAATCCTGAGCGTAAAGAGACATAATAAAAATAAGGTCCTAAGAGTGAGCTAGCACAGAGTAGAATTCTGATCATTATCCAGTTACTCAATTTTTGAAGTAGAAAACTAAGCAGGATAATTTAGCCTTCAAGATGGATTCTTTGTTCGGTCTCAATTTTTAGTTTGGGTTTTCAAAATCCATTGTGCTGTTTTGTTTATTTTTTTCTCTTTTCCTTTCAATATTACACTCCTCAATAAAACACTCTCAGTCCATTTGGTTCTCTAGCTCATGGTCACACATTCACAACATCTCAGAATTAGAAAGGACCTCAGTATTGTCTAGCGCATACCTGAATGACAATCTTCTCTACAAGTCATCATTCAGCTTTTCTTGGAAGACCCCAAAGAAGAGAGTCAAGTACATCATGAGGCAGCTGATTTTCATTTTATCTAGCTGAAATTGCTGACAATTTTTTTCTCACATTAAGCCTAAATTTTTCCTCTTTGTAACTTTCATCTGTCTATTACTCCTTGTCTTCACAGGGACAAAGCAGAACAAGTTTAAAATCTCTTTCATTTGACATACCTTAAATACTTAAATATAGCTATTCTGACTCTCTTATCTTCTCTTCTCAGTTCTTTTAAATGACCCAAACATAGTACGTCCTTGAATCCTTTCACTGATGCTAATTGTCTTCTTCTAAATTGTTGTTTGTTCTTCAGTCATTCAGTCATGTCCAACTCTTTGTGACTCCATGGACCATAGCACACCAATGCTGTCTATGGGATTTTCCTGGCAAAGATACTGGAATGGTTTGCCATTTTTCCCCAGTGGATTTTTGAAGTGTATGGGGTATTTAGGAATACTAGTACTTCTGTTATGATGGCTTGCTGAGCCCATTTTGAGGGCTGCTCATGCGTGGATCTATCCCACCTTACTCCTGGATACCAGGTCTCTCATAAATGGAGCCCAAAATTGAATGAGCTTTCTTATCAGCCATAATCACACTATTGACTTATATTGAGCTCTGTTTACACTAAAATCCCCAGATGTTTGCTATATTATTTTTATTATTTCATTTTAGTTAGTTATTATAAGTCTTATATGATTTATGTAAATATTGATTAAATGCAAATATTATGCAAATAGCTTATTAGAATGTAATTATTTTATCATATTATTTTTATTATAATATTTTCTATATTAGCTACTGGCAAAATATGCCACCTGTATCTTATAATTGTGTGGTTGATTTTTAAATCCCCATTAATTACATACTCACCATTGAATGCACAGGTTAATACATAATTTACAGTATTACTTACAAAACTCCTCCTCCTTTATTATTTTCTTTCTGCATTTAAGTAATAAAAAGGTAAAGGATGGGTTGGTATCTGTAGTAACAGTGCCGGCTACTCTTGTTCCATCCAGTACAGTTTTTTCACTGTCAAAGCTAGATAGCTCACAGCATAGAAAAGGGCTTTTCAGAATTGCAAAGGGCATTGCTGACAGGTAAATGTAATATGTTCATACTTAAGCAGTCTATAGCAGTGGTATTTTCATTCTAAGCTGCTAAAGATCAGTTGTCTGTACTGTTCAACTCACTGCTAACCAGACAAGATTTGTCAAAGAGGTAACTATGATTTCTATAAGCATCATCCTTATTATTTTGTATGACCAAAGAATAATCAGAAAAAAATAAGATTTCATATTGCTTGCAAATCTTAAAATACTGTATGAATTTTACTGTATGTGCTATCTTTAACTGATTTCAATCTGGAATTTCAATTCAAGTCACAATTACACATCAAGAGGAGAACTCAATTGTAGTAGTAGTAGCAGTAGTAGTAGTAGTAGTAGTAGTAGTAGTAGTATTAACAGTAGTGCTAGTAGTGGTGTAATGGTGGAGGTGGTGGTGGTAGCCGTAGGACAGCAGCAGCAGAAACAGAAGTAGTAGTGATAGTAGTAGTACTCAATGTTTATAGCATGCTTTAAGATTTGCAGAACACTTTGTATATATTTTCTCATTTGATCATCACAACAACGATGTAAGGTGGGAAGGTAGATATTATTATCCTCATTTTCTAGATGAGAAAAATGAAGTATAAAGTGTATAAAGAACTTGCCTATGATCATACAGTTAATTAGTTAGTTAGCGATTTAGGTAGGATGTAAACTAATGCCTTCCTTGACTTCAAGTCCAACACTCAGTCCAGCTTTAAATGGGGTCAAATGTAACTTTCAATACTTGTATATCTTCCAGGTCAACCCACTTTTAAGCAAATAATAAAGAATGAAGAAATTTGTTATGTCTACCTACCTATTCTTATACTTTAACTGTGTCTGGGCATGTATATCCCATGCAAAATAAAGTCATGCCAGAACCAACTACAGCACTTTAATAGGATGTCCCTAACCAAATATATCATGCTACACAGATGATTTTATGGCACTTTCTCTTACTCATGCAACTCATGCCCAAGTAGTCAAAGGGTATAGAGAGATGGTCCACTCAGTTCCACCCTCTGTAATTGCTGCTCTTACATGATAGAAATGAGCTTGTTGTTCATTTGATACCTTCACTTCTTAACCTTAAAACATCTAAGTCTTCTATCTCACCCCCTCAAGGCAGAGTAGCTGTGCCTATAAAGGTGAAATTTAGCTAAGAAATATGTACTAATGAATTAATAAGTAAAGACTGGAGAGAAAAAAAAATCAGGGTCCATTCTTTCCCTTTGCGACTAAATAGTTACAATTTGAAGAGAAGCCTTTTGGAGATAATAGCCTTTGCAGACTCAAGGTGTGCTTCTAGTACTGGGAAAAGAAACAGCAAGGAAGGGAGGAGAACACTGCTCTGATTGGCCAGAGGAGGAAATATTTTTCCAGGAGCTCCAATTATGTCATAAAAACAAAGTCTTGCCCTGCATTAGGAACTAGTCTCACTTATAAGACAAGGAAATGACTCAAAAATTAGCTGATAAATCCTATTACAAGCAAATATAGTTTTTAAAACTATATTTCTAATACAGTAGGAATATTGTGTGAGCTCATTGCTGTCAAAAATCTTTAGGAGACTAACACCTTCAAATGTGAGAGTTTCTTGCAAAAATTGGCTCAAAGTAGAGATGTTGAGTTTGTTCTATTTAAGATATCAGGTCATTCCTATTTTGTGAATAGAGTCATAATTATCCACTCTTTTAATGTAGTTTTAAAAATACATAGGTATTTAGAAAAGTGATGGATGTTGAGGAGATGTGGAATTGTGCAAAGGTGTGTAATTTATTCCCCAGGTGTCTATTGTCCTTCTTTTTTTTCAAAGCTGGCCCTGGAGAAGTTCATTTGTGCTAAAAGCTTCTCTGAATCTGCAAAGGTTCTTCCACTATCATATGGCATCTTCTTTTCTCTGAGCAAATAACAGTTTGTCTCATCAAATGTGAATACATAAACATCTCCAATGTTGAGAGTTGACAGGTTTGGAGGGTCCCCAAGAGTGTTTCAATTGTTGATTTTTCAGAGTAGTAGATTATTCATTTCCTGTCATATAAGCTTTATCAAAAGAAAAATATGCTGCAAAAGTAAGGGGAAAAAAGTCTTTCTATGTCTATATGTATGTGTATGTTGGAGGAGATAAAGATCAAGAGAGAAGAAAACAATAGAATGGAATCAAGAAGTCCATCCAGAAGTTGGGGAGCAGCTATCATTGCTATCTGAAAAATGATAAAGACAGGAAACCAATGATGAAGAGAAATAGTGGACCTGTGTAGATGCAGACACAAAATAAGACTTATTTTCCGAAGAAATCAATGTGATAATTTGTTTTGATTAATAATGCATATTTATTATGTGTTTTATTTTTTTCCATTTTTTCCAGTTTTTGAGGTACATGAATAGGATAGGGATATTAAGAATAAAGTACCCTGAAGGGGAAAGGATCTATCTGTACAAAAATATTTATAGCAGCTCTTTTTGTAGTGGCAAAGAATTGGAAATTGAGAGGATGCCCATCAATCAATTGGAGAATGGTTGAACAAGTTGTAGTATATGATTGTAATGGAATATGACTGTGCTATAGAAATGATGAGCAGGCTGATTTTGGAAAAAAATCTGGAGTCTTATATGAATTGATGCAAAGTGAAATGAGAAAAACCATAGTACATAGCACATAGTAGTCGCAAAATTGTATGATGATCAACTGTGAATCGCTTAGCTATTCTCAGCAATAGGTTGATCCAAGACAATTTCAAAGGACTCATGATGAAAATGCTGTCCATTTCCAGACAAAGAACTGAAAGTGTCTAAATATACATTTAAGCACACAAATTTTCACTTTCTGTGTTTTGTTTTGTTTTGTTTTGTTGTTTTTTCTCCTTTGAGTCTGTGTCCTCATTCACAACATGACTAATATGGTAAAAAGAGGGTAGCTGAATCATTTTTAAAATTAGAAAATAGAATGTCAGAAAGTATTGCAGAAATGTAAGACAGCTTTGAAATTAACATGTAGAATTTATTATACATTTATTATGTAATTAAGAGGAAAACTGTATAATAGAGCTTTGCAATTTCAAGTACAACTGTCATTTTCCTATTCTACTATGTATATGTAGTATTCTATTTATTATTATGTAAGTGCTTATTTTATAAGGATTTGTTGAGTTCAGAATTAAAAGATTCTTTTTAAAAAGGAAGAACATAGAGAAGAAACAGACATACAATGAGACTAGAGAAGAGCAAATATTATGTTCATTTTCAATGAAGAGAATTGAAATCTATACACTATAGAAAGTGAATTTGATTTTGATACTGTTCAAAATTCCAAAATGTGTTTTTAAGTAGTTGGTTAGTGGACACATACCTAGAAAAGAAAAAGGATATAAAGAACCAACCTAGTTTCTATAAGAATAGGTCATGACAGAATAATTGTATTTTCCTTTTTGTTAGGATTATCAGCTTGGTGAAGGAAAGACTGTGAAATGGATAGAGTGTTACCTTTAAAACAAAGAAGATCTATGTTCACATATTCCATCTGCTACTTATTGGCTTTGTGACCTTGGACAAGTCAATTAATTTCATAGTGCTCTAGGCCAGAGGTATCAAACATGCAGCCCAGAACATGCTCCAGTGTGGCTGGAACCAGAATACATTGTAATTGGGCAATATTTAATACAATAAATAAAAACATAACAGAACATAAATGTCAACATATTAATCTATTAACATTAATAGGTAATAATAAGTTAATTTAAAATGCTGAGGGATCCTTATATAAGATTTAATCGTCTTTGTTTCTATTTGAATTTGGTACCACTTTTTCTAGGCAATTCACTAAGACTTAAAATTACAGGTTTTTTTAATTTAATAAAGCATTTGATAAAGGATTTTTTTTCCTATGGAAGAAATAAATATATATGGGCTAGATAATAGGATGATTAGGTGGATTTAGAGCTCATTGGATGACTGGAAACAAAGAAAGGTAATGATTAATAGGTCAAGGCCAATTTGAAAGGGGGTTTCCAGTTGAGGACCTGAGCCATCTATGTTTGGCCTTGTGTTGCTTAACATTTCTAGCAATGATATGAATAAAAAGCATGTATGATATTTTTTATTAAGTTTGTAGATGTGAGCAATCTTGGAGATAGCTAGTGGCCAGGTTGACACAATCAGAATCTCATATAATCTTCTTGAGTTAGAGTGTTGGACCAAATACAAGATGAAATTTAATGTAAAATTTTTTGTCTGAGTTCAAAATGTCAACTTCACAAGATAAGGATAGCATGTTTAGACAATTTGTTTGTTTACTAAAAATTATCTGGAAATTTTAGCAAACTATAACCTTGATATGAGTAGAGTATGATACAGCAGCCATCTTGTACTGAAATAAAAGAAGGCAGTAGATTTCCAGAATGCAGAAACAATGGCCCTGTCATATTCTATTGTAGTCATATCACATTTTTTTGTTTCTGAGATTTACAGGACATTCAATGATAGTCTGGAGTTTGCAGAGAAGGAAAGAATGAGGATGGCAAGAAGCCAAGAACTGATGATATAAATGATGAATTTTTAAGCTGGATGAGAATTTTTTTTTGGGGGGGTGAGGATAGGTCATTTTTGAGTATTTGAAGGAATATCTTTTATAAAATAAGCTCAAATCATACTGGTTCTATTTTACCTAAAAACAGGAAATACGGGTAGAAGTTGTAAAGAGATAAATACAATCTTGATTATCAGAGGAGAAAAAGAAACTTCTAACAATCAGAGTTACCAGAAAGTTGAATGTTATCTCTATGACTTTATAGCTTTCTTTACATTAGCTATCTTTATGTAACATTTGGAAGACCATATATTAGGTGTTAGAGTAAAGATTTTTTTTAATGGGATAGAGGTTATAGATTTTGGCAGAAATAAATGCTATCTAAAGTCCCTGCAAAACTCTTAAATTCTGTGATTCTGTTGTGAAACTTTTAGTTACTGTGCTTTGAACAAATAATTGTGTTGCCTACCATTCTGGAAAGTCATAGGCAAAAAGGAGTTTGAGAAATTTAAAGACAAGTATAGACCTCATGGTGATGCCATGAAAGACTTGAAAGTCAATGGCTAGCTTAGCTTTGGTTTATCAGTAGCGTCAGACGACAGCCAAAATGTCATGCTCTCAGAATATATTTTCCCAAGTTTTCCAAAAACTTATTTTCTGAAAATTGCAGACTAGTTTTATGTATTGATCAAGCAGTCTCTAGCCAAATCCCTGAACCCTCAGTGCCCATGCCAGAGCAAAGGGCCAACACTATCTATACAAGAAAAGAAAACTCCACATCCATGCTATCCTTTCTCAACTGCTCAGATTTATAATGCTATAGTAAACTGCATTCTGACAAGCAACACTTTTAAAAATAGATTAAGGCTTTGGCCTAGAAAACACAAATTTTTTTGTCAAATTTTTGAAGGTAAGAAGAAAGAAAGGAGCAGAAAGAACAAATGCGTTACCCAAAATATCAGCTCAAGAAGTCTTTATTCCATTTTGATGTGAGGAGAGCCAAGAGCTTAGTTGCAAATATTCTGACTGTCTTCCAGGATTAAGAAATGTTTGATTTGATGCTTTGCTTTGCCTAACAACCTCAAACCTTGTCCTTCTGAAATGTAACTGCTGTTTTGGTTTTGTTTCCTTTTTTTTTCTTCTGGAGAACACCTGAAGACCCCAAGACAAGCTAGGGATGCACCCAAAGCATTGGGAACAAAGATTCTTCTCATCTGTGATTTTAGCCAGTAGATGTTTACTGCTCTTTCTAAATTAAAGCTTGGCAAATCAATAATAAAGAATTGACAAGCTCATGTTTGTAAATATATTTGAAGAAAGTATAGCACAGAATTGAGGGCAAGAAACAAGTGTTACCTTAATAATTTTAAATGAGAGGAAAAAGAAACAACTTTATTTTACTTTCTTTTATTTGCTTTCTTATCCCAGAAAATATGTATTCCATATTTGTATGAGGAAATACATCTATTAATTTAGTCTTTCTAAGCTCCACCACACAGTAAAAAAACAAAACAAAACAAAAAAAAACCTCCTTCTGAACTATGGGTCCAGCTACCTGACCTCAAAAGTATATGTACCATCCCATCACTTTGAGAAGTCACTGCTCAGAATTTAGATTATAGCTTGGGCTGTGTTCCTTATCGAGAAGCCTCTAAGCAGCACATCAAAGTCCAGTTCCTGGGGTGGGTGGCAGGGAATATTCAGTGTTTGTGTCCATTTTCTCAATCTGGAAACTATATTCCAGCTAACACCAAGAATATCTGTAGAAAAAAGTGAACAAGTTTTGGAAATTGCCTTCAGACTCCATTCTGGCCCAAGGTCTTGCCATCTCATCTTCAAGCAACACTGATAACAGTGCCTATCAATGTAGTACTGATGAACAATTAATTAAGTTTCCTTTGCCAGCCCAAATTATTCAAGCACAATTTGAAGATTTTATTTTAATATCATTTAAGAATGGAAAAATAACCTTTATTTAGAGTACAAAAAATACATGAGTTTATGTGATTTACTATCATAACTTTTTCTAAAAACCTCCACAACAAAAGCTGTAACTCTACTAAAGCTTTCCAAGTATGTATTCCAATAGGAAATACTACTTATGGTTTGGCAGTGGCAATAACATAACACACTACTTCAGAGTACAATTCATTTACTTACAATTCTATAGTGAAAATTTTGCCCATGTTGATCTTGGATCCAGTTTCAATGATATAGAAATATGCAAGAATTACATTCAATGCAGGTGTCAAGTAATCATAATAGATGAGTGGGTTGGTTTTTGTTTGTTTTACAAATAAACTCAAAACATCTTGTCAACTCATAAACACAGTTACTAACTATGCCTTATTATATAGTGTTTAATAAAACATTTCCATATTATTTATAGTTGTGAAAGAAGAAACAGATCAAAAGGGAAAAAAACTCATAAAAGAATAAAGTAAGTTTAAAAAAAAAAGTATGTTCAATCTGCATTCAGAGTCCATCAATTCTGCAACTGGATGTGAAAAGCATTTTCCTTTATGAGTCCTTTGTATTTGTTTTGGTACCTTGTATTGCTGAGAAGAGTTGAGTCATTCATAGTTTGATCATCACCTGATGTTGCTTATACTGTGTACAATGTTCTCCTGCTTCTGTTCATTTCACTTTGTATCAGTTTGTGCAAGTCTTTCCATGTGTTTTTTTTCTGAAATTTGCCTCTTCATCATTTCTTATTGCACAATAGTATTGAATTATATTCATATACTATAGCTTGTTCAGCCATTCCCCAATTTATGGGCATCCCCATAGTTTCTAATATTTTGCCACCACAAAAAGGATTGCTGTAAATATTTCTGCACAAGTAAGTTTCCTTTTTTATGATCTCTTTGGGATACAGACCTAGTAGTAATATTGCTGGATCAAAAGGTATGCAGATGGGCAGGTAGGTAGTGCAGTAGATAGAGCACCAGCCCTGGAATCAGGAGGACCTGAGTTCAAATCTGGTCTTAGACTAGACACTTAACACTTGACACTTACTAGCTGTGTGACCCTGGGCAAGTCATTTAACTCTAATTGCCTTGCCAAAAAAAAAAAACTATGCAGAGTTTGGTTGCCCTTTGGGCATAGTTCCACATTACTTTCCAGAATGGTTGGATCAGTTCACAACTCCACCAACAGTGCATTAGTGTCCCTATTTTCCCACATCCTCTCCACCATTTATCATTTTTCTTTTTTGTCTTATTAGCCAATCTGATAGGTGTGAGGTGGTACCTCAGAGTTGTTTTAATTTGCATTTCTCTCATTAGAAGTGATTTAGAGCATTTCTTCATATGCCTATAGATAGTTTGGATTACTTTTCTTCTTTTTTTTAAATTTTAGACTCAAATACCAGAACTCAAATATAGGAATAGAGAAAAGAAAAAGAAACATATCATGAACTTAATTATTGCAACTTAAATACAAAGCAAGAAGAGGGGGAAAAAAGCATGTCATGTGCTTGGCAGAACATAAGAGAAGATTCAAAACACATAGCAACAAATTTTCATTTCAAGAAAGCCTGTATGATAAATACCACACATTGTGTAGAGAGCTGTCCATCTTTGCTTCTTTGTAAGTCTTTTGCTCTCTGCTGTGGACTTTTTACTTTGCTCTTTTCCCTCCTTTTTCTGCCCCCCCAGCCAAAGGTTACAATTAAGTGCAGATATATAGATATAGACATAGACGTATAGATACACATATATAAACATGTTTACACATACATGCATATGTACATATATAGACATTACTTCACTGAAGTATTTAACTTTTTATTTACTTGTTTATTTTTTAGTTTTCAATATTCACTTCCATAAGATTTTGAGTTCCAAATATTCTCCCCATCTCTCCCCTCCCCACACCCCAAGACAGAATTTAAATTGATATAGATCAACTTCTACATTCATATTAAACCGATTTTCACATTATTCATGTTGTGAAGAAGAATTAGAACCAATGGGAGAAACCACAAGAAAGAAGAAACCAGAGAGAGAGAGAGAGAGAGAAAATAAAATGCTTTGATCTGCTTTCAGACTCCATAGTTCTTTTCCTGGATGTGGACAGCATTTTCCATCATGAGTCTTTTCGAGTTGGCTTATCCTTGCATTTCTGAGAGATAAGTCTATCAAAGCTAGTCACTACACTCTTTGGGCTCTTGTATGTCAGACATTCTGTCAAGATCAGTTTGTTTGTTTGTTTGTTTTTAAACAAAGTGCTGGAAGTCTGACAGTTGATGAAATATCCATTTTTTTAAAATTAAGATTATGCTTAATGTTTCTGGGTATAATATTTTTGGCCAAAACCCCAGTTCTTTTGCTCTTTGATATATAGTGTTCCAAGACCTACAGTTCTTTAGTGTCTCCTATGCAGGTCATACTCATGGCACTGTCATAGGTAAATTGTTTTTGTTGTTGTTGTTCTTAATATTGTATCCTTGAGCTGCATATTTTGGAATTTGACTATGATATTCCTATGAGTTTTCTTCATAGGATCTCTTTCAAATAGTGATCAATGGATTTTTTTTCTATTTCTACTTTCCCCCTTGTTCTAATGCTTCAGAACAATTTTCTTTAATTATTTATTGTATTGTTATATCAAGATTCTTTTTTTATCATAGCTTTCAAGTAGTCTGATTATTCTAATGTTTTCTCTTCTTTATCTGTTCTCCAGATCAGTATGTTTTTTTAAATAAGATGTTTCACTTTCTCTTTTATTTTTTTCATTCTTGATATTTTGCTTAATTATTTCTCTATTTCTTATGACTTTGGTGGCTTCACCTTGCCTAATTCTAATTTTCAAGGTGTCATTTTCTTCCTTAAGATTCTGGATCTCCTTTTCTAATTGGCTGACTTTCTTTTCATAATCATCTTGTTTTTCTTGGATTGTTCTTTTTTAAGTTTTTTTTTTCTCAATCTCTTTCATTTGATTTTTCAAGTCATTTTTAAGTTCTTCAATGAATTCTTTTTGGGCAGGTGACCATTTGACATTACTCTTTAAGGTAGATGAGGATTTCTTTGCTTCAGTATTCTCCTCTGAAGATGACTTCTAGTCTTCTCTATTCCCATGACTTTCTATGGGTGGATTCATTCTTCTTTCCCCATGCATTTTTTTAGTAATAGCTTAATTTTTATACTCACCTCTACTCTCGGGGTATGGGGTATGGGGGATGGTGCCTCTGGCCTCAGAACTTCAATTCCTCCCTCTAGCCTGGAACCAAAGCAAACCTCTAGCTTCCTGTAAGTGCCCACAGCCAGGGGCATCCTGCCTCACTGCTTCTGCACTCACCTGGTGTGTACTGGTTCCTTCTTACACCTGCTACTCTCCACAGCACAGCTGAGTCTGCCTTTCCTTATCAGCAAAGGTTCTTTTCATCTTCCCTGGCTCAAACTCAGAAGCCCAACTCCCCTCACTGTCCCAGGGGTAAAATTCCTGTGGCTGTGACTGAGGCAGCCTCCCAACCCAGCTAACCCCAGGGCTTGTCTATTGTTTAAGCAGACCCTAGCCTGGAGGTATTTACTTTTCACAGGGATCAAACCTCATGCTGGGATTTTCCTTCAGATCTTCCAGGATTGTCCAAAGAGGACCCCAGTTGTACCCCTATTCTTATTTATTTTTACCTGAACTTTGTTCACCCCAAGGTGGTATTTTATCTCTTTTATGGGGGAACTTCTTGAAAGCTTGGAATTTTCTGACCTACTCCCCCATCTTCCCAGAATTTTCTCCCTGGCTTTGATTACTTCATCTGAAAACTGTTCATATCCTTTGACCATTTATCAGTTGGGGGAGGGCTTACCTTTTTAGGCTTCTCTTGAGTCTTGATATTGGAGATCAAATTTTGAAATGAAAGATGCTGTCTAGGTCCTCCTTTTGATTACAGCTATCAGGTAGTCCAATGATTCTGTCAAAATATTTTAGGGATACCCTGTTTCCCAGAGCTAAGGCCCAGCAAACAGGTTTTATCCTAAATTTGGCATAACAATAATCCTTGTGCTCAGGATGATACCACCCTCTGGCAAAATGTATTGCTTGGACCAGCAACATGTGTTTACTGAGGGATTTAGATCCCCCTATTTCCCAGTGCTATTCCTCAAATATTCATAATCCATCTTCCTTGTCACTCACAGGTACTGCACTCCTGTTCTCATAACAGAACTCTAATTCTGTGCCCCACGTAATGGACATGACCCCCAAAACTTGAGACAATACTGTTCCCACAGAGTTTGTAGGAACAGTAACTCAAGATCTAAAAATTATTATGTCATGGTCCAGCCCAGTATGTATATAATGACTGCCTTTAGTTCAGCATGTTAAGCTCTACTTGGGGGGGGAGGGGGCTTCCGCTTGCATACATCACCTTCTTCACTCTGAAATTAGTTTAACTTATTTTCTTGTGTCCTGACTCTCCTATCTTTAGCCTCCTTTGTTTGGCCCTAGGCACCCCCCAGACTAGAAGCCAATTCTGGTCCACTTGACAGTTTTGACACTGTCTCTTTGGATCTGTTTTCTAGGTCAGTTGTTTTTCCAATGAGGTATTTTATATTTTCTTCATTTTTTTTCATTCTTTTGAATTTGTTTGATTGATTCTTGATATTTCAAAGAGTCATTAGCTTCCACTTACCTAAATTTAAATATTAAGGACTTGTTATCCTCATTTAGCTTTCATAGTTTCTTTTCCATTTGGCCAATTGTACTTTTTAAGCAGTTGCTTTCTTTTTCCAAACTGTTGATTTTTTTTATAATTCTCTCGCATCACTCATATTCCTTTTCCCAATTTTGCTTCTACCTCTCTTATATGATTTTTTAGCTCCTTTTTGGGTTCTTCTATGAGTTCTTTCTGGGCTGGAGACTACTTCCCATTTTCCTTTGCAGTTTAGCCCATAGGTGTTTTGACATTGTTGTCCTCTTCTGAGTTTGTTTTCCCTGTCACCATTATAATTTTCAATGATCATATTATTTATTTTTGTTGTTTTGTTTTGTTTTTTGCTAATCATTTTTGGCCTTTTCCCTTTCTTTTAAATTTGAGCTCTCCTCCTCCGGTGGAAGGTGTACTGTCTCAGTCTTCTTGTACGGGGGCTACAGGTCCTGGCTGTTTACCTGGTGCTACGCTGATGTTGCCCTGAGGCCCATTGGGGGTACTTAGTGTCTGGTGTTTCATTGAGGGAGTGCGGTGGACCCGGTGGTGCACTGCTGCAGGGCCTAAGAGTCTGGCTGCTTACCTGGTGCTGAACTGGGGTCCTAGTGCTAGTGTCTGGTGTGTGCTTAGGTGAATGGGGTGTAACATTTTTATAGTCTTACACTGAAGCATTTGCCAATCTGGCTCATGGCAGCTGTCTGTTTGCCTACGGCTATGCTCAAGCACAAGGTGGACAAAGACAATAATTGTATCTCTGGGTGATGAGATCATCAAGTGAGATAGTATAGAAATAAAAGAGTAGAGGATTCATAATAGAGTCTTGGGGAATTCAGGGTTAAAGCAAGAGTTTTGCATGAAGATCCAGCAATTGAGCTGAGAAGGTAAAATCATACAGGTAGGAGAACCAAGAGAGAACAGGGTCATAAAAACCCAGAAAGGAAAGAATATCAAAGAAGAGAAATGACAAGGAGTGTCAAATGTTGAAGAGTTCAAAAAATATGTGGTATATGACCATTATATTTTAGCTACTAAGAAATCAAAAGTAAGTTTTTCTGGGGAAAAGTTTTAATTAAATGATTAAGACAGAAGCCAGATGGCAGAGGAGAGTAAAAGCAGAGGAAATGGAAGCACCAAGTAGAGCTGGCTTTTTCAAGGAGTATAGTTGATAGAGAAAATTTTGGAATGATAGCTTTCAAGTACAATAGCATCAAATGAGGACTTTTAAGGATCAGAATTTTTTAGGCAATAGGGAAAGAATCAGTAGATAGAGTATGGTTAAAGATTAGGCGGAAAGTAAGGAGTGATATTGAAGGTAGTCTGATGGAGGAGAAGAGAAGGATTAGAAGAAAGGACACATGCAGTATTCATGAAAAGCAGAGACTCGATGGAGTATGACATAATGTTAACTGAAAGTAAAGAGATGATTAAATTGCACAGTTCTATTTTTTTCTTCTTCCTGGAAGATTGACCTTTGAATTGAAAATGAGAGGAAAAAAAATGACTAATATGGGGCTTACATGATTAAAATAAGGTGTCAATAGGAAAGCACGAGGGTAAACTGCTTGATGAATTCAATTTACCTGGTGAAGTAAACTACATCTTCATGAGCAGAATCACTTGATGACTGAAATTATTGAATCTCTTTTATGTATATTTGGAAAATCAGAATAAATGGGAGAGGGAGCATTGGATTAGAGAAAGGAAAATGCTAAACTGATGAACTATTTTGATTTCAATTTTTAATACTATGAATTTGACAAATACTAAACATGTACAAAGCTTTCCTCATAAAAGGAACCAAAATTAAGGACTGCATATGATACCAGGAAATTTTATTAAGAACAAATTATTAAGTATATATTAAATTTAACATCACAGTTTCAATATTGCCCATAGGTCTGTGTACCAACTTCACCCCTGCCAAATTTCCTTCTACTTACTTTTGTGTATTTTAAATATTTTTAATCTCCCCTTTATAATCTTTTCTCTTTTTTTGTATCATCCCACTACTTTACAACTCCCCCTCTCCAGGAAAAGAACCTCTCCCATGTGATAAATGAATATAATCAAGCAAAACAAATCCATATATTGGCTCTGAGAAGTCTGACTCTCTAATGTATCACCTCTAGGCTAGAGAGCTTGGAAACATGATTCATCATCAGTCTTTTTGGAATCATGAACATTGCATTGATTTTTTAAAAGTCTTTTACAGTTGTTTTATAATGTAGTCATAATATAAATTATTTCTCCTCTTGATTGTATATACTTCACTCAGTTCATAAAAGACCTTCCAGTTTTCTCTGAATCCATCCCTTTTATCATTTCCTACAACACAATAAATTTCCATTATATTCATATACCATAATTTGTTCCCATTATAAATTGATGGGCACTTACTTTGTGTAGTTATTTGCTGCAACAAAGCAGATGACACAAACATCCTTGTACATATGCATCCTTTCCTTATTTTTAAAATTTTTTATCTTACTGGTATCCCATAGTAGTGGCATCACTGAGTTAAAGGATAAGCACAATATAGAGACTCTCTAATTACAGTTAGATATTGATTTACAGAATGGCTAGAGCAATTCACAGCTGTAACAACAATATATTACTGGCCTGTCCTGTGACAGCCCCTCCAACAATTGTAATTTTCCTTCTTTGTCATCTTTTGTCTCTTTGATGGGCCTGAGGTGGTACCACAGAGCTACTTTTAATATGCATTACTTTTATTCTTTTATGTGTATGATTTAGAGAATTTTATGTGGTGGTGGATAATTTGCCTTTCTTTGTTAGAGTATTATCTGTTCATATCTTTTGTCTATTTATCTATTGGGTTATGACTCTTGTTCTTATATATTTATATCTATTTTCTATGTGTTTTTGGTATTTTCCTTTTGATTCTAACTGCATTCATAATGTTTTGTTAAAACTGTTTTTTTTTTTTGTCAAAATTGTCCATTCCTCCTGTGAATTTGTATATCCCCTGTTTGGTTAAGAACTCTTGTCCTATCCATAGTTGTGAAAGTTATTTCCTCTCACCTTCTAATTTTTGACCGCAGAGTCTTGTTACACTTTGAAGTCTACAGTAAGGAGAGACAAACTTAGGTAGTAGTATATCCATGGAAATCTCAGAAGCCAATTAAAAGTGTCCTTGTTTGTAACAAGAAGCAGTCAGATGATATCAATACCTGCTCTGAAGTAGAAGGGTGTGTGTGTGTGTGTGTGTGTGTGTGTGTGTGTGTGTGTGTGTGAGAGAGAGAGAGAGAGAGAGAGAGAGAGAGAGAGAGAGAGAATGGCTAGTCTGTTATGCATCTGCAATGGGGTGATATTTTTTTCTTTTTTAACTTAATTTGATTTTTTGGTGTTTTTTTTTTCCTAGAATTTCCCCCAGTGTTCCTCCCTATCTTCTACAAGAGAGCCATGCTATACAACAAGTATTACTTGTTACACAGGGAAAAAAAAATGAGAAGAGGTAAAAAAATCAGCAAGGATGATCAGTTCATTGTAAACATCTGCAAATGCAATGTACCCCACCCATAAACCTCCCAGCAAAGGAGTGAGGTTGGGATGTCTTCTCTTTTCTCTACTTTGGAGATACATTTATTATTTCTTATTGTGCTACATTCATTTTTGATTATATTGAAGTCAGTCTTCCCATTTGTGCTTTCTTGCCAAATAAAGTTTAATAGTTGCCCCAACACTAGGCATGTGCTCCCAACAAAATTCAAGATAAAGAAATATGCCCATATTTACATAAATGTCTCTAATCAGGTCATAGCTAAATAAAAATGTCATACAAAATATTTTATTGAGTTTTTATTTCATTTATGTTATCACTATCATCTCCCTGTTGTCATCATCAACAGTATCCACATCATGGATATCACCATTGTCAGTGGCATTAACATTGTTATCAATATTTTCACTATCACTAGCATTAGTGTTATTACATTTTCATTGTGGTTTATCACAATCACCAGCACCATCATTGCTATCACTATCAATATTATCAGCATCCAAATATTTATCACTGTCATCTAACTTTTAATATCATCATCAAAATCATAGCTATCACTATTACTGCACTTGTCATTGTCTTTATCCTCATTGCTGTATCCACCTTCATCACTTTTATCAAAAAGGCTGTCACCATTATTGTTTTTGTCTTTACCATTGTCTTCAGTCCTGTCCTCATCACTGTTGGGTTAACATCATGGTTCTAATCATCAACGTTCCTGTCATGATTCCTGGAACCTTTGGCATCATTGTTCTTAGCATCTCTGCTTTCATCAATATAATGATCATCATTGTCAGTATTAGGGCTCTTGTCATCTTGGCCATTACCATCACCAGTCTCTTGGGTGTTGTCATCATGGCCATCACCATCATCATAATTATCATTACATCTGTTAACTATTTCCATCCTTATAACTGTACTTACAATTGTCCTGGATTATCAATAGCATCCACATATTGGTTGTCAATATTTTCAGAGCAATGTTACAATTGCTTTTACCACTACTATCACAATTGCTCGTCTTCACTTTTATCATCTGCAGCAGTATGGCATGCAGGTAGAAATGCAGAATGCACAAAGGCTTCTTTAAAACCTTCAAATTGTGGCTGCAACTCCCTCTCCATGCCACCTGCCCCTGTCTGACAGCCCCACCTCCATGGAGAATGTGAATGAGTAAAACAACATGGAAGAGTTTGCTGGGGGATGCAAAATCAGCATGAGAAAGAACCAGCAGGATGATAGTAAAATGTTTATTGGAGGGCTGAGCTGGGACACAAGCAAGAAAAATCTGACTGAATACTTATCCCATTTTGGAGAGGTTGTAGATTACACAGTTAAAACAGATCCCATTATGGGAATATTGAGGGGATTTGTATTTGTGCTTTTCTAAGATGCTGTCAGTGTCAATAAGGTCTTGGAACTTAGAGAACACAAGCTGGATGGCAAGTTGATAGACCCCTAAAGAACTAAAACATTAAAGGGAAAGGACCCCCCCCAAAAAAAAGTATTTGTCAGTAGACTAAGCCCTGATAAAGCTGAATAACAAATCAAAAGATATTTTGGAGCATTTGGAGAGATTGAGAATATTGAACTTCCTATGGACACAAAAACAAATGAAAGAAGAGGATTTTGTTTTATCACATATACAGATGAAGAACCAGTAAAGAAATTATTAGAAAACAGATATCATCAGATTGGTTCTGGGAACTGTGAAATTAAAATTGCCCATCCCAAAGAGGCATACAGGCAGCAATAGCAACAGCAACAGCAGAAAAAAGGGAGAGACACTGCAGTATGTTGTAAATAGCTGAAATTGTTTCTACCAAGCCATAGGTCCCTTGACTCTTATTTTCAAGAGAAGCACCTTTTTATTAAATATCATATAATAAGGCATGTTGGGTAATTGCTTTTATGAGGAGACAAGAAGTTTTGAATCTATTTGTAAAACAAACAAAAGACAACACCCTCATATTCCCTTCACTTCCCTTCCCTTTTCTAATTGGTTGATTTTCTTTTCATAATCTTCTTGGTTTTTGTGGATTGTTCTTATTTTCTTTTAGTTTTTTTCCTCAATCTCTCTCATTTCATTTTTTTTTGTCTTTTTGTTTTTGTTTTTTTAGGCAATTGGGGTTAAGTAACCTGCCCAGGGTCACACATCTAGTTAGTGTCAAGTGTTTGGTCTGAGGCCAGGTCCTCCAGACTTCAGGGTCGGTGCTCTATCCATTGCGTCACCTAGCTGCCTCTCTCTCATTTGATTTTAAGGTATTTTTAAAGCTCTTCTATGAATTATTTTTCGGCGGGTGACCATTTGATGTCACTCTTTGGGGTAGAAGAGGGTTTCTTTGCTTCAATATCCTCCTCTGAAGATGAACCTTGGTCTTCTTTATTCCCATGATAACTTTCTTATAAAAATGAAATCTAAAAACTTTCTTGGCATGTAATTGAAAAAAATAAAATAGTATAAATTTTAGAAAGATCTAAAAAAAAGAATAACCCATAGAAATCTCATACCAGACTAAAGTGCTTTCTAGAAAACCAAGGCACAATGGTTGATTAAAGCTCCAAAGCAAAACGATACAGAAATGAGTCTTCAAAAGAGTCAGGTACAGATCTTTCTGGGGAATATCAATTGATTTCTTTGCCATCATTCACTCAGAAGAACAAATAAGAAACAACTCATCATTCAGCTCCTGTTTCTGAGACTATCAAGATCCAGCATCCTCAGGCTTAACATCAAATATGCAGCTAGTGAAATTCAGTCTCATTAGGGTGCTGCAGAAAGAACATTGAATAGGGAAGCAAGATATCTAGGTTTAGTCTTACCTGTATCAGTTAGATGTGTGGCCTTGGATATAGGTGTTACTACACTTCGCATATGTTTTCAGACTTTTTCAATGCATGAATCAGTTGTACTAATTTTTTTCTCTAAAAATACTATTTGTCATATGGGATGGTTTTGTGGAGGGGGGGAAGATAACTATGGTGATAAAAGAAACAGTAAATACCAATAAAATCTTATTTTTTAAAAAAAAGAACCAATAGGTAGAAGTTAATAGGAGGAAGATTTTGGCTCAGTGTGAGGAAGACGTGTCTAACAATTTAAACTATCTGGAAATGTAGTTGGCTGCCTCCTGATTTCCTCTGAAATGGGGTTGTAAGGCATAGTCTGGATGACCACTTGTCAATATTTTTTTATGGGAAAGCCATACTTTGGAAAAGGTTATATAGATTCCAGTGAGTCTTCAAGTACAGGGGTGATTTAGACAGGCTCAAGTCCCTGATGTAGAGTGAAGGGAGCGAGACTAGGGGAACAATATAAACTATGATAACAACATTATAGGTGAGGAAAAAAAGACTCTAAACGGATTCAGAACTCTGAACAACACAATAAGAAACCATGAGTCCAAAAAAACAAAGATGAAACATGACAATTACCTCCTGACAGAGGAACATTTAACTTAACATGCAGAAAGATACTTATATTTACAGACTGGTGAATTTGGGGATTTGTTTTGCCAGAGAATGCAGTTATTGATTGAAGGCTTTATTTTTCAGGTTTAGAGGGCTGGAGGGGATGGCAGCACAACTGGGAAAGGTAGTAGAGGTAGTGACAAATGAATTATTAAGAAAGAATAAAGCAAAAATAAAACTCTCCAAATTATATTTACACTATGATAAACTACATTTATTTTCATTGTGGTTCAGGAGTGTTAATGTTGAATTAAAATTCAGACACTGAACCACACTGCTAAAGCAGAATGGAAAAAAATGTTGCAGTATCTTGCTACCAAAAATAGTTTATTGCTCTGACTTAATAAGATCAAAAACAGCTTACACCTCATATTTCAAGAAATTATCAAGGAAAACTCCCCTGATATCTTAGAAGAAGAGAGTAAAATAAAAATTCCAAGAATCTACCAATCATCTCCTGGAAAAGGTTCCAAAATAAAAACTCCCAGGAATATCATAGTGTGGGGATTATAATTATCCAACCTGCAATAAAAGAGACTAAGGCAGGGCTTTAAGTGAGTGGCATTTTATTAAAGGATCCATGATCTCCTTTAATGAAGTGGACCTCAGATCTTCCTCATGATATGAGAAGCACCCTCCTTCCAGGGCCTTATTTTTCATAATGCTTGATATCAGATTTGATACCTGGACAATCTTAAAGGGCTATACAAAATCCCCTTGTTGAGAGGCCTTGCTCCATGAGCCAAAAATGATGCATCAGCTAGAAATGCTATATCAACAGAGGGGTGTTGAATTGGGTGAAGCATGGGGCATCTCCACTGACTAAATGGTCATAAGATGGTCACTTGCTCATGCTGGATGAGAGAGTGGTTTGGATATACAAAAACAAGTTGGGGGACTTTTCCATGTAATTGAGTCACCTCTGCCATGTTGGGCTTGGTCACCATAACAAGGAAAAACAAGGGTGGAGGGCCTCTATTGAGCTTCCTATAATTAAGCAAGTAAACTTTCCATCTGCAGCTCACAACATATGATCATTACCCCTATGGAATCATATAAAACTGACCAGTACTGATCGGAATAGAGTAGGAGTTCAAATGAATTATTTCTCATAATAGCTGAATTCCAGATCTTATAGGTCAAGGAGAAAATATTTCAAATAGCTGAAAGAAACAATTCAAATATCATGAAGCCATAGTCATGATAATACGAGATTTAGAAGCTTCTATATTAAAGAATTAGAGGGCTTAGAATATGATATTCTGGAGGGAAAAGGAAATAGGTTTACAACTAAGAATCACATATCATCCCAAAAAACTGAGTACAATCCTTCAGGAGGAAAAAAAAAGATATATGATGAAATAGAGAGCTTTCAAGTGTTCCTGATGAAAAAATCAGAGCTAAATAGAAATTTTGACTTTTAAATATGCCTCAAGAGAAGCATAAAAAGGTAAACAGGAAAGAGAAATAGTAAGGGATGTAATAAGGTTAAACTGTTTACATTCCTACATAGGAAAATGATATTTGTAACTCCTAAGAACTTTCTCATTATTAGTACAGTTAAAGTGAGTATATACAGCCAGATGGTACAGGTGTGAGTTGAATATAATGGGATGATATCTAAAACAAATTAAATAAATAAAACTAAAGGATAAGAAAGAGGAATGCACTGAAAGAAAGGGAAAGGGAGAGGTAGAATGGGGTAAATTACTCATAAAAAGAGATGCAAAAGAGCTTTTAAGTAGAGGGGGAGATGAAGGGAGTAATGGGCAACACTTGAAAATTACTTTCATGAGATTTGGCTCAAAGAAGGAATAATACACATGCTCAGTTTGGTCTATAAACCTATCTTATCCTACAGAGAAGTGAAAGGGGAGAGGGATAAGGGAAGGAATGGGATGAAAGAAGGAAAGGCAGATTGGAAGAGGGACAGAGTGAAAGGAAAGAGAGAGATGAATAAACAGGGGGAAAACATAGGATGGAGGAAAATCCCAGTAATCATAACTGTGGATATGAACAGGATAAACTCACCCATAAAATGGAAGTGAGGACCAAGGTAGGCTACATTATTTAGACATAATGGGTTATACCATAAGCAAATTAGGGGAGCACAAAATAGTTTACCTTTCAGATCTTTGGATAAGGGGAAAAAATTATGACCAAACAAGAGAGCATTATAGAATATAAAATGGGTAATTTTGGTTATAGTACACATAATATGGAATTGCATTTTCTACAACTAAACTTATGGAAGCTATATCAAATTGTTTGACTTCTCAATGAGGGGGAAGAAGAGGGAGGGACTAAGAGAAGGAGGGAAGGAGGGAGATAATTTAGAACTCAGAATGCTTTTTTTTTAATTAATGTAAAATTTGTTTTTACATGTATTTGGAAAAAACAAAATATTAAAAAAATTTACATTTCTTTCTTTCCTTGCAATCAATAAGCGTTCATCAAATAATGAATATGTTCCTAGCTCACCACTTGCCAGGTGCTAGAATGGAAACAAAGACATATAAAGACATTTGTCCTTGTCCCTAATATCATCTAGTTGAAGGAAAATAATTCATTACCATGAAACAATTAAGAGAACAGCTGAGTGTTAAATCATCTGAAGATAAGTGCAATAGGAGTTTTCATCATCATCATTTATTCCTCTGTTCAACATCTTCAACAGCTTTAAGTGTTGTCTCTATTGACTACCACAAAAAGTTAAATTAAATATTCCAAATATACAAAGTATTGTTCTGGATTCTGAGATAAAAAGAACAAAATGAAAGAGGCCCTGACCTCAATGAGTTTACTTTATATTGATTGTTAAACAATGACCCAGATCACATAGTTTGGAGTAGGGAGGTCATAATATTAAAAAGGGAATAGACAAGGGACACCAGAAAAAAAGTTATAGAGGTATCTGAGGAAAAAGAACAAATTCAAAATCCCCCATAATTTGGAAACACTCAACCTTTTCAGTCTTATGTCTCACCAATACCCTCTATAACCTAAATTCTAGTAAAGCTGTGTCCTTTGAACTGACCAGATTTCCCAGGTTCTGCATTTTTCTTCATGTTTACAACATGCTTTCCCCTTCCATCTGCACATTTCATTCCCAGTTCAAGTTCCATTTCTATAATGTCTTTCCTGGATCTTCCTATCATTAATGATGTTGCTCCTTAGAGCTCATGTAGCACTTAGTTTTGATTATCGTGAATTGTAGTTGTCTATATTTGTCATATAGCCCATGAAGGTAGGGACCATGTCTTCACGGAACTCCATATATACCTCAACACCTAAAATAGAGCTCTAAAGAGAGTTGCTATTTAATAAACTTATTGATTAAATAATTTATACTTTCAAGAACAGTATTAATTTGAATGAGGTTTTTTTTTACTTATTATTTTTCACTTTCATATTTAGGTGACAAGGTTTTTACTTCATTACTTCTTTCTGTCAAAATTTGGGTTTTGTCACCTGAAATAAAGGAACATTTCTATTCCTTTTTGACTTCTGGAAAACAGAACTCACCTAAATCACCATGAATCTCTGCAAATTCTAAGCCTCAGGTGGTATTAAAGTTTATTCTTTCCATCAAGAGAAGGATGATCTGCCAATTCAGAGACCAAAGCACCTGTGACCATAACCATGTGACTTCTCACAAAGGACCCAAATTACATCACTAAATCTGGACACTCTACATTGTTTGTTTGTTTTTGTCTAGAGGGAAAGAGCAAACCAATCTCTCTTAAAATTCCATTTTAAAGAGTCAGTTACATAAATTTGGAAATAATTCTCCACAGTCTTGAATTTGGGGTTAAATTTGATGTCAGGATCCTTGTGATTAAGCAATTTATAATGTGAGGCATTCATTTTTACCTCGTGCTGTGAAATGCAGATATTAAGTTGACTAAAACAAAATGTTGGCCCTAATTCACATTTTATGGAATCCCCAGAGAGTGGGATGGGATTGGATTCTGGCCATAGGACACATTGGAAATGTTTTGACTAATGTTCATTTATAAGTATGTTAGTGTGGCAACAGTAGTGATTCAGATAACCAAGCTAATGGAAATCAAATCAATATATTAAGCTAAAATATACATAATGGGGCCCTGGAAAAATTCAAGACTAGTGTTTATTTTTTTTGAAGTGATGATTTCTACCCAATTGTTTCCTACCTCAAATTCTCTAAATCTCTTTCCCTTGAAAAATAGAAAAAGATAAAATTGGATCAGTACTAATGGATTTGACACCCTCTTTTTTTCTTTCCCTCGCATGTGATCCACATCTGAGAGATTTATATTATGTCTATGAAAATATATTCATGAACAGGGGTATACTATGAATTTTTGAATAGCTGATGAAATAAAGGGAAGTTCCCTTTTTCTTTTATAGCACAGAACAAGTTAGGGTCATCAACAGCTGAGTAGATGACAGTAAACAAGTTTATTAAATTGATCAAAGAGAAATTTCACAATATGCTCAAGACTTAATTACCTTAAAATTTAAATCCTAAGCTTATTGGAAGTCTCAGGTGCTCTAGTCTAAATCTGTATTAAAATGCAAATGGGTCATTAAATAATTGAAGTTATTTAAATAATATGTATTCTCTATACTCAGGCCTGCCTGAGGACAGATTGCTAAATAAGAGATTATTTATCCTAGAGAATTTACAGCACTTGATTAAGGTATTCAAGATTATTAAAGAATATGAAGAAAGCGATTAGTCCATCCTATTCACCTTGTCCCAGTATAAGAACAAGGGCACTCTGTGAAATTAAAGAATAATGCCTCCAGAATTTAATGAAAGGAAATTGTATGGTAAGAAATATTGTTCTCAAATCAGATGTTAATCTTCTCTCTCTCCCTCTCTCTCTCCTTACTCTCCTAGCCAGATTTCCACTTTTTAAATAATACACTCTTTGCATTTCCGCCTTGCAAACATCTATCCCTAGCAACATAAATAACACAGAGTACCAAAATCAACATGATATCTTCATTTGAAAATCATAGTAATTAAAAAGGCATTAAAATAAACCATGACAAAAATCATGCATTATTCCAGAGTAGGAAAGTTCAGTATTTTAAAATAGCATTAATTTAAATGTGACTTTCCTCAAACTCTTGTAATTTTTTCACATGGCAAAACACTTCTCTTCAGTATTTATAACTGCCAACTCCAAATTGTGGTGTATGAAATGTAGCGCTATTTATAGCAATGAAACAGCTCTTTCTTCAGGAAAAGGATATATTTTACTAAATGGGATATATAGCTAAGCTTCTTTACAAGAGACCGCATATTTATAAAATCACAACATGCTTATGCTTTTCCAAAAAAAGAAAATAAATAGATAATGATATTTTATGTCCTATAATACTTTTTTAATACCAGATTTTTTTCTCAAAATTTTTCCCATCATGACAGAGAAAGAACTGTGAAAATGAGCAAAAAATTCCATTATATATTCAACAACAAAGATGATTCATTTTCTACACAAATCTAGGGCCCTGGCAAACCACAAAAATTGCTTAGTAATTTGTAGGAGTTGGTGAACTATTTGTCTTTTTCTTCAGAGAAAGTAGTGAGAACTAGATTTTTCTTTTGAATCTGCCTGTTCAGGAAAGTTTACACATTCTCTTCAGTCACCCATGTGAGGTAGATGATAAGAATAGTATCATTGGTGTCACTGGTGTCAGTCACACCTATAACACTGTGAGATTGGGCTTAGAAGGGCAAATGTTCACTGTGGTGACCTAGGTGATAGCTTTCTGCCTTTGATTAATATTCATGAAATAAAGGTGGATCAGGTAACCAAAATCTTGATTATAAAATTGATTATTTATCTCAGAGGCATAGCTAAGAGAAGATTCATAGGGAAAAGAGGTTTTTTTTCCCTCAGTTTAAATTGTGTCAAAAATAATTTCTCTCTTTTAAAATGAAAATATAGTGTTGAGTAACTTAAGAAGTAGAAATGAAAAAAATGATTGTTTACTTCCCTACATTACCATTGAACATTTTTTTCCTGTGAATAGAAGATAACTATATATAGGAAGAAGGCATTCTCACTGACACACAAATAGAGAAAACCATGCCGTGTTCATTTATAGATTTTAACAAACTGCTCCAAAATATTTTCTCAGAGAAAGCAGACTCTTTCTTAGAAAACCAGTGTGACTGATGACCCACTGAATCTAATTTTGTATCATGAACCAGAATAAACCCTCAAATGCTGTGCCCACCCTGTATTCTGAAGGAAAATAGGGTTCTTTAGCATTTAACAAAATTCCAAGGTAGTTTTCAGAACCAGTCCTTAATAAAAGTCATAACAGCAGGAATAATTTGTCTAATATTCTTATGGGTGTGGATGACAATTATGGCTGTGGGTACCTAGGTTAATACTATGAACACCCTGTTGCAAAATGTAGGCATGACAAAGTTACTATTAAGTGATAGAAGACATCAATTATGTAGAGGTCTATTGGAATTCTTTCTGTATGAAAAGAATGAGAGAGAGAGAGAGAGAGACAGAGAGAGAGACAGAGAGAGAGACAGAGAGAGACAGAGACAGAGACGGGGGGGGGGGGGGGAGAGGAATAAGCATTTATATAATGACTTTGTACCGGGCACTGTGCTAAGCACTTTATGAATACTATCTAATTTTATCCTCATGACAGCCTTGCAATGTAGGTGTTATTATTATCCCAATTTTACTAATGAGGAAACTGAGACAACTAGAGGTTAAGTGATTTGCCCAAGGTCACACAGGTGTTAAATGTCTGAGGCAGGATTTGAATGCAAGTCTTCCTAACTCCAGGCCCAATACTCCCAATTTAGCTAGCTTTGAAATCAAAAGCTGTTATGAATAATATCTGTGTTTAAGCTTTTGAACAACTGTCATATGGAAGAAGAATTTAGCTTGTTCTTTTTTATCCCAGCAAGCAAAACTAGTAGCAATGGATGGAAATTACAGAGAAACAAATGTAGGCTAATGTTTTATCCAAAATACTTCCTATTAATTAACGATATCCAAAAGTGGTGGTGGTGGTGGTGGGGTGGCTCAAAGAATGATGGAAAACCTTGGTGGTCTTCGTGCAGAAGCTGGATAGCTATTTGATAAGTATATTATAGTGAAAATTGCTTTCTGATGGATTGAAATAGCCTCTTGAGATCTTTCAAAATCTGTAAGGCAATATTAACTTACTTTAAGTATGTAATAGAAATATCTTACATTTCTCTTCTGTAGTATATATGTGACATTTGCAGTTACTGGTTATCTCATGAAATTACTAAATATCTAGACTCCAGGGGATAAAAGGTGATTTGACTTGATTTGCTGTAAATTTAGCTAGAAATAATTTAAATTAAATTTCTATCCATATTTAAAAAAAAATTTCTTTCATATATTCTGGTTAAGAAGGTGTAGTCACCTTAGTCTAATATAAATTAAGGAGATGAAGAATACATTCCTACTGAGATTAAAGTAGCCTCATGACATCATAGGAAGATCATTGGATTTTTATTTCAAAGTTACTGATTTAGAAATGCTATTATTATCATGTTTGAATAATTATTTCTACTCCTGTAGTGGCAGTATCCTCTCCCCACTTCCTTCAAATTGCATTGTCTTCCTTACACCAAAAATAAATAAATAAGTTTTATTCTGACCATGATCCATCCACCCCGCCCCCTGTGATAGAAAAAAAGAAATCTTTCCATGGGGCTGACTCATAGTGTTCGTCATACTAACCATAAAGTTACAATGAATAATAATTATCCATTCTGTCCTAGTTCATTATCTCATTTTCTATTTCTCCACTGAATTTTTCTTTCACTCTAATACTGATAGTTCTTGCAGAGCTTTGCTTTTCTACTTTTACTCCTATTAATATGTGTGTATAATGAGTTGACTTAAAATGACACTATACCCAATGAAAGTGGTATGAAGGCATATAAATGTGGCAATGCAAAGTAACTGCAAAAGTTAGAGCTCACTGCTTCAGGCCAGTAGCTGAATTTCGATATTGGAAGAAAATAAGGCACTCACATACCCATCCAATAGTTAATCAATAGTTGACTTAATCATAGCAGGAGAATGGCATTCAGACAAGAAAAAGAATATATAAAGCCTTGCATATGACATTTATTTAATTGAATTCTGTTTCCCTGATTCCATTTTGCCTATGGTTGTCTGCTAGCCCAACTTAAGGACCCAGATGGAACTTTTAACGTTAGGGTTTATTTTGGGGTTTTTTTAGTACCAAAGTAACAAAGAAACTTTGCCAATGGCCTAAGTCTTAGGCAGCCCCTGAATCAATCAAGCCTTAAGGATAATTTTCTTACCTTTTAAGGAAATATATATATATATATATATATATATATATATATATATATATATATATACACAAAAATATACATATATACATATACATATACATACATACATACATATATACATATAATGTACATATATACACATACATACATATATACACATACATACATATATATGTATGTATGTGTGTGTATATATATGTATATATATATACATGACAGGGGACCCTGGCCAATATTTCTTATGCCTCAGTAATGACAAAATGAACATACAGCAAAGTTTCCTTGGGTCAATGCACAAAAGTCATCATCAGGGTTATTCAATGCCTTTATTCAAGGAATAAAAGGGCAGTTTAAACCCTTAGACTCATCATCATCTCCTTCTACCTCATTTCTTTTTTTTGTGTACAGTGCCAATATGTTATATTGACTAGCTTTACCTAAAACACAAAGCTAACTGATAAAGTCTTTATCCCTTGTTACTGAGCCTACCACCTTCAGTCACATGGCAGGATATATAATTACCAGAAGCCAAACTTCTTCAGTTCTTAAAATGGATGTGTTTATACATTACCCCTCACTGGACCTGGGAAGCAGAGAATTCCTGCCGGGCAATGATTTTCTAGGGAATGAAAAGACAACTCCTACAATGCAGAATTCTACAATTCAGATAAGAGGTTATCTGGTACAGTTGTTGTTGATCCTTCCTTCTCCAACAGGACCAATCACATCACAAGGGTAATGTCTTGACTTGGGCATGAATTAGTTTTAAGTGAGGCAGAGCTGCACAGTCATCATAGGCTTAGGTTCACAGTGCAACAGAAAAGCTATGTAAATGAGAAAAAAGTTAATCTGGGTGAACGCTAAAGTGTTAGCACAGCCAGTAATACCCTTGATGTAAAGGGGAGAATGGGTTCTATCATATTTAAACACATGAACTCATATTTCCTTGGCATTTTGTGGAAAAGGAGGCTTAAGAGTATACCTGTTTAACACTGAGAAAATTTGTCTGTTTTACAATGAATAAAGAAGGTGAGATTTAAGGAAAATTTTGTTTGAATGAAGTATTGAAAGAATCTGATACAAAATAGACAAACTACAAAATAGATCATACATAACTTCATCTTATCCCAGTATTAATGGCCACAGGTCTGTCTGCTACTATTAAGAGAAGACTTTCACCAGTGGCAGTGGGGAGCTAACCAGCTAAACATAACTGAGAGGTCTGGAAGGCAGGGCTTGATTCACACAGTCATATGAAAAAGATGTACAAGTTTTCGAGATTTTAAGTGTAACAAATTATCTCAATATCTTTGTGAAATTCAAGGCTTTCTTATTCTCTTGGTATCTAAATCTACTGATTCACTCTTAGGCAATGTTTCTTAGTCTTTGAAAACTCTGATCCCAACTCATGATTTTTTATTAAATGAATGAAATAATGCACATAAAGCACTTTGATTTATTATCCCCTTTTCCTTCTTTACCATCATCATCAAAATCATATACACTGACTCTGGGCTCATTGCTAAATGATCTGAATATTGAGTAGTTGGAAAACCACTAAACTATAGGACTAACCAGGCACTTCTGTCCCCTCTCTAGAAGAACTTTTCATCTGTAGTTTTTCTCTGATGCACAGTTGGAGAAATTTTAGTCTACATCTGAAAGCTCCCATGGCAGATCCTACTCACTGGCATGGCAGGGAAAAACAAGCCAGGTCTTTTTAAAAACCTTTTTGTTATCCTGCGCCTCTTAGGACTACCAGTATGACATGCAAAAGCAGGCATAACAACCACTTTCATTACTTCACTCATTAAAAGTTATGATGGCAGTCTTGTTTGATAGAAGAAGACATAGCTCAAAACACCAAATGGCCATGTTAAAATAGATCATTTGTGAGACTGTATGGATAGGCTGGGAAGAGTATGGAAAAATAAGCAGAAATATTTAGAATTCATACTAAGTCCTTGAGTTCAGCACCTAAAAGCAATGGGATTTTCAGAATGTAAATGTGTCTCCTTATCTAGAGTATTCATGGTAGATTTATTCAGAGGTGCTTGGGGTCTATATGGTCTAGATTGGTGCATTTGAAAAATACTTCAACTTTCATTCTCCTCCTCAAATGAAAACAGTGCTTCCCCTAACCATAGAGGCCATTTGAATCTATTTAGGCATGTGAAGCTAGTTTTCTGTTCCTTTGGATTTTGAACTGGACTAAGTAAACCCATTAAAGCAGTCGCCTTCTAAAAACAAACAAACAAGAGAATTACTCTTCAGGAAATGGCCCTTAAAGTTAGAGTTCTTAACCTGGGGTGCCTAAATTTGTTTGATATGTAGATAAGATAGATAACGAAATAGATTATAAATAAATTTGCAATATAATTGTTCTCCTTTGGAACATATGTATTTTATATTAGGTATGTAAAAACATTCTGAGAAAGGGTTCATAAGCTTCACCAGAGTGCCAAAGGGGTCCATCACACATACACACACACACACACATACACACACACACACACACACACACACACACACACACACACACACACACAAAGACTAAGAACCCTTGTGTTAAAAAATATACACCAAAAACTTCAACTATTCTCTTCAGGTACTTAGGCTCTGCTGCTGATTGGGGTATATTTCAGCAACAGTGCAACATTGTGTTCAGTCAGCCATGTAATACCAGCATAATTAATGGTCATTTCAAATAGGCAGATTTAAAGTTTTACTCAGTGCTCTTTCTTAAGTAGCAATTATTGCATTTGTTGACTCATGTGTCAGAAAATGCATTGTGTAGGCACTTGAAGCAATCTCTTCATAGTCTTTTCCCAGTCTTCTGTAGATAATCAATATGATGTAATAAGAATTTGCCAAATCACATTCACAAGGTAAAACTTTAAGCTGTCTCTCCTCCTTCCTTTCAGTATTGAATAGCATTGGGGAAAGGTCAGCCTTTTAAATCAGCATGTTCCAGTCTCACAATTGGCAACACTGACAAGTTGTTTGTTGTTGATTCAAAAGGATGTGGGTCATTTAGCTGCCAATCCCTTAAGGAAATATCTACATCCAAGAGGGTGTGTTGACCTTCAGTCTAATATATTGTCTTATTAGGTCTGCTCTAGATTTTCACACACAGACAGCAGAAAGAAAAAAAAAACTTCACTTGCTCATTATCTTGGGAAACAAGGTAAAAAGAAAGCTATTTTATTCATCACCTTCGCCCATGTGTCAAAAATGAGATATTTTCTCTTAATCCCCAGTGAGAACAATACCACAAGAGTAACCTTTTTCTGATGGTTTCATCATTTTCCCTTTTGCATCTAATACCATTGCTATTTAAGGGTGATAAGGCGCTGATTCCCCACCTATTATTACTCCTTATACTGACCCAATACGTAGACTTACTCAGATACATCTTCTGTCTATCTTATTGCAAACAGAAGGAAGCTATCAGCTTATAGTAATTGGATCTGGTACCATAGGAAAAAATTGATATTTCTAGAAGTGTGGCTGCAGTTAAGGGTGTGATGAACTAAAGTCAGATATTAAAGATGGGGAGAAATGTTGAGTGATCCCTACCTCTCAACTTGGAACTTAAATCCATGACTTAAAAAAAAAAAAGTTATGTAAGACCTGATTAGCCTCTTAATGGTGGGTGTGGGGGTGGAGTGAGCTGTTGCTTTAATACATGATGCCTTAGGCATCCTTTTGAGTCCTTGCATATGTTGAACTGAGTTGAACCAGGAAAGAGCAGATAAAAGCAAATATCAATATAACTATTATAAAATCCTCTGATGTGACAGCCTGGGATGCTTTCACTCCTCACTTCTACTAGATAGAATTCCAATAAGGCTACAAGCCCATTTAGTATAAGGTACCTTTTTGTATTCCCTCAATTGTTAGTGCTGCCTATGAAACTCCTCAAAAAATATTTTTACATGCCATTAATACTTCATGTTTAATAAAATTTTTTCTTAATTAATAAACATTTATTTTACCTCCATTCCACTTCATACATAACCTTTAAGAGAGGGGGGGGAAAGGAACAAAGGCAAAACTTCATACTAAATACGCATGATCAAGAAAAACAAATCCCTTCATTGGCCATGTCCTAATACTTGTGCCTCATTCTTCATCTTAAGTCTATCACTTTTCTGTCAGGAGGTGGACAGTGTATCAGTTCTCTGGAAATGTGTTTGATTATTTTGTCTTGATAAGAGTTCTTAAGTGTTCCAAAGTATGTTTCTTTACAATGTTGTCTTTAGGATAGAAATTGTTCTTGTTCTGCATCAGTTCATGAAGGTCTTGCCAGGTTTCTCTGAAACCATTCTTTTCATCAGTTCTTAGGACCCAATAAAGTGCCATTATATTTAGAGATTGTAATTTGCTCAACTATTTTCCAATTTATGTGCACCACCTTAGTTTGTCATTATGAAAAAAGTTACTATAAATATACTTTGCAAATATTTTGTGTTTGTGTGACTATATATGTACATGCTGTTTTCCCCAAGTAGAATGTAAGCTCCTAGAGGAAAGAAATATTGGAATCTGTGTGTTCATATTTCTAGTGCCTAGTACAGTTCCTGATACATTTCACTTACTTTACTGTTAGGTCTTCTTCCAAGTAGCAAAAATCTATTTAAATTTCAGTTGTTGCTTTTGAACATGTTGAGAGTTCTTATGTACGTTGTTGCTTTCTTCTACCAGAAAGTGGAAAAAAGAGGCATAATAGACAAGGATAGAAGATTTTAAGGAATAGACAGATGGTGATATGTCGTTCCTACCATATCTTTTTTTTCCCTAGACCTATTTGCTACCAACCACCAGTTTTGCTACTTTAACATAAGAAATATATAAACTTGAGGTAGTGGACAGACTCCAACTATTAACTAGAGTCATTGCTATTTCCTCCCACAGGAAAAAAAAGAAAAGCTTTAGATATATGAAGACCAAAACCAGAAAAATTCCCCAATTCCAATCAGTTTCAAAGTGAGCACCTGCACTATCCCCATCTCAGACTTTGGTAGAGTACATGAGTTGATATCTATAGGTGACCTTGTGGGATTCCCACCTGTTAGGTATAACCAGTTAGGTCAGCCTTGTATATGAGGAGAGGTGGCAGTTACCTAAGTGATAGTTATCTTGTTATTTGTTATTGTTATAGCTATTTGTGATTTGACTACTTTGTCACAGTGATTGAAATTTCAATACATGAGATATATTCTTTGGATCAGATCATTTTTACTCAAAGATTACTCATCTAACTTATAAATATTCAAGTGATAGGTAAAGCAAAATCAATGGGTTTTATCTTTCATTATCACATTAATAATAAATTAATAGTAGATAACCTGTTTAGAGACTATATGGTTACAAAAGCTTTTTTCACATTTCCTCATCTATTTTTTTTTCTAATAAGGAAGGCAGTGTACATAGAAGGTAGATGGTATACATTTGCCCTCTTCCCATTTCCCTTGCCACAGGGACTAGAAACCAAGCAATGGAAGACAAATCTTCCATATCTGGAACTCCTTGCCTCCCTGAGACCCTGCTGTTCTGAGTGGTTGCCTCAGATACCAACTACCTCTAAGTTTGGATTCAGTCATGCTTCACTTCGCTCCTACCCCATCCCCTTACCAACCACCAGGTCATCTTAGGGTGTCCCCTCCCCCTTTCCTTCTTCAGTTCTGCAACCATAAGCAAATACAGACAGTTCCCTCTGTGTAAATTCACACTAAGCAAATTAGACTTTATGTAAAGAATTCTGAAAGAAATCTGCATTAAAAAAAACTTCTGTTAACTTTACTGTACAGTACTTTGCTTTCTTGCTCTGCCACTGCCCTTCCAATAAGTGTTCCCCAGCCTCCCACCACCACCCCCAACAAAAACTAAAATTAAAAATTAAAAAAAAACCTTCCAAGGGAAATTAGAAAAATGAAGGAGAGATTGACACCACAACATTTGCCACAAGAGCTTGGCTTGAGACCTCCAGGCCATGAAGAGAGGTGACCTTTGCCCTACTTAATACCCCACTCTGGGTGGCCCTATGTATCTATCTTCCTTCCACATGTGCTCAGGAAATGCATATCTGTCCCCAACCCATGTGTCATACCTGCTTTCAAGTCTGTGTTTATATATAGGCCCCATGTGTCAGCCTCCCTCCCCTTATGCTTCCTATCAGTTCCCACCAGGTCCTGACTTAGCCAGCCCTGGCCCCACATGTTCCTCCCTCAACTCTCCCTTCTCTGTGTCAGATCCTTGTACTGCTCCCCTTTCTCCACAGGAATAAGGTTCCTCCCTCCCTTCCCCATGTCCATGGGCAAATTTGAATTATGCAAAAATGTTTTATATAGAGGTCTGTGGAATGGTCCACTTCATAAAGTGAGAACTGCCTGTAAAACTTGTCATTATTCCTAGAAAGCATGCATCATTTTATTCCCGTATGACTCCACTCATCATTCCTATAATTTTAACTTCAAAATATTTCTCCGTCACTATTGCCTTATATGTGTTTTCTTTCCTTCTTAGAATGTAAGCTCTCAAACCACCACACACCTATCATGAGAGAAAAGGAAAGTGATAAATGTTGGAGAAGATTTGGAAAAATTTAGGCACTAATGTATTGTTGGTGGAGTTGTTAACCGATCCAACCATTCTGGAGAGAAATTTGGAAGTATGCCCAAAGGGCTATGAAAACGTTCACACTCTTTGATCCAGCATTATCACTACTAGGTCTGTATCCCAAAGAGATGAGGGCAGAGGAGAACCTACATGTACAAAAATATTTGTAGCAGCTCTTTTTGTGTTGGTGAAGAATTGGAATTTGTTGCCCATCAATTGGGAATGACTGGCTGAACAAGTTGTGGTATATGAATGTAATGGAATACTATTGTTCCATAAGAAATGATGAGCAGGCAGACTTCATAAAAACCTAAAAAGACTGACATGAACTGGTACTGAATGAAGTCAGCAGAATCAAGAGAATAATGTACACAGTAACAGCAACACTGTGTGATGACACACTATGATAGACTTGGCTCTTCTCAGCAATACAACGATCCAAGATACTTCCAAAGGAATCATGATAGAAAATGCTATCCACATCCAGAGAAGGAACTGAATGCAGATCAAAGCATATTGTTTTCACTTTTTTGTTATTTGTATTTGCTTTTCCCTTTTGTTCTGTTCCCTCTTTCACAAAATGACTAATGTGGAAATATATTTCCATGATTGGACATGTATAACCTTTATCAGAGTGCTTTCTGTCTTGGGGAGGAGAAAGGGAAGGAAGGGAAGTAGAAAAATTTGGAACTCAAAATCTTATAAAAATGGATGTTGAAAATGATTTTTACATGTAATTGGAAAAAAATAGAAGACTATTTACAAAAGAAAAAATAACTCCCATGACAGTAATTTAATGAGAGCTCACTGAGGAGCAATTAAGGTAATATTTAGCCTCCTGGGCTAGAAGAGAATGTCCTCTTCTGTAGAGAACACCCGTCCTGAGTGTCAGAGGGAAAAGGACAAAGATTTTTAAATCCAGAGTTTGTAATGGGAAATGACATGAAACTGGAGTATAAAAGGAGACCTTATTTCTCAATAAGATGGTATCTATTTTCCTATGAGCATTACTGTGTTTCATTTATTGCATTTTGTCCCCAATATCCAGCACAGCAGAGGATATAGTAAGTGCTTAGTAAATTCTTGTTGACTGAATCATCTGATGATGTAATGGTGAAAGATAAGACATCAATAAAAAGAAATCCCCAGTTAAAAAAAAAAAAAAAGAATGTAAGCTCTCAGTGTTGCAGAGACTGTCTTTGCATTTGTACTTGTATCTCCAGCACTTAGAAACTTCCTTGGCTTAATTAATTGTGCATTCTTTTTTTTCATTTTTTATACTGTTTTTTATACTTTTTGTTTTATACTTTTCATAGGCACTTATTATTTTGTAATTTTTATAGTAGTTATTCATACAAATTGCTTCTCAAGATTATAGATGCTAATTCTTTCAAGATAAGGACTGTATATAATTTCATTTTTATATCCTCTGACTTTAAAAGCCCTTCCAAGTTCACTGGACCTCTCTTGACTTCTCCTCCTTAACCTTTCTCCCGCCTTTGAAACATCTCCTTGATAATTTCTTCTCTAGTTTGTGGGATCCTTCTCCCTCCTGGTTTCTTCCTACCTCTCTGATCTTTCCTTTTCTGTCTCCTTTGCTGGATCCTCCTTCTGATCAATCTCTCTAACTACAGATGTCCCTCAGGGTTTGGCCCTCTTCTCCCTCTATACTACTTTACTTGGTGACCTCATCATCTGCCATGAATTTAAATACCATCTCTGTGCTGATGATTCTTAAATCTACCTTTCTTGGCTCAATCTTTCTGCTTCCCAAAGTTGGATTCAGCTTCTGAGAATGAACAATCAGTAGATGGAATGTCTTGTGGAAGGAACAATAAAGAAGTCACTTCATTGAATCTCCAAAAATGTGGGGGAGTGTAAGGTTGAAGAAATTTGGAAATGTAGGGTTGGAGGTCAGGTTGTTAAGAGCTTTGAAAATCAGAGGAATTTATATTTAATCATAGAAATGTTAGGGAGTTGCTAGAGTTTATTGAGAGGGGAATGACATTTTCAGACCTGCTTTTTAGGAAGATTAATTTCACAGCTGAATAAAGGATAGACTGGAATGAGGAAAGATTTGAAGTAGAGAGATTTGAAGTAGACTATTGCAATAGTCTAGGCTTGAAGTAAGAAAGGGCTACAGTAGGGCACTGGCATTGTTGAAGGGGAGAAAGGGGAATATTCAATAGCTGTTTAAAAAGGTAAAATCTATGGGATATAGCAAGAGATTGGATATGGAGGCAAAGAATGGGTGATGAGAGAACAAGGAATAGGGGTTGACAACTAGGCTGAATGACTGGGAAGATGATAGTGCCCTCAACCGTAGTAGGGAATTTCAATAGCATGGAGAGTTAGGGGAAAATATAATGAGTTCAGTTTTGGACATGTTGATCTTAAGATATCTATGAGATACCCACTTTGAGATATCCAATACTCAGAGAGAGGTTAGAGCTGGACAAACAGCTCTGAGAATCATCTGCATAGATATAAAATTGATTTCAGAACCTGCTGAGATTACTTAGGGGATTAGTATAGAGAAAGAATAGGAAAGGTCCATGGGGGGGCACTCTTCTTTAACAAGTGTGACCAAAATGAAGACCCAGCAAAGGAGACTGAGAAGGAGCAGAGAGGTAAGGAGGAGGAACCAGAATACAGAAGTGCTAAAGAAGCTTAGACAGCACTTAAAGGGTTGCAAAGCACTTTAGACATTATCTCATTTGAGCCTCACAAGAATTGTCTTAGGTAGGTTCTGATGTTATGCTCCTTATCTATATGAGGAAACTGAGTGTGAGATTTTACGTGATTTGCCCACGGTCACAGAGCTAGTTAGTGACTAAGGTGGATTGAGGTAGAATTTGAATTTGGGTCTTCCTGCCTCCAAGTCTAGCATTCTATCCATCATGCCACCTAGAAGGATTTCTGGCTCCAAATCCAGTACTCTATATAATATTGCTTTTATCTTGTTATGTAGGTCAAGTTGGAACCATAAAACAAAATTATAATGTAATAAGAGAGAGGAAAAATGGGTGTACCATAATGGGATCATGTGGGAATGCTGTTTTTGTGGGGAGAGGTAACACAATGATAAGAGATCCCAATAGGTAAAGAAAATGGGAAAATACTAAGGATTAACTTTCTCTATTTCAAAATTATACCTAGGACTGATTCTAGGCAAATTCCTTCTGAAAAGGAACCTGAAAAATAGAAATGATATTGGTAAACTCTTATATTCATTATGTTTTCATAGTTCCCATTTATACATAAGGAAATTTTAATCAAAGAATTGAATAATGCCTCAGAGGTCACCCAACTTATATCTCAATGTAGATCATTTCTACAAAAACCAGACCATATTCAAGGAGCTAGAGAGTGGGAGCAATTGACATGAGGAGCAACCTCTGCTCCCCTGTCTCAGGCTACCCAGATGCCATTTGGAGTATAAGAGAATAGGACCTGGAGGAGACTATTTTCCCCAAACTTTCCTGCCAATGTCTCTTCCTCTTTTCCTTATCCTAGCTGCCCAGAAGAATGTTGGTGGCACAGTGGATAGACTGCTGTCTGGAGTCAAGAACTGAGTTCAAATAGGGACTCAGACATTTACTAGCTTGCCCTCCCACTACATCCTAAGCTTACCTAGGCTTTACCATCTTCAATTAAATTTCAAGTTCTGATTTCTGGCCTGCCCATACACCCTAAGGATTCTGGACCAGCTACCCCATGCCAGCATCCTTAAGACTTATGGAAATTTACATATTCCCTAAAGTTGAAACCTTGTATTGATGTCCTTCAATTAGAGTGAGTAATTCTTGAGAATAATTGTCTCACTTTTCTCTTTACATTCCTAGGTTACAGTGTTAAACACAGTAATAGAAAAGGGAAATCTGCTGTCTCCTGAGATATTCCACTTTTGGATAGTGCTATTAGGAGTCCCCCTTTTCCCTCTGCACCTTCCACCATGAGAAGCAAAATATTCCTTTCTGCAACTAAGTGCAGGATGACTTGCTTTTCAACATGAAATCCCTTTAATACTTAGAGACAATTAACTCCAGGCTAAATATTCTCATTTCTTAAAGCTGATTTCCATATTGCCCTTTCTTTTCATTATCCTGGTCACTCTCTTGTGGAAATACTATAGCTTGTCTATTTCTTTCTTACATTGCAATGGCCAGAACTGAACATAGTAATTCATATGTGAGCTAACCAAAGAAGCTTATTGTGAATCAATCAGTAACTCAATCAATGAAAAACATTTTAAGTAACAGCTAGATATCAGGTACTGTGCTAGATGTTGGGCATACAAAGACGAAAATGGAAAAGTCTTTGCTTTCTAGGAGCTTACATTCTATCTGGGGAGATGTATGTACACACAAGTATCTTCAGAATAAATTCAAAACAAGTGAGAGGTAGCTAGAGAGGAATGAAACTTGCAGTTGGAAAGTGGGGAATGGATGAAGAAAGGCTTTGTCCGGAAGAGCTGTTTTGCCCTGATTAGGAAGGGAGAGATTCTTTTAAGTAAAGATCATCATCTTTATTTTTACATATTATTACAGGCATGGGATATTGCCAAAGAAGATAGGAAATTGAGTGTCATGTGTGAAGACTGCAAAAATGCCAGTTTGGCTGCACCATAGGGTATGTAAAGAAGAGTACTATATAATTATTCTAGAAAGACAGGTTGTGGTAACGATTTGAAGGACTATAAAGAATTAATAATAATAATAATAATAACTAGAATTTCTATTGTACTCTAAGATTTACAAAGCACTTCACAAATATTATCTCATTTTATCCTCACTATACCTGTGGGAGGTAAATGCTATTATTACTACTGTTCTGTAGATGAGGAAAACTAAGGAAGACAGAGGTTTTAAGCAGCTTGCTCTAACAGCTAATAAATACCTGAGGAAGGATTTGAACTCAGGTATTCCTGACTCCTGGTATAGTGCTATATCCACTATCACCTAGGCATATTTACATTAAATATAAAATAAGCTTTATATCTTATCCTAGAAGCAATAAGGAGACACTGGAGTTTCGTAAGTAGGAAAGTGTGACATGCTCAGACTTGGGACTTAAGGAAAATCACTTTGAAAGCAATATGTCATTTTCTTCTTTCTAAACACTATGCCTCTTTTTTATGCAACTTAATATAGCATGAGCTTTTCTGGCTGCCACAGCATAAAGGTGACTTTATGGAGCTTGTGGTACATTAAACTCCAGAGATCTTTTGTCAAAGGAGTAATTGTCTATTGATCTCCATTACAAAGGGATGGCATTGAAGTATCATGCTCCATGTTAAAATTTGTTTTTCTTCATATGTGTCATTTCCTGAGTGTTAAGAGAATATTGTCTCCCTGAGAGAAGACAATGATATTTCCCCATTCTTTTTTATCCCTTGTGTCCTACTAATAGGAGATGCTTAATAAACGTTTCTTGCCATAAATTAAATTGAATTTCAATAGAAACAACAAATGGAGAAAAATGCAATATGCTTAATTCTTCTCTAGCCAAATGCCCACACATATTGAGAAGAACAGTTGGGAATCATATCATGAAACAAAGAATATTCCTTCTCTGAAAATAAATGATCCCCCTACGCTATGGCTCAAGTTGAGTGGAATGTTGATTAGAATTGTGAATTCCTGATCCCAATGTTTGTTGGAAGTAGTGGGAATGTTCCTCTGATTCCAAGATTTCAGTTAACTTTATAAAATGACCATTTTCCATGTTTTCATGCCTTTGGACTTCTGACTACCAGCCGAGACCAGAAGTGGAAATGCTAATATTCCAGAACAGCTGTTATTATGGTATTTCTGGACTAACTATAAGCAGGAAGATTAAATCTTGCTCTAAAGCTTACATTTTCTCCTAGAGTTCACAGCTCAAGTTCACAAACTGGAAGGGCTTGGATAGGTGAGATGAAGTCAAGATAAACAACACCATGCAGGCTATTTCCTTGAACTGAAACTAACCTCAGAGCTTTTTTGTAGCTACAATGCATTTCTTTTAATAGAAGGTGTTAGAGTCATGAGTTATGAAAAAGGTCCAGGAATAAATGAATTGCATTTTGCAGAAATAATATTTAGAACTCATGAAAAGTAAGAAATTCCAAATTTGGTCAAAAAAGAAAATCAAGAGGTAAAAGAGGAACTGGTATGTTTGCCAATGTTTGCAGATTTTCCACTAAAATCTTGAACTGCAGCCTTATTTTGATTATCCTAGTATATCCTTGCTCTTTATATTTATAAGAGTTGAATTAGTCTCTTTCATTATGAATATTGAGGGAAGGTAATGGGAGGTTCTTCAGTTGCCCAGCTCAAAACTTTTCAACTTCATTATCCACTCTCTCCTCTTAACTCCTGAACAAAGAAGAGGTATCCTATTGATTATTAATGTAATTCCTATATATGAGGCTTTATTCTATTGATTTCATTCATTCCTTTGTTGACCAGATGCACTGGATTGTATAGCTAAGAGAAAGAACAGACTTTGGGAAGGCTATACATGACTCTTCCATTTCCTCAAAACCCACTTATTCCTCAACACCTTGCGACCTGGCTTTTTCACGATTTTCTACCGAAATTCCTTCCTCAGAAAAGAGCAATCATCAAATCCATTGTCCTTTCTTCAGTCCTCATCTTCCTTGACTTCTTTTATGTACTGAATACCATTGGCCACAACACCTTTCTGGACATTCTCCTCCCTTGGCATCAGAAAAAGATGAACTTGACTAGTTCCCTCGCCTTTCTAACCACTCCTTTTCCCCCTATTCTCTCTTCCAGATTAGCAGTTGAGAATGGGCTTTCTTTACAATTCTGTTCTTGACCATCTTTAATCTCTAGAGGTTCAATCAAGACAAATTGATTCATTATCATGGGTTCAACTATCATGTCTATGAAAATGACTTTTACACTTTAGCTCTAGCCCTGAATCTCTCTTTTGAACTCCAGGTCCATATTTATTCTGCCAGAAAGCAGAGCGCTGAAAGGCAACTATGTACAGTGGAAAATTTTGATTTGGAAAGATTAGAAATAGAATCCATAGATTCTAGATTTGATTTTGGACTCTGTAACTTACTACATATGGTATCTTTGGCAAGTTATTTCAATTCTTTACAACTCAGTTTCCTTATCTGCAAAACTAGGGGTTCTAATTTCTTATTTTTTCTTCACTTAAACATTGTCATACAGTGATCTCTGCCTTGATGTTCTCAAAGTACCACATACTTAACCTAAGGCACATGAAGATTGCTATATTTTCCTGTAGAGTGGGTCAGCTGTCACAAAACATAGCTTATAGTGTCCTGTGACCTGGGATGAGTGACAGCAGATACATGGGTAGATTATTTGAAAGAGAAAATACTCAGAGTGCAGAGAGAGAGCATTGATTTTGTGATAAAAGCCAAACTTCTTACTCTAGTCTGCCATTTACCTTTGGAAGAACTCAGTAGCAAGAGTATTGTCCATTGTTGGTGAAATTCATCAGACATTGATCCAATAATGGAGGGTCAGAGGTATATATTGATATATGTATCTATCAAATGAGAAAGATGACCAATGAAATTACAGGAGAAGGTGAAACTAATGACAATCGCTGAGGTATCCTGTGGTTCCTTCATCATATTAATAGTCTGAGTTCATGAGTGAATGGCCATTTGCTCAGTTCCTGGTAGGAGAGATAGAGAATTAAACTTCTGAGATGTCTCCTACAGAGTGAACAATCTTGATTTCATCTTAAACTTTTCTTTTTCCTTTCTCTCTCTATCTTCTTGTTTATTGAAACCTGGGTCCCTCGCAGCTTCCCTGGTCAGCCTTTCCAGTACCAGTTGTACTTTCCCTCATCCCATACAACTCCCTGTTTGTGATGGTGGAGTTGGAATACTCTTTGATCTATCATGCCACTCTAGATTATCCCTCTATCACCATAACTTTCTTTGATGTTCATTGAATTCATATTTATCACACAAAGATTCTGGTAATTATCATCCATCATCCCCTGAGACACTCTCCTTTATTCCTCAATGAATTATATGCCTGGTAATTTTTCTCTTCCCCAACTTCTATCCTATTATTAGGGGTTGTCAAAATGCATACACCCTTAAACACTCTAACTTCCCAGTTCCTAAAATGTACTGATTTTCTATGAACAACTTTTCAGTTACATGTAGAGATGATCATAACCTTGATGGCACCATCACCCACAAGTGTTCCACTTCCATGTTCATAAATTCTGAAATTCCTTTATCTGATCATAAGCTTTTATTATTATTATTCTTTGCTCCATGACCCTCTAATTATGTTATCTTTCTTCACAATGACCACCAGTCCCTCCAATCTTCAGTTCTTTCTCAGATCATCACCTTTGCACTGCCTGCACCCTTCTTCCTTCCCCACGTTGACCCACTGGTGAACCAGTTCAACTCTACACTGTGCTCTACACTACAGTCCCTTGCCCATTTATCCTATCACAGTTCATGTCTTGCCAAAACTCCACCTTGGATTACTCCCACAATCAATAGCCTTGCTACAGTAAATCTGTTTCTTAATGGACCTAGAGAAAATTATCAAACTGTGCTAAGTGGGCCCACTACAAACTTATGTTACCTGATCTCAAATGGGCCCTTACCATAGTAAGGCAACCATTTACACTTCCTTAATCAACTCCTTATTGTTTCTTTTTATCTATCTCAATGCTTCTTCTCAGTATCCTTTGAAAGATCTTCATCCAAATCAAATCCATGAACTGCAGTTATTTCCCAAGGCTCTGTAATAGACCCTCTTCTGTTCTCTTTCTGTGCTTTCATTGGATGATCCAATCACCTATCATGAAATCAATTACTATCTTTAGGTGATAATTATAACTTTTAAATGATTATCATATCTATTTATCTCTCCCTAACCTCTTTCCTGGTTTTTCCAGGCCATATCTATTTACCTTTTCCTAACCTCTTTCCTCATTTCCAGGCTTGCATCTTCAATTGTCTATCGAATATCTCAAACTAGATGTCCTATAGACATCTTAAACTCAAAATTCTAAAACAAACATATTTTCCTCTCCAAACCACTCTCTATTAGGAATGTCCTTATTACTGTCAAAGACACCATCACCTTCCTAATCACCCAGACTCACAACCTAAGTGTCATCCTGGACGGTTCATTTACCCCACATATCTAATCTCTTGACAAGTCCTGTCATTTCTACTCTAACAACATCTTTCATATAAGTCCTCTTCTCTCATGTGAAACATGAGAGCCACTATGATGCAGGTTCTTCTCATATCACACTTGAATTGTTGAATTGACTTCTAGTTAGTACCACTGCCTCAATATTCCTCCCAGTTCAGTTCATCCTCCATTCAACTGCCAAAGCAACCTTCCTAAAGCATAGATCTGATCATGTCACTCTCTATTCAGTATACTATAGTACCCCCATTACCTCTAAGATCAAATATAAAATTATATATTTGGCTTTCAAAACACTTTATAACCTTGTCACTACATTTTCAACCTTCTTATACCTTGCTCCCTAACAAATACTCTATTTTCCATCAAATCTGGACTTCCTGCTGTTCTTCACAGCCTATTTTCAATCTCACAACTACATACTTTTGTTTTTGTTTTGTTTTTTAAACACCATGGTTTATTTATAATTCTCTTATGGACCATCAGTAATAGACGGTTGTGCACACATGCTCACACAAATACCTTCCAATAGAAGGAGACTTGCTGTCTGGAGACCAGGAAATTTTTTTCTGTCACCAGTGCCAAAGGCAAGCTCTCCAACTGCAAAGTGGTGATGATGAGTGGGAACGGTGTCAGGAACATCGGGGGTACAGTGAAGATGGTGGCACTTCAACACAGTCACTGATGCTAATCATGGTCAGAGTTATTTCTAGTAAGGCAGCTAAGAATCATTAACACTTTGTCACAAGATATGTCCAAGGGCCTGTGTCTATACTGTGACTGGCTCCACACCATTATTCACTCAGTGTTCCTTAACTCTGGAAGCCCCATAAATTGAGTGATACCAAAACTCTGCTCCCTTCAGAGGCCTCCACTGAAAAACCTCATCATTCTTTCAGAAAGACTGTGTAAGGATCCTCCTTCAGCTTCATCAAGGGACTTAGTATTGCCACTAAATAAGCAAAGGGGTCCCATTTTCCAAGTCATCTGCCTTATATCAACAGAAAGCAAGACATTTCCTAACACAGAATTTCTAATCTCTTCTTTCTCCAATTCCTCCTTAGAGAGAGGGGATAGTTGTCTAAACCATTATCAGAAGGAAGGAAATCTGCCAGTTGAGGAAAACGTGATCCCTTTGCCTGTAGTACATATAGGCCTCTAATAGGGCAGAACACTACACAGAGGACAAAGTAAGGGAGGGCTAAAGGGGCAAACTGGAATAATGACTAAATGGAGTCTGCTCTGGTGGGATAGTCTTCTTAGAGGACTAACTCAGGAAACTCCTGGACTCAAAGCCCTACCCCTTTTTAATTTGTTCTTTCTCTAGTTTTTCAGTTGTACACCCAATTCATTGATCTTCTCTTTTTCTATTTTATTCATGTAAGCATTTAGAGATATAAAACTTCCCCTAAGAACTGCTTTAGCTGCATCCCATAAGTTTTGGTATGTTGTCTCATTATTGTCATTCTTTTGAATGAAGTTATTGATTATTTCTATGATTTCCTGTTTGGCCCAATCATTTTTAGGATTAGATTATTTAGTTTCCAATTATTTTCACTCTATCTTTCCATGGCCCTTTATTACATATAATTTTTATTGCATCATGATCTGAAAAGGATGCATTTAATATGTATGCCCTAGTACATGGTCAATTTTTGTGTATGTGCCATGTACCACCAAAAAAAGGTATATTATTTTCTATCCCCATTCAATTTTCTCTAGAGGTCTACCATACCTAACTTTTCCAATATACTATTCACCTCCTTAACTTCTTTCTTGTTTCTTTTGTGGTTAGATTTGTTTAGTTCAGAAAGGGGGAGGTTGAGGTCCCCCACTAGTACAGTTTTGCTGTCTATTTCTTACTGTAACTCCCTGAACTACTCCTCTAAGAATCTGGATGCTATACCATTTGGTGCATGTCTGTTTAGTAATGATATTACTTCATCATCTATGGTGCCTTTTAGCAGGATGCAGTTTCCTTCCTTATCTCTTTTGATAAGATCTGTTCTTGTTTTTGCTTTGTATGAGATCAGGATTGCTACCCCTACTTTCTTTTTACTTCAGCTGAAGCAGAATATATTCTGCTCTAGCCTTTTACCTTTACCCTGTGTGTGTCACTCTTTTTCAATTGTGTTTCCTGTAAACAATGTGTTGTACTATTATGGTTTTTAATCCATTCTGCTATCCACTTCTGTTTTCTGGGAGAGTTCATCCCATTCACATTCACAGTTATGATTGCTATCTGTGTCTTTCTCTCCATCCCCCCCCTGCATTTATGTTTTTCTTTCTCCTTTTCTCCCTTTCCCTCCTTACTAGTGCTTTGCTTTTGACCACCACCTCCCTCAGTCCCTGCCTCCCTTCTATCAACCCTCTCCCTTTTCTTCTCCTTTACCCTTAATACTTCTTCCCTCCCTTCTATCCCCTCTCCCTTTTCTATTTCCGTTTCCCTCCTACTGCCTATAGGGAAAGTTAGATTTCTATAACTAACTGATTATGTTATTCTCTTCTTGAACCAAATCTGATGAGAGTAAGGTTAGAACAATGTTCATCTCCCTCCCTTCTTTCCCTCTGCTGTAATAGGTTTTCATGCCTTCTCCTGTAATATAATTTACCCTTGTCTACCTCCTCCTTTCCTTTTCTCTCAGTACATTTTCTTAGATCTGATTAATCCACTTACTTGGATCCATTTAACCCACTTGATTAGTTTTTTTTTTATCATTACATCAAAGTCAATTTATATCCACCCCTTTCATGTATACCCTTTTAACATGGTGGAATACCATACAGTTCTCAAGAATTACAAGTGTCCTCTTCCCTTTTACGGATGTAAACAGTTTGCCCTTATTAATAACGTATTGTTATGATGTTTCTCTCTGTCCCATTTACCTTTCCATGTCTCTTTTTTTTTTTTTGGCAATTGGGGTTAAGTGACTTGCCCAGGGTCACACAGCTAGTAAGTGTCAAGTGTTTGCTCTGAGGCCTGATTTGAATTCAGGTCCTCCTGACTTCAGGGTCGGTGCTCTATCAACTTCACCAGTTAGCTGCCCCTTTATGTCTCTCTTGGGTCTTGTCTTTGAAGATCAAATTTTCTGTTGACCTCTTTTTATCAGGAAGGTTTGGAAGTCCCCTATTTCATGAATATTCATCTCCTCCCCTGAAAGATCATGCTCATTTTTGCTTCCTAGTTGATTCTTGGTTGTAATCCAAGCTCCTTTGCCTTAGGGAATATCATATTCCATGCCTTATGGTCTTTTAATGTAGAAGCTGCAAGGTCCTCTGTAATCATGGCTGTGGTTCCATGGTATTTAAATTGTTTCTTTCTGGCTGCTTGCAGTACTTTGCCTTTGATCTGGTAATTTTGGAATTTGGGCAATATATTCCTTGATGTTTTCAATTTGAGATATCTTTCAGGAGGTGATCTGTGGATTATTTCTATGACTATTTTACCCTCTGGTTGTAGGACTTCAGGGCAGTTTTCCTTCAGGATTTCCTGAAAGATACTGTCCAGGCTCTTTTTTCATTGTGATTTTCAGGTAGACCAATAATTTTTATTTATTTATTTATTATTATTATTATTATTTTGCTGAAAGTATCTTGTTCTTTATTTCTTTTTTTAAAATTTTATTAATTTATTTTGATTTATCAACAATCACTTCCATAAGCCTTTGAGTTGAAACTTTTTCTCCCCCTTCCTCCCTACCACTCTCCCCGAGATGGCACACAATCTGACACAGGCTTTACATTTACATTTCTATTAAACATATTTTCACATTAGTGAAGTTGTAAGTAAAAATTAAAACCAATAGGAGGAACCATCAGAAAGATGAAACAAAACTCAACAAAGGTAAAAATAAGTGATAGAGATTCGAGTTCCATAGTTCTTTCTTTGGATGTGGACAGCATTTTCCATCCTGAGGCTTCTGGAGATGTCTTAGATCCTTGTAATGCCGAGAAGGGTTCAGTTTAACAATATTAGTCATCGCATAACGTGGCTGTTATTGTGTACAAAGTCCTCTTGGTTCTGCTCACTTCACTCAGTGTCAGACCATACAAGTCTTTTCAGGTTTTTCTGAAGTCAGCCTGTTCGTCATTTCTTATACCACAATAGTATTCCATTACATTCATATACCACAACTTGCTCAGCCATTCCCCAGTTCATGAGCATTCTCTCAATTTCCAATTCTTTGCCACCACAAAAACAGCTGCTAAGAATATTTTTGTACATGTGGGTCCTTTTCCCAGTAGTATGATCTCTTTGGGATATAGCCCTAGAAGTGCTATTGCTGGATCAAAGGGTATGCACATTTTTGTAGCCCTTTGGGCATAGTTCCAAATTGTTCTCCAAAATGGTTGGATCATTTCACAACTCCACCAACAATGTGTTAGTGTTCCAATTTTCCTGTATCTTCTCCAACATTTATCATTTTCCTCTCTTGTCATGTTGGCCAATCTGATAGGTATGATGTGATACCTTAGAGTTGTTTTGATTTGCATTTCTCTAATCAATAACGATTTAGAGCATTTTTTCATATGACTATAGATGGCTTTAATTTCGTCATCTGAGAACTGTCTGTTCATATCCTTTGACCATTTATCAATTGGGGAATGGCTTGTGTTCTTATAAATTTGTCTTAATTCTCTACATATTTTAGAAATGATGCCTTTATCAAAGAGACTGGTTGTAAAAATTCTTTCCTAATTTTCTACCTTCCTTCTAACATTCATTGCATTGACTTTGTACAAAAACTTTTCAATTTAATGTAATCGAAATTATCCATTTTGCTTTTCATAATGCTCTCTATCTCCTGTTTGGTCATGAATTCTTCTGTTCTCCATAGATCTGATAGGTAAACTATTCCTTGTTCTCCCAGTTTACTTACGGTATCAGCCTTTATATCTAAGTCATGAACCCATTTTGACTTCATTTTGGTATATGGTGTGAGATTTGGGTCTATGCCTAGTTTCTGCCATACCCTTTTCTAGTTTTCCCAGCAGTTTTTTTCAAAGAATGGGTTCCTCTCCCAGAAGCTAGGGTCTATGAGTTTATCAAATAATAGATTGCTGTAGTCATTGACTACTGTGTCTTGCATATTTAACCTATTCCACTGATCCACCTCTGTATTTCTTAGCCAGTACCAAGTAGTTTTGATGATTGCTGCTTTATAATACAATTTAAAATCTGGAATTGCTAGGCCACTTTCCCCTGCATTTCTTTTCATTAGTTCCTTTGATATTCTGGACCTTTTGTTTTTGCAAATGAATCTTGTTATTATTTTCTCTAACTCCATAAAATAATTTTTTGGTAGTTTGATTGGTATGGCACTGAATAAGTAAATTAGCTTACGTAGGATTGACATTTTTATTATATTAGCTCGGCCTACCCATGAGCAACTGATGTTTTTGAAATTATTTAGATGTGATTTTATTTGTGTGAAAAGTGTTTTTTAATTGTGTTCATAGAATTCCTGGGTTTGTTTTGGGAGGTAGAAGCCTAAATATTTTATAATGCCTGCAGTAAATTTAAATGGGATTTCTCTTTCTATCTTTTGCTGTTGGGCTTTGTTGGTAATATATAGAAATGCTGATGATTTCTGTGGGTTTATTTTATAGCCTGCAACTTTGCTAAAGTTGTTTATTGTTTTAAGTAGTTTTTTTCCCTTGATTCTCTAGGATTTTCTAAGTATACCATCATGTCATCTGCAAAGAGTAATAGCTTTGTTCTTTGCCTATTCTAATGCCTTCAATTTCTTTTTTTCTCTTATTGCTAAAGCTAAGGTTTCCAGTACAATATTGAATAACATTGGTGATAATGGACATCCTTGTTTCACCCCGATCTTATTGGAAATGCTTCTAGCCTGTCCCCATTACATATATGCTTTCTAGTGTTTTTAATAGGAATGGGTGTTGTATTTTATGAAAAGCTTTTTCTGTATCTATTGAGATGATCATGTGGTTTCTGTTGGTTTTGGTGTTGATATGCTCAATTATGCTGATAGTTTTCCTAATATTGAACCAACCCTGCATTCCTGGTATAAATCCTACCTGGTCATAGTGTATTATTCTTGTGATAAGTTGCTGCAATCTATTTGCTAGTATTTTGTTTAAAATTTTTGCATCTATATTCATTAGAGAAATTGGTCTATAATTTTCTTTCTCTTTTTGACTTTTCCTGGTTTAGGTATCAACACCATATTTGTATCATAAAAAGAATTTGGTAAGACTCCTTCTTCACCTATTTTCCCAAATAGTCTATATAGTATTGGAATTAATTGTTCTTTAAATGTTTGATAGAATTCACATGTAAATCCATCTGGCCCTGGAGATTTTTTCCTAGGGAGTTCATCAATGGCTTGTTCAATTTCTTTTTCTGAGATGGGGTTATTTAAGTATTTTAATTCCTCTTCTGTTAATCTGGGCAATTTATATTTTTGTAAATATGTATCCATTTCACTAAGATTGTCAAATTTGTTGGCATATAGTTGGGCAAAATAATTCCTAATTATTGTTTTAATTTCCTCTTCCTTGGTGGTAGCTTCACCCTTTTCATTCTTGATACTAGTAATTTGGTTTTCTTCTTTCTTTTTTTAATTAAATTAACCAAAGGTTTCTATTTTATTGTTTTTTCATAAAACCAGCTCTTAGTTTTATTTATTAGTTCAATAGTTTTCTTAATTTCAATTTTATTAATTTTTCCTTTGGTTTTCAATATTTCTAATTTGGTGTTTAGTTGAGGATTTTTAATTTTTCTTTTTCTAGTTTTTTTAGTTGTATGCCCAATTCATTAATCTCCTCTTTTTCTATTTTATTTATGTAAGCATTTAGAGATATAAAACTTCCCCTAAGAACTGCTTTCGCTGCATCCCATAGTTTTGGTATGTTGTCTCATTATTGTCATTCTCTTGAATGAAATTATTGATTGTTTCTATGATTTGTTGTTTGACCCAATCATTTTTTAGGATTAGATTATTTAGTTTCCAATTATTTTTTAGTCTATCTTTCCATGGCCCTTTATTACATATAATTTTTTTGCATCATGATCTGAAAAGGATGCATTTAATATTTCTGCCTTTCTGCATTGGATTGTGAGGTTTTTATGCCCTAGTACATGGTCAATTTTTGTGTATGTGCCATGTACTGCGAGAAAAAAGTATATTCCTTTCTATCCCCATTCAGTTTTCTCCAGAGGTCTATCATACCTAACTTTTCTAATGTTCTATTCACCTCCTTAACTTCTTTCTTGTTTATTTTGTGGTTAGATTATCTAGTGCAAGAGGGGAGGTTCAGGTCCCCACTAGTATAGTTTTGCTGTCTATTTCTTCCTGTAACTCCCTGAACTTCTCCTGTAAGAATTTGGATGCTATACCATTTGGTGCATATATGTTTAGTAATGATATTACTTCACTGTCTATGGTGCCTTTTAGCAGGATGTCGTTTCCTTCCTTATCTCTTTTGATTAGATCTATTTTTGCTTTTTGCTTTGTCTGAGATCAGGATTGCTACCCCTGTTTTTTACTTCAGCTGACGCATAATATATTCTGCTCCAGCCTTTTACCTTTACCCTGTATGTGTCACTCTTTTTCAAATGTGTTTCCTGTAAACAACATATTGTAGGATTATGGTTTTTAATCCATTCTGCAATCCATTTCCATTTTATGGGAGAGTTCATCCCATTCACATTCACAGTTATGATTACTATCTGTGTCTTTTTCTCCATCCTTTTCCCCCATTTATGCTTTTCTTTCTCCTTTTTCCTTTCCCCCTTCACTAGTGTTTTGCTTTTGACCAGCCTCCTTCAGTCCCTTCCCTTTATTATCCCTTTCCCTTTTCTTCCCCTTTACTCTTACTGCTTCTTCCCTCCCTTCTTTCCCCCCTTTTCTTTCCCCCTCCCTTTTCTTTCCCCTTTTCCCTCCTACTGCCTATAGGGCAAGTTAGATTTCTATACCTAACTGATTATGTTATGCCCTTCTTGAGCCAAATCTGATGAGAGTAAGGTTCAAACAATGCTTCCCCCCCCTTCTTTCCCTCTGCTGTAATAGGATTTTGTGTCTTTTCCTGTAATGTAATTTACCCTTGTCTGCCTCCTCCTTTCTCAGTACATTTTCTAAGATCAGATTGATCCACTTATTTGGATCCATTTAACCCACTTGATTAGATTTTTTTTTATCATTACATCAAAGTCAACTAATATCCACCCTCTTTATGTATACTCCTTTAACACGTGTAATAACAATACAGTTCTCAAGGGTTGCAAGTGTCATATTTCCTTGTAGGGTTTAAACAGCATCCCCTATTACCAACATATTGTATCTTTCTGTCCCATTTACCTGCCCTTTTTGAATCCTGTACTTGAAGATCAAATTTTTTGCTGAGCTCCAGTCTTTTTATCAGGAAAGTTTGGAAGTCTCCTATTTCGTTGAATATCCATCTCCTCCCTTGAAAAATGATGCTCATTTTTGCTGGGTAATTGATCCTTGGCTGCATTCCAAGCTCCTTTGCCTTATGGAATATCATGTTCCATGGCCTGACGTTTTTTAATGTAGAAGCTGCAAGGTCCTGTGTAATCCTGACTGTGGTTCCATGATATTTAAATTGTTTCTTTCTGGCTGCTTGCAGCACCTTCTCTTTCATCTGGTAATTTTGGAATTTTGCTATTATATTCCTTGGCGTTGTCAATTTGGGATCTCTTTCAGGTGGTGATCAGTGGATTCTTTCTATGGTTATTTTCCCTTCTGGTTCTAGGACTTCCAGGCAGTTTTCCTTTATGATTTCCTGAAAGATACTGTCCAGGCTCTTTTTTTCATCATGATTTTCAGGTAGTCCAATAATTTTTAAATTGTCTCTCCTGAATCGATTTTCCAGGTCGGTTGTTTTACTGATGAGGTATTTTACATTTTCATCTATTTTTTCATTTTTTTGTTTCTGTTTGACTGATTCTTGCTCTCTCATAGAGACATTAGTTTCCATTTGTCCAATTCTAGTTTTTAACAGATTGTTTTCTTCTGTTAGTTTTTGTACTTCCTTCTTCAATTGGCCAATTGTGTTTTTTAGGGACTTGTTTTCTTCAGTGTATTTTTTTTCCAATTGGCCAATTGTATTTTTGAAGGACTCTTCTACCTCTCTCATTTGACTATTAAAATCCTTCTTGAGCTCTTCTAAGAAGGCTTTTTGGGCTTCAGACCAGTTCATATTCCCTTTTGTTGTTGCAGATGTGGGTTTGTTGACAATGTTGTCCTCTTCAGAATTTCTGTCTTGATCTTCACTCTTCTCATAATATGAATCTATGGTACTTTTCTTTTTACTCATGGTGTTTCTTTATTCCCTGGCCTTTAAAGAGATTGAGCTCTCCTGCTGGGGAACAGAGGGTACTGACCCAAGCTTCTTGTGTTGGGAGCCTAGGTCTTGGTCACTGGCTTTTGTGCTGGGCCTCTTATGCTGGCAATTGGAGGCTGTAGGTTTCTGGCAGCTTACCTGTGTTGGGCTGGAATCAGCAAGGCTGGAACTTTCAGGCAATTCTAGGTTGCCTGCCTTTCCTTTCCTTTAGCTTTCTTCAGCTCCTTTTAGATGGGTGCTGCAGGGTGTTTATCTGCCTGGGGCCCCTGCAGTGTTGTCTCCCTCGTTTCTGCTAATGCACTGGAGATTCCTTTGGTAGAGTGCCGAGGCACCTGGTGGTTTTCTGAGCTGGTTTCCACGTTCCCCCACCCTCACTGAGGCACTCAGAGGTCCAGGTGTTGGTGTTTGCCTGTTCTACCACCTGGGCTCCAGGATTTCTTCACAATTGGAGGCTGCAGGGCTGAGAGAGCTCACCTGGTGTTGGTTTGGAATCAGCAAGGCTGGGGCTTTAGGAAGCCTTTAGGTTGTTTTCTTCACCTCCTTTCAGATGAATGCAGAAGGGTACTTATCTGCCTGGAACCCCTTGTAGTTCTGCCTCCCTTATTTTTGCTGAGGCACTGGGAGAGCGGTTTGCTGGGCTGCTGCACTGCTGCTCCCCATCTTTCTTCTAGTTCAGCTGTTCCAGGGGTTTTTTCTGGGGTGATATTTTCTGCATTTTCAGAGGTTGATAGGGGAGAATGAGAGTGACTACCTTTTCACTCTGCCATCTTGGCTCCCGGAAGGGGAAGTTCAACCAATTATTTTTAAATTGTCTCTCCTGGATCAATTTTCCAGGTCAGTTGTTTTACCAATGAGGTATTTTATGTTTTCATCTAAATTTTTTTTCATTCTTTTGTTTCTGTGTGACTGATTCTTGCCCTCTCATAAAGTCATTAGCTTCCACTTGCCTAATTCTAATTTTTAACAAATTGTTTTCTTCTATTAGATTTTGTACCTCCTTCCCCATTTGGCCAATTGCATTTTTTTAGGGACTTGTTTTCTTAAGTGTACTTTTTTTTTCTGGTTGTCCAGTTGTATTTTTTAAGGACTTGCTTTCTACAATTAATTTTTGTCCTTCCTTTTCCAAGCTATTGAGTCTCTCTTGCATACATCTCATTTCTTTTCTTATTTTTCTTCTACCTCTCTCATTTGACTTTTAAAATCCTTCTTGAGCTCCTCCAAGAAGGCTTTTTGGGTTTTAGACCTATTCATTTTCCCATTTGAGGTTCCAGACATGGGTTTGTTGACAATGTTGTACTCCAGAATTTCTGCCTTGATCTTTACTCTTCCCATAATAAGAATCTAATGTACATTTCTTTTGCTCATGGTGTTTGCTTATTTCCTGGCCTTTAAAGAGATTGAGCTCTCCTGATGGGGAGCAGAGGGCACTGACCCAGGCTTCTTGTTTTAGGAGCCTATCGCCTGGTTTGTGTGCTGGGGACTCCAATGTTGGCAGTTGGAGGCTGTAGGGTTCTGGCAGCTTACCTGGTGTTAGACTGGAATCAGCAACACTGAAACTCTAGGGATAGGATTGAGTACTGTGGCCCCTGGAGATTTCCTGCTCACCTGGGCCTTTCCTTCCTTTTACTTGCTTCAACTCTTTTCAGATGGATATTGCTGAATGTTTATCTGCCTGGGGCCCCATGAAGAGCTGCTTCCCTTAGTTTTGCTGAGGCACTGGGAGACTCAGTTGCTGTAGAATGCCCAGGCACATGGTGGTTTTCCAAGCTTCTTTCCACCAGGGGGTCCAGGTGTTGGTGTTTGCCTGCTCCACCACCTCAGGATCTCCTTCTGGTATGCTGAGGTGGGTCTTTCAGCTAGCTTGTGGGGATGCCTCCTGTTCTGTACTGCTCCCCTTCCCCTAGGGCAAGAGGGGCCTTTCCTGTTAATCTCTCAAGCTTCCTGGGTTACTAGACTGCTGCACCCCATCTTTCTTCTTGTTCAACTGTTCCAGGGTTTTTCCTGGGGCAATATTTTCTGGGTTTTCAGAGATTAATCTACATACGTTTTCAAAGGCTGTTCCCCATGCCTAGAATGTTCTCCTTTTTCATCTTCTTCTCCTGGTTTCTCTGGTTTCTTTCAAGACTCTGCTTAAATCGTCTGTTCTTTAAAAAGCCTTTCCAAGTTTCCCATACCCCATTCAATGCTATTTCCTTCCTTCTGATAAAATTTCATTTTATTCTGTACATATCTTTCATGTACATAATTCTTTTGCATATTGTCTCCACCACTAAAATTTGAGTTCCTTAAGGACAAGGACTATCTTTACTTTATGTTTGTTGACTTGTTGACTTTACTTTACTCACTATTACTCAGAGGTAGAAGAGGAGATTAACATGCATCAGAGTCAAGGATTTCTGTGGTGGTTGCTGTGATATTAATGTGCTTATGCTTTTCATTAAAGCTGATTAAACATTTTATGAAGTAATGGCAGTGCTAACAGTGATTTTGAAGCACAGTGCAAAGGGAGGGGATGTATAACAAATAGGTGGAGACCATAGCTCAGTGATTTGATTGTTGTATATGTATATAGCCCTTACCAGAAAGGACAAAACCTATGTAACAGAGCTAATGATTCATTAATAACTTGATGCCCTTGAGGTTCCTGGGAGAGAATGAAAGGTAGCTTGGCTGATACCCTGATTGTTGAGTCATTACACCCTTAAACATGCTCCTCCTTCTAACTTCAATATTTCTGTCATTGGTACCCTGTTTACCTTACCTGGCATGGAAATCTTGATCTTCCTTCTCCCTCATCTTTCATAGACAACCAGTTATGAAATCCTTCCAATTTTCCTTATTTCATAGTTGTCTTATCCATCCCCTCCTCTTTATTCCAATTTACCAAAGGCTTTCATTACCTTTAATAGTACTTCTGAGAAAAAAAGATATCCTAAGACACCTTCTTGAGTCCACTACTGATCCATCTTCAGTGAGAGAAATAAATTTGGCCACTACTCTGCTCAAAATCCTTATTGAAGACCAAATAAAATTCAAACACTTTTCATGGCATTCAAAGTCCTCCACAATATAGTAACACCCTCCTTTTCCAGGCTTATCTCATGTTATTCCCATCCACTTAATAAGTAACCATTTAGTTGAACTGAATTAAAGAAATATGTGGTAGTCAGTGGAGCCAAATGCCAAAGAAGGATCAGAGGATATAAAGCCTTGTCAAGGAAAAAGACATAAAAATTGGTTCATTTATTCTGCTGCTTCCAAACTTGCACTTGGAGAAAGTAAAGTAATATACATACAAATAGGTAAACCAGATTGATAGAGTGAATATAATATTTATTGAGCTCTGTTACAAAAAAGTGACAAAGCTGTTGATTATCATTGGGGTTAAAAATGAGATATTCAAGGAGGTGCCATTTAGCATACTGCAGCAATAATATGCCAAATGTGCTGAAAGTGAAAATATAACTCTATCATTTTTCAATTTATTTCTACAGGGAAATGTAGGTACTGAGGAATATCAGACCAATTAAGAATTTTGGGGGAGCTAGACTTACTGAGCCTGTGACCTGTGGACTGTCTTATCTGAACTAGGAAAAGAACATCAATGTCAAAAGCAATAGATCTACCAAATGAGATAAAAGTTAATCTTTCTCTGCTTTTAGAAAGAAACATGACATTTCTCTTTTCTGTTCTTTTTACATCTTTTATAATCACCCAGTATCCCTGGTTACAAATTTCTCTGTGAGGCTATTTAATTCCTGTTCTGTTAAATCCTGCCCCTGTTCATAATCACAGAAGTAGCCTCTAATGCAAAGATATCAAGAGCTGCTATTTCTTCTAAATACCAAGTGATATCAAAGTTCACATATACTAAAGAGAAAAACTATTATATTGACTCTGACTTAGATCCTAAACCAGCATACCGGATTTTTATATTTTGTACTACAGAGATAATCTAAATAAGTTGGTGCAATCTACATTATCTCCAGTTCAAAAGAGATGAACCTTTAATATGCATATTGCTCAAAAAGTCTGTAAATGTTCTAAATGGACTGATATCTAAATGAGAAAAAAAGGATAACTTATTCATTTGACAAACATTAGTTGATTTCTAAAGATATTCAAAGAAAAAACCAAATAACTACTTTTTCTTTTATTTTCACAGTAGTATTCAAAAAGTTTCATAATGGCAAATGATTCATTGTGATTGGTACAAAAGGATTTACTTCACAAAATTGTTAGATAAGCCATTTTCATGAAAAGGTTATTATATTTTTTGAACTAAAGAGAAGCATAAATGGGAAATAAAGTCACCTATCCCTTCCCCCATCCCTCAGGAATGAGTTATAATATATGAGTTACATATTTTTCTTTTCCACATGAGTAGTTAGACTTGGCTACAGTAAAGAAGTTAGTTGAACAAAGGAATACAGTTCTGCTCTGGAACTAATCAAGAGGCTTCTCACCTGTGCTGATGATTATTTATATGCTTTTTTTTCTAAAACCAAGAAAATAAACTATTTGATTTTGTACTTGTACTTTTTAAGTGATAAAATTCACAGCGAGAATAAGTTCAATATTAGGTTAAATTCAAACATGATCCTAGTATGTTTATCTAAGAAATTATTTTGTACAAATTGTATTTAATGTTTTCACATTAGGTTCATTAGCTTAGTAAAATAAACATTTAGACAAGTGACCCATTGCTTCCATGAAAAATACAAAAAAAAATACGCAAAGAATTAACAGAAAAATATGAACATGAGAAAAAGTAATACTAAGAAAATCCATGTTAATAACCAAGAAACCAACTTCTGAAGCATTTCTAAAAGGGAATTTGTATTATTGTATTATAGTTCTGTACTCAGAAAGCACAGCTGTCTGTGGCCCAAATTAGCATTTTTTTTTCAGAGACATAGAGAGGATTTGTCAATTGGTTGAACAGAAGGGGGGGGAATGCAGTTGCTCCTTCTAAAGGGAGAAATATTTTCATTATCTTGGGACAATTAATGATGGTAGAAGCAAGAAGCAGTACATAACATGTTGGGAATAAATTAAAAAAGGTAAAAAAAGCAGGCAAGAAGTGGTTAGAAGAAAGGGTGCTAGAGAAGCTGTCTTATAGAGCTCAGAGTGAGAAAGAACTGCAACAGAACTCAGAGAAATAATTAATAAACCCAGAACAAAATTGCAAGTTGTGGTTAACTAAAACATATATAACATAATTTCCTCATATGGCAATGTAAATACGGGACATTTATCCACAATGGAGAAGACTGAGAAGTCAAAGTAAACAAGTTGTTTCCTTATCACTAATAGCCATAAGTTTTTAGAAAGATGGTTGGTTAAGTAGTTCTATAAATAATTTCTCTTTGAAGGGATAATGATAATGAAACCTCCCTTCATTCTGACAGTGGTGAAGAGCAATAACTAATTTTTTTAAAAGGATGCTGAAAGTGGTTTGTTCTTTACTTTCTTAGAATGTTGTTTTTAATGCCCCAATCCTACAAACAGCAACAACTAAACTTTCCACACTATTGGATGCATTTTGGGGATTTGACCAAGAGGTCTCTGTGGTTTCTGTGATATCAAAAAACTTGCACAGAATTTTCTGTTTCATGTGAAAAACAAACAAACAAACAAACAAACAAAAAAGCAATGAAAATGTGCAGCACCACATTATAGAAAGCTCCTTTGTTCTCTTCTCCTCTGACCCCCAATCTTGCAACTTCACCAGCACTTAATAATTTTCTGGTTGTAAAGTTATTTCTCTTTTATATTGCTTAGAGCACAATTAACAATGTTCATTCCAAATGATGTATCTCTAAGAAAGGAAGAGACCCTATAATGCACAATATGACTTATCCCCTAGGAGAATTACTGAAGCAAGTGAATGATTAGGGATTCCCAACAACTGACATGAAGGAATCAGGACTTTAAAACCTTGGTATCACTACAAACTATATTGTCGACCTTATGTCTGCTCCTAGCACTTAACACCTTAATGCAGACTGATGTGTAATGTATTCCTTCTCATAATAATCTGTCTTCTTACTGCCAGATATCAAATTACAGTCTCTGTGTGTAATTACCACTCTACTTGGCATATTTTCCCACGGTACTTCTGCTATGAATCAGCATCCCTTGTGTCTACATGGATGCCTCATTTTGTTGTATATGATGGAGAGTGTCCATGCTTGTGTTTCCATTGTTAGAACTTGAGAATGTAGCTATATTGACTTTGTAGCTGTTCTGTGCAGCATAAAAGCTTGCCTATCCTGGGATTTATTCCCTCAAGTGTATATTCTTCTCTTTTCAATTATCTAGTTCTTGTTACCAAAAGATAATGGGTGAACATGTTACCCTTTCTCGGGAAAATTGTATGATAACTGGAATGGTTCAACTCAAATTAGTAAATCTATGTTTTTAACTATGGAATAGTAGAAGAAAATGTAGAATTATTGATTATCATTACCTATCAACAACTACTATATATGTATATATATGTGTGTGTGTGTGTGTATGTGTGTATTCCTTTTAAAATTATTTTCTTCAGTTAAAAAGATTTTACTTACTCTCTCCTAAATTCTTTCTCTCTACACTACAAAAAAAAATGAAGTAAAATAAAATGCTCCTAGCAAATATGCACATTCAAACAAACACTGATCATGTCCATGAAAATTTGTCTTGTTTTGCAAATCATGTCCATCATCACTAAGGAAGGAGAGATTACTTATCACTCATTATCAGTCCACTAGAATCATACATGGTGGGTCATTAAGGTGATTTATGTTCTTAATTCATTCAAAGTTGTACTTTTTAAAGTTTTCTTGATATAGTATAACTTGTTCTCCTGGTTCTGCTCCTTTAATCTATACCAGTTCTTTGAGGTCTTGCCAAGATTCTATGAAATATTCCTCTCTGCCATTTCTTATGGTAAAATAATGTCCCATATATTTATATATCTTTATTTGTCCAGATATTCCCAAATTGAGGGATACGTCCTTAGCTTCCAGTTCTTTGATACAACGACAAAAAAAGCTACCACAAATGTTTTTATACATATCAGATATTTCCTTCTACTATTCCCCCCCCCAATACACACACACACTTTTAAAAAAATCTTGTTGGCCTAATACTGTTTTGGTCAAAGGTTAGGCAGAGTTAGTTCCAAATTAATTTCCAGAATAGTTCTACCAATTCCACTAATAGTCTATCATAAGCTTTATTTGACTATTTGTGACTGAGGCTAGGCAACCTCAATAACTCTCAATATGCTTGTTGTTAGGTATTAGTTGAAAGTAAATCAGAAGCATTTTATATGGTCACTTGTAATCTCCTCCAGTATTTCTGATTGTGACCTATCTATGCATTCTCATTTTTGTAACTCTTATCCATGTACTCCCATTAATCTCTCAAAGATGGTCCCTTCAAAATGCCAGGATCTTGCTCCATATCCATTAAAAATACATTGATACCAATGGAGCATGCTATTCTTTAGATAATCCCTTATTCTCACTACAGCACTGGATTACCTCTTCTTCTGTTCACACACCTCTCTGATTAGTCTTCTAAATCACTTCCATATAATTCTTTATTGGTAGTGCTTTTTCAATTTTTAATTTTAAATTCTGGTTTTTTTTTTCAGTTCTGAATTCTCTGAATTTCCTTCTCTCCTTTACCAATTAAGAAAGCAAGAAATATGATACCCATTATAGACATGAAGTCATGTAAACATATTTCTGCATTAAGCCATGTTTATTTATGATGTTTTGTGGCCTATTCCACCAACTACACCCTTTGTGTGATTCTACTGACTTTGCATGACTCACAAATTTAATTCTTCAGATATTCTGGGTATCTCATGATTTATAACAATTTAGTATTACTAGAAGAGTGCTGTTTTTTTTTTAAAGATGAGCTATTTTTTCAGACAGAATCTTGGATAATCATAAATCACTGCACAATTTTTCAAATGCAATCCAGCCTTCTCTCCTTTTTTTATTCAATAATCTGACAAGTTCATTGTCCAACTGCAGTATCTCTTGGATAGCTCTATGGATTACCCACTCAACTCCATAACATATTTAGCCTGTAGGCCATCTTCATACACTTGTGTATGTGTGCATAGTTAGGCAAAAATATTTTGACTGTCATAGAGGGTCTATAATGTTCTGAGGCTTGATAAGAGGTTATAGTGAATCTCACTATTTATAGAAAATTCCTATCCTTAACACTAGGGGATAATTTGAAAGCCTGGAAATGTGACCAGTCTCCTCTGCTCACTTTTTTTTTTTTAACATTAGGGGGAAATACTTTCTTCTTAGATAATTGTACATTGTTATTATAGGCCCATTAAAAAGTGGAAATAAAAACAATATATGATTTACATATTCAGTTGGAGTTCATTGACAGGTATAACACAACCAGATGGTCCCAAGGTGAAAGAGAAATATGTTGGAATACAAATACCTCCTTCCCTCCTGGGACTGTGTTGAAGAGATACGTTCCCACATAGGCAAGGACTCCAATATTCACAGAGGTTATGAAGCAGCAAATCTTCACTGACAGTACTCTTTGATAGCAGTGTCATGTAAGGTGGCATTGGTCCACCTTACAGAAATGAAAAGAAACAAATAACTTTGCTTCTGATACAACTATCAGAAAAATCTTGCTAACCATCTGGCTTTGAGGATACCAGGCATACTGATCATCCAGGACATGGTTGACTGAAGTGAAAGACAATCTTACTTAACTTATGGTTGATCTTTTCAGAATATTGGTTTCAGCACACATTTTTACCCTCAGTAACCTTAGGCAAAAGCAGTTATTATCTGGATGAGAACCCTATAATGGGAACATTCTCATAATTAGCCTAAGGATGACAGATATTCAGGAACCTTGGGAAGTGTATGTTATCTCAAAATGGGCAGCCTGTTCAAAGAATGATTTTGAGAAAGCTGCCATTATTTTAGGAGGCAGGAAAGGACAACTCAGGACTTCTTATAAAAGCTACAAATAAAACAAAACTAATTCCTCAATGACATTTTATTCATAAATTTCAAACAAAACATAAAATGTGGAGACAAATGTTCACGCAAGGTGGGTTGCAATCGTATTATGAATGATGCGCAGAGTAGAGTTTAAGTGGAAAGAGGCTTCTTATAGGTAACCTTCTTTTTGGCTAGTGCCTTGGGTGATAGCTACAAAACAGGCACAATTTGAAATGGTATTAGTGCTTTGAACTTCTGCCTGTAGGAGGAAGGTTAAGTGATGTATATAGTGTGGGATCAGATCATTATTTTACTTTCTCTGTTAGATAATGAACCAGTCCCCATTTTAAGAGATAGCTTTCTTAAATAGAAAGGGATGGAAAAGATTATTCATATTAAATGTAGTTCATTGTAATCCTTTCTCCTTTCTAGAATCATACTGGAATGCTTCCCATACTTCCCAGAATGGTAGAGTCTCCCAGAGTTTATTTTTTAGCTGATATACGCTTTAAGAACCCAGGGTCACTTTCATACCTTTGTGAAATATTGGAATAGAATTCTGTGTAGACAAAGTACTGACAGAAGACATTCATTCTGGAAGTAATAGATAACATTTTTTAAAGGACCCTAAAGTTTTGAAGATCTTTTCAAGAAGGACACACACACACACACACACACACACACACACACACACACACACACAATGGACAAAATAGCTCACACCATTATCAAAGACACTGCTACTAGCAGCACTACTTTGTCACATCTTGCAAATATTTATGAAATTATTTTCTTACGTATTTTACTATTTTAAATGATTCAATATGAGAAAGGAATAGTCAAATTTTCAGTAACTACAAGATGATACATCATTTTTTTTCCCTCATAACAATCCCTTAAGAATTTAAATCCATTTTGCATCAGGACATAAAGTAATCCAGCTCAGAATGCTTGTCTGAGTTCAATTAAGAGAAATGTATTAGAACATGAAGATTTAATTTTTTTTTATTATACTGCTTTGGGTGAGTTAATGTTCTTTAGTAAGTGAAGCTAAGAATAGATAGCATACATATAAATAGATATGGATATAGATATATATGTATCTTGAGAACAAGGGTCATCAGTTTTGCACCACATATACTACCTTGTAGAATGCTAATAATGCAGCAAATGCAACATTTGCCACAGAGGAATGAATTGATTGTCCACTCCATGTTGCATTTTGTTTTACCTATTTGGTATGTATACATGTAATTCTGTCTACTACCATCTGATAGTGATGATCACTAACATTATGAAAACAAATGGACTCATCTATAGACATGAATAATTAGGAGAAAATATTAATGCATTTTACAATATATGCACATATAATTATTCAACTAATATTTTTCATATTAATTAAATACTAGTTCCATGAAAATTACATATTAATTGGAACAGAGATACCATGGGGACTCAGAATTAAATAAATATGAAACCTAGTCTTAAACTGGATCTTCCTCCCTTCTTCACCTATGTGTTATTTAGTCAAATCTGTGACTTCTGCCAAGTCTTGCCAAAATATTACTCTACTTCTCATTCCTCAAACCCTGCAGTTACATCCCCAATTTAATACAGTGGCTTAAAAGTCATTGTAATTTGTCAGTTTTTGTTTGTTTCTTTTTATCAGAGAGACAAATTAATTTTTTTCATTGCCATCTTTGAAAAATGATAGTTTGCCTCAATACCATTTGCCCTTATTTGTCCCCAGATACAGAAAAAAACCCTCATTCCTACCATCTCCCTCTGACTCTAACTATTGAACTATGGGAGTCAACTGGATAACCACGGGCTTTTCAAGTCCTTTGATAGTATTCTCCTATAAGGAAAATATAGTGCATGTATGCTGAACTTTTCTAATGTGACACTCTTCCTGTTACCAACTACTCCAAATTTAGCATGAATAAAATATAGTTATTTTACTTTCCAAATGCAGGTCCCTGTTTTGATCTGTATGTGTCCCAGTCTAGTTATTAGAAATTTTATTTACTAGATTTCAATTTTTTAAAAAAATTTTATGCTATGCCTATCCCAAGCACCACGTAGCCACAGAAAAAGACTTTTTGGAAGTTCATTGAACAGTGGTTTTTCCCTTAGTATAGTTGTTTAGCCATTCAAAGCAAATCTGATTCTTCATGACCCCATTTGGAGGTTTTCTTGGCAAAGATACTGTTTCATCATTTCCTCCTCCAGCTCATTTTTGCAGATGAGGAAGTGAAACAAACTAAATTAAATGACTTGCTCAGGGTCACACAGATAGCAAGTATCTAAGACCAGATTTTAACTTAGGAACATGAGCCTTCCTGACTTCAGGCCCAGCATTCTATCCATGTTAGTTACCACTGTGAATCTGTGATGATATCTGACATGTATATAAATGCTTCAAAGTTTACAAAATACTTAACATAATTATCTCATTTTATGCTTTCAACAACTCAAGGCAAATACTTTTAATGTCATTACCCTTATTTTTTTGAAAGAGAAACTGAATCTCAGAAAGGTAAAATGACCTGCCCAACTTCATGCAACCACTATATGTCGGTGGTGCGATTCAAATGAGGATTTTTCTTGACATCCAATCTGGTACCACCTCTTTTTCTTGATGAATGTTCTACAATCTGCTATAATTTTTCAATACTCTGAATCAATGTTTTAAAATAGTCATTTATAGTCATTTATAATCATTCTCTCTCTCTCTCTCTCTCTCTCTCTCTCTCTCTCTCTCTCTCTCTCTATATATATATATATATATATATATAATATATATATATATATATAAAATACACACACACTTTCTCTTCCTCTGTTCTATATATTTTTTTATTTTTAGTGGAGTGCTGATAAATGTTTAACAACCGCCTTGCTGAGCGGGAAAATATACACAAAATGCTTTTAAGTTAAATAATTGAGTTATTAATTGGGTTATTGCTTTCTTAAGTCTAGAAAATCAACAAAGCAATAAATCAAGCCTCAATTTGTACTGTTTGATATTTTTTGCGGTGTAAATGCTCACGCTTAATTTAACAGACTCTTGAGCCAATTTAGCCGACTTTAGCACACTCTTGTTTACTATCTTGAAACCAAGTGCTCTTGATTTTGCAACAATTTTGTTTTCATCTTTATTTTTCAGTAAGCTATGTTGGTCATATTTTTCTAAATATACAAATTGTCTTATTGAAATTCTAGTATGTGATCCAATACATTAATGCAAAAAGTAACCTTTGCTGTTTTCCATTTGAATACTGTAAATGGCATTAATAGATGTAATGAAAAGAGATAATTTTCATTAACTAACAGCCACATGCTAAAGTTATGAGTATTAATTCTAGAGACCACAGTATCTGAGTCACAGGTTGAATATGGTGGCAAAATTGGAACAGAAAGTCATTGAGCATAAAAAAATATATATTATATAATGATATGCATATAATATTGAAATGCATTCATGTTATTACAGAAAATGATGATAGAAACCTATTAAGATGTCATATTTGCCTTATTTATTACATCAGGATGTCACATTAACTGCTAACCAAAAGATCTGTAGATGTAGTTATAAGAATCCTGGGAGAAAAGAACTAGATTTTAATCATAAGCCCTATGTTGAAATATAAGGATGAGAACCATGAGTTTGTAAAGTGCTTTAGAGTGAACCAGAAACACTTTGATATTTAACAAATACATTGATAAAAATAACCCAAATAAGTAAATTTATTTCATATTTGAAATATATGTATCTATATTATTTATAAAATATTTCAAGTATTGATATATTTTTTAGAAAATCAAGCTGTCTGCCTTAGCAAATTAATTTAATCAATGTAATAAGTGAATCTGGTAAATTTACATTCTTAACCTTTTGTCTCATGACCTTACTTTGAGAAACAATAAATTTCATTCAAGGAAAGCATTACAGTATACAATTATAAAAACTCAAGAGAAGAAAAATGTTAACAAAAGCATTATTTATTTATAACAAATTATTATTTATGAGAACAAACAAAATAATTTATGAGAATAAGATTCATGAGCATAAATATTAATGAGATGTAAAACACTAATCTTAAACCATAGTGGTCCCCTCCCTTGTGGAACCTTATAAAAAAATCAACCAGATGAATTTTAAGGCGATAGCATGAACTGTCATGATCCTCAAATACTAAATTCTATAGTGATTATGGAGGAGGTTACATTATTATCTCCTAATGAGAGAATAGTTACAAATAAAAAAAAATAATCAGCATTGCAGATAATTCCGAAAGAGACCCCTGCTTCTCCATCATTTATCAATGCAATAAAAACAAAAGCAGGAGATAAGAAAGGTTGGGAAAATTTTGCATTTGCAAAATTTAGGATGCCAGGATAAATGAGGCCCTGCAACCTTTAGATTAGAGTGGGCTTCTCTGACAGAAGGATATGTTTTGAAGCAGTAACAAAAAAAGATTAACTTTTTCCAACCCATAAGCATCTCACCTTCTTTTTAAAGAAAATCAAAAATGAGTTCTCCATTATCATTCTACTTTAGAATACTTAGAACTAAATTTAGATTGGCTTAAAAAAAGACATATGATGATTTGGGGAAAATGTTGTGCCCTCTAAAAGAAATATATCCATTTTAAGAACTTTCTTGGGAAATATTATTGAACCCAAAAATATAATAGTTATATAAGAATAAAATCTGGATTCCAAGCTATATTGCCTCAGAGTTGTGATTTGATTCAGTTTGTATTCTCTTAATTTAAGCATTTTCGAGTAAAAATAGTCATGAGGAAAAATGGGCATAGGTCAAGGACTTGACTGTCTTGTTTGTATTTTCAGTTAATGTGGGTGAGATGATATTCCAAGACAGAAGGGAAACCAGGCTTTCAAATGCTTGGCAATAAACCTTCACCTTTGTTATTTCCTCCTTTTTGAAAGAACAAGGGATAGTAACTGAAGACCTTTTAAGTGAAAAATTACTTCAAGCAATAGGTTTTAAAAAACATTTTCTGTACATTTGTAATTCCATTTTGAAGGTGGGCTCTTCAATGCTACTAGAGAAGGGAATGAAGAATATGTAGAGAGATTCCCAACACCCCACTGTTGCTTATTGCAAGAAGGGGGGAGGGAAAAAACTTCAGAGATTTTTAAGAAGCTTTGGACTTTGAAAAATGAATAAAACATTGCATTTGAAATCCCTTTGTGCAATGCAACAAAGAGATAAAAGTTTTATTATAAAATGAAGGCTTGGCAACTTCAGCAAATATGTCCAAGGAACTGAAACTTAGAAAGTATTGTAAATAAACAAATTGTTAAAGGAAAGTTCGCCATCTGTGTTTGAAGGTTATTAGAATGTTCTTTGTTGAAAGACGAGCTTTTTCAATTAATGATTATATAGATTTAGATCAGTAATTCCTGTAGTAATTATACTCTGTATAAAAAAGGAATTATATGCCTTGTAAGCATGTTCAGTTCTATCAAGGCAGATTTGTGCAAGGACTGAATTAAAGAGATAGTTTATCAGTAGTAGTTCACATAATAGATATGTCAGTCATTTTACTCAAGAAGTCAAAGGCAGAATACAGACTTGGTTTTTTAGCTAATCGACATAGTAGCAAAGTTTGTCCAAAATATTTTCCAAGTTTGTCAACACATTACAAGTTATTTATCTTTTATTATTATTACTGCAGAGCATAAAATTTGTTGGTGAATGTACTTTGGGAATAATTTTGTTGTGCATTTTCAATTTTACTGAAGACAATTTGCATTCTAAAGACACAACCACTATCATCAGAATTCTCTCCTCCTTAGTACCAGAATAAAAAAAAATAGTTTTGCTAACAAGAAGCAGCCATGGCTTGAAAACATAAGCTGCATTTTAAGAATGTAAGAATGTGGCCAGAAAAAAATCAGAAATTATGTATCTTGCATACTCTATATCTCCTTTCTTAAATAGACTTAGAGTGGCTAGAGGTAACCTTCAAGTGATTAATTCAACAGAAGAAGGTTAATTTAAAATATTTACAATAGATAACTGAGATACAAAATAAAGTTAGTTAGTTATGGCCTCATTTCCTGGGATTTATTTCTTACTTTCTTCTACAAGAAGGGTTTACATGAAGATTTATTGTAAATCTCCTATTGATTTTTGGCCATTGCAAAGAGCCCCAGAGAACTGGAAAATGTGAAGAACTTATGAAAATAAACCTAAATTCCTATTTAGGAAATCCTGAAATTGAAGAAACAAAGAAAAAGAAGATGTAACACGGAGATATCTTGATCCAAGGCTTATTTGTAAGGAATCTTTTACTCTGTGTGCACTTTGTGTAAGGAACTCTCTTGACCCATATTGAACAGTTAAAAAAAAAACTACTGTAGAGTGAAGTATTGATCACTATTATGGTTATAAGGGAAAACTGGCCAAAGACGGTGCAGTTCTGGGAGCATATATGTTTGGTAAGTTTGTTTCTGGAAGTGTCTAAAGATGATACATGGAGGATCCTTACTCTACATTTCAGAGCATGCATATGTATCCTATGATTGTTTCTGGTTCATTGAATATGTGGTAAAGAAACAAATTGGCTGTTGGGCCAGAACCGGAAATACATTCAAAAGGTACCTACCAACCAAAGCAAACCTTTCACTCTCTTTTTCTTGCTTGCTTAGATTCGTGTGAGGAAGCAAGGAGTTCTGTAAGTGGAGAGTGGGCTAGTGGCTAGTACTAACGGAATACTCTCCCCTCCTGGGCTGACCTGTGACCTGTGAAAGCAAGTTTCAATTATTGCTTCTATCCCTGTTGTCTTTTCTTTCCCTAAAGGAAGAAGTGATGGACTAGTCCAAGACCTTATGTTTCCCCCCCGCCACGAAAATGGGGGAAGCAATGAATCAATCAATCTCTATTTATTAAGCACCTACTATGTACCAGACACTATGCTGGACTGAATGCAGGTATGGGGAAATGTTTGTGAATTGGGTGGGCAATGTTTATACTTCTGTTTTTGCTGTGTCTTCTTGGTAAATATATCCTTGTAACAGTTCATTGACATTAATTTGTTAAATGAAACTGGGGCACTAATTACTAATGATTGATACTGGGAACAATATACTAGAATAGGGGTTCAGGCCAATAGCATTAGAAGTACACTCCCAAAATCTTAGGAGTTTAACAAGAACCATAAGAGGAAGATATAGTCCAGTTATTTCAGAGACTTAGTTCATCAGTGTGAATGGGAATTGAGAGAAGGACCCAGAGAGTTGCATAAAGGCTACATGACAATCTTCAATCATTCTAATTGCTAATTATATTTATGGTCACATATGCAGAATATGATACAAATAAAAAGACCAGTTTAAAATAAATGCAGTACTCTGGGGGGGAAAGATGTGTTGGTAACATAGCAAGAATGACAGATAACATATGGACAATATTTTAGCTCCTTGATATCTACATAAAGGCAAGAGAATGAAAGAAGTTCTCCAGTATATTGGGGGTATCCCATGTGGCAGATTTTTGGGAAAATAATGGCTAGTGTTGGGAAAGGATGATCGGGCACCAATGAGTCACAATTTGTGTATTGGATAGAGAACCCACATTAATGACCTCCAAGGTCCCTTCCAACTTTGAGATTCTATCAACTACCAATTAAAAATGAGTAAACTCTTTAAAATTATCTGCACACACAATCAAAATGGAAAATTAAAAGTTTTGTCTGGTTATTCCATACAAAAGCTTAAAAAAACCTTAATACGGAAATGCTTCTATTTTCTACTTTATTTAGTACCAAATATCTGGATGAACAAATAGGATATTGTGGGGTGCTACACAATATCACATTTCAAGAGAATGAAACTGTCTATGTGTGTGACTCCATTTTTAAACTTTTCATTTGGAAGTTTAGTAAATAAATTTAACTGAATGCAGGAAAGTTACTGAATTTGCTGAAATGGTCATTTCTTCTGTCTTTCTGCATGATATTAAATAACTGGCATGCCTGGATTATTCTAGTATCATGTAGACAAGGCAGCATCTATTTGGTTAAATATATAGTCTGGGCTCTAATACTGTAATAGATCTCTGTTATCATTAATGTGGGTTCTCTTTCCAATACACATATTGTGTATTGTGACTCATTGATGCCCAATCATCCTTAGTATTATGATAACAATGATTAAATAACTATTAGGCACTAAAGTAGTTGCTCTGTGCTAATTTTATATCCTTTCAATAAAAAAAATGTTGTAGGGATTTGAATGCACATGAAAGCCATTGGCTTGTCATTGTTGTCATTGCCATTTTCCTTTTTAAAATGCAGCTACAGGTAAGCATGACCAGAATCAGAGGATCCAGGTACAAATCCTACCTCTTGCACAACCTGTATGAAATTGCATAAGTTACTTAACCTTAAGGGGTGTTATTTTCTTCGTCTGTAAAATGGCCCCTTCTAGCTACAAATTTTTAATCCCATGAACACTTACAATGCCAGACCACAACAGAAACCTTAATCTATGCAATCGAATTACGATAATCAATTCCTCAACTGAAGTCCTACTCCAACAACTCATCATAAGGTGAATCTGAGTCCTAAAAAAATATTATTTTGGAGCGAAATCTCTAGCTGTCTCTCTCAAATTAGAAAGTCTTTGAGTGTTGGCTGGCTGATGAATGGTCCTCTGAGCAGAAGCTGGGATGATTTCGGAGACAATTCATCTCAGAGTTACTAGCCTCTAGTGCTAATTTTTTGAGGAGCCTTAACAACTTGAAAACACATCCTGAGGAATGGAGTGACTGTAACATGTATCAGTGAAGGAAGTTCCTGCATTGTTAGGTCATAGGTGTTTGAAGTATTCAATTCAATTCAATAGATATTTTATTCAACTTCCTATGATGTGACAGCAATTGGTTTAAGTGTGGGGGATACAAAGAAAAATAAAATGAAACAAAACTAATTCTTGCCCTCATAATCTCACATTCTGCCAGCAAGAGACAAATGTAACATATACACAGATGAGTAAATACAAAGTAATTTGATGAGGAGACAACATTCAAAACAGGGCATTTGGAAGTGGGCAGGGATCACAAAAGGCTTCACAAAAGCAGTGTCAAATGAGTCCATTCTCAAAGGTTAAAAATGCTAAGGGGTAAGGATGAACATGGAACTTGACAGTAATAAGGGGGAAAGCTTACATGAGCAGGAGAAGAAATTTTGACATTAAAGATACATCTTTCTTATTTGGCTAGAAAGTAGCATATACATAGAGAAGCAACTTGAAAGGCAATGTGGCAAAGATGATCAGATAAAGATTACTAAGGTTTAAGATTTCACTTCTGAAATATGCTAGATGAGTCATTTAACATTTCATTGTCTCCAGATGACCCTGGGTTGCAGAGCAATCTGCTGAGCTGCATTGGTTTGGGGTATTGCCTCACTGGGAAATCCCTATCTATTCCAATGAAATTATTTTAAAAAGATCAAATCAAAACAAAACATCAGATAAATTAAAACATTTAGAATGAAACCAGATTATGAAGAGCTTTAGATATCATGCTGGAAAGTATGGTTTTTAATCTAGAGACAATAGACAATAGAGAAACCTTGAAGTTGTATAAGAAGTGATGTGGGCAGACTTGTGCTTTAGAAAGATGATGGTAAAGATGATGATGGTGATGATGATGATAGTTTTGGCTACTGTTTAAATTGAAGAGAATTGAGATAGGTAATAACATATCTAATTGAGAGCCCATAGGTGATAACAGTCTCAAATAGGGTAAAATGGCAGAAATATATTATTTCACTAGTTTTAATATTATTGTATGTGGGAAATATGTTCAAATACAAAAAAAGACCTTATATTATCATGGCCTGTTTACTTCTTTTGGCCCACATTATATGGTTAAACCAATTTTCCTAGTAGTAAGACACCCAGATGTTCTATTTAATTATTGTTACAGCCATTATGAAGAAGAAAGCTATATATTTATTTGATATGTTTGGTTCTATGTGTAAATCAATGGCATAATTTGGCTTAGGGCAAGGCAATTTTATATCTGGTTTGAATTTTTGTGATGGCAAAAATGGAAGATATAGGAGTTCATTTCAGATCATTGGTGCTATTACTAAAATGTTATTATAGTACTGTGAGACTGAACATATCCAAATAGTCTAAATATTGAATAACACAACCATTTCAGAGCATTTCATCATTGACTAGCTTAGCAATTAACCTACATTGCCACATGTTCATTATGGCAGCACCATGCTTTCATTTATTCATAATATTATTCAACTATACCATATGATTTGGTTATGTCTTCATATGTGGTATACTAAAAAGAATACTTCATTTGGAGTTAGTGGACCTGGGCTTGCATCCCAGTTCTGCACCTACTACTTATGTGGCTTTAAAAAATTAACTTGACATCTCTGTGGCTCAATTTCCCCATCAGTAAAATGAAAAGCTAAGACCAGCTGATGCCTAACACCTCTTCCAGCCCCTATCATTATTATTATTATTTATGGTATTTTCTGGTCACCAGGCCATATCATATATACATATGGATATATATTTGACACATTGATATGCCAATGCATGTGCATGTGTGTCCATCTGTGTCTATTTGTGTGTGCGTGTATTTATAATGGACCCAAGTGAGCAAAAAGGATGATTCTTTAAAGGCCACAGTTGGCCACAAAGTGCGGAAAGATAAAAGGTCACTTAACAAACCCAAAGCCAGAACATTTAGATTTATAGCAATTCCATGTTTCCCTGCTTTATTTCTGTATCCTTCAATTCTCTCCCTGAATCCTTAAAATTACTCTGCCTTAAAAACTAAACAGGACAATTTGTTCAAATGGATGTGCTCTGGTGACTTCTTCCATGAATTTAGCATATTTCAAATGAAATCAGTCAGCCTAAAATTGTTGTTGATTCTTAATTCTTTATTTTAAAGGCAATGGGATATTGATACCAAGTGATTCTTTATTCTTTTACCTTTGTCATTTTTTTTGTCTTTAGTTTGCATTTACTCCAATGCTTTCATTTAGTTAAAAATTATATTTTTACCAGGTATAATCACATTCATTTGATCTTTCTCAAACAACTAGGTGGAAAATATTTAGTATTACTAAAAACAAGATCAATATTTGATCTAAGTATAATTTGAAACAAAAAGTGGGAATCATTATTACTTTTGCTTATTTTGCCTTTTTAAAGTTGCTTTTAAATTGATAAAATAATTTTGCAATTAGGTCTTATTATATCAAACCCTACTCTTTCATCTCCAATGTTTCCCTATCACCATTAAGATCAAACAGAAACTCCTCTGTTTAACATTGAAAACTTTTCACAACCTGACCTTTCTTCTCTTTTCAGTCTTCTTTCATATAACTGCTCTTCATGTACTCTAAAGTCCATCCATATTGACCCATTTAATGTTCCTCAAACATGATGTTTTTTGGATATTTTCTGTGGATTTTGTCTGAGTCAGCACAGTGGATAACATGCTGAACTTGAAATCAGGAATATTTGATTTTGAATTTTGTTTCACATACTTATTTAGCCGTGTGGCTTTGGGCAAGCTGGTAAATCTCTCAGTCCAGTTTCTTATCTAGAAAATGGAGATAAAATAGCAACTACTTTATATGGTTGTTAAGAGGAACAAATGATTTAGCAAATTTAAAGTGCATTGCAAACCACAAAGTGTTATATAAGCCCTATAAATCTTAATTATTATAATTATTAATGTTGCATGCACTCACTTGTGTACACATTGTTTCTTCCTTTAGAATGTGAGTTACTTCAATCATGGGAGTTTTTTGCTTTGTTTTGTTTTTCTTTGTATATTCAGCACTTGGCACAGTGATTGGCACTTAGTAAACTCTTAATAAATCCTTGTTGAGGGACTCATTGGTTCAATCATTATTAAAATCATCTTTTAAAATTATTTCAATGATTTCACAAAAGCTTTTGTTTAAAGCAAACCATTTTGCCATTGGGGGAAAGAAACCCAAGAAACACTTGTTTAGAATTCTAACTGCTTGTATAATGTAGGTAATTGAGGTTAACACTTTTTAATTTAGCATTTTTTTTAACTCAAGAACAAAGGATCTTAAAGTTAGAAAAGACATCAGAAATGATTTTTTTTTCTACCAAACACCCTTCCCCAATTTTCAGATGAGGAGAATGAGCACCAGACAACAGCTTTGGTGTTTCAACTTAGCTTGTGCAGTTGGCTAAGTTAGAATTGGAACCCAGATATATTGATTACAAATTCAATAGTCTTTCCATTATAGCATACTATTTCTTCAATCTTTACTGATTTTAAACATCAATAAGTATAGTTTTCCCCATTCTTAGAATAATGCAGTTCTATAATAACTATATAATATATAAAATCAAGTTTGGTGGACACTGAAAGACATATGGATACACATGAAGATGTTAAATATTAACTAAAATTTTGCTATATGGAACACAGCTGAACATAAGACCATATAATATCTATATATGTAATCCCTCCATCCAGCTACTTCATCTTAAAAATGTTGCATGGCTAGTTCAGAGAAGAATGAAGAGAATAGTGATTTGCTTCTGCTATTGGCAGTCTTCAATTCAATTAAATAAAAAAAAAATTATTAAACACATATAATCTATTAGGTGCTGGGATATAAAGTTTCAAAATAATACCATCACTACCTTTAAGTAGCTTACTATCTAATTGGAGAGATACAACATGTATGTAAGTATGTAGGAATGAATGAATGTAAAACATTTATTATATACATACTATCTGCCAGTACTGTGCTAAGCCCCAACTCAAACTGGAAGATTGGTTCCCCAGAGGGCAAGTACTACTGCTCACAGATTTTTGTTTGTCCTTCATTCTAGAAGAGGACCAATGACATCACAAGAGTGATGTCTTGACTTGCCTGTGAATTGGATTTAAGTGAGGCAGAGCTGCACAAAGTCATCAGCTTTACCCTCTCCTCTGGAGTCTTTAAAGTGTACTGGAAAGACAACAGTCAAGAAAAACGGATAGGCAAATGGTGGCCTGAAGGCCAAATCTAGTCCACATATGCTTTGTATGTGGACTAGATTAGCCTATGAGCTAAAAATAGTTTTTACGTTTTTAAATACAATGAAACTTTATTTTAAAATGTAAAAAAAAAATCAAAAAAATTATTAATTCCTGAGTGTATAAAAGCAGGCGATTGGTCCTAGTTTGCTGACCACTGTAAGATTTGCTATCATCTCCACTGTAGGCGTTATTTCTCATCTGACTGGCACTTGGCTCTCTATCTATTTTTTTTAAATCTGTGGAGAAATCTCTATGCTAGAAACTTATTTCCCAAACAATCTCTCTAACTGGTATCTGCTTGCATTTACATTAGAAGCAACATTGCAGTCAAAGAAATGGACTGTCCTAAGCTGCTGTAGTGTATGTATGTTGGGGGGGGCTGTCTTTGTGTGAGAAGTGGCACTTTTCATATAGCATAGACAGGGAGGGGCTTAGCTTGTACCTTTAACTTTATTGGCCTGCCTAATTCTTTTATGGAGTTTTAAGTCCAAGCAATGGACTTAAAATCACAGACAGAGAAACTTCAAGATAGGAATGCCTTAAACAGGCATGGAATCATGCATGCTTCTAGAAGTACTAGCAAAATATCTGTTGATGTGATTGAAATCACAAATTGTGTGTGTGTGCATGTGTGTATGTGTATACATAGACAAGGGAATGTATGCTCACACTTTTTAAGGGAATATGGAGAAGATACATCAGTGCTCAAGCTCATTCAACTAACCAATCATATGGAATATTTTCAGGACACTGTACTAGGTGCAATGAAAGGTTCAAAGGATATGACATCATCTCTAATTCCAAGGAATTGATAATCTAGGTAGAAGAAGTGGGCTGGTGGCTGACTTAGAAAAACTTAGGTTTGAATCCTGGCTGAAATATTTACTGGTTGTGTGACTCAGGGCAAGGCATTTAATGTCATTAAAACAAAATAAAAATAATAGCGAACATTTGTATAGTGATGACAATGTGACAGGCACTATGCTAAACTCTTTACAATTATTATTTATTTTATCCTCACAAAAACCCTGGGAGATGGGTATTCTTTCCAGATGAGGAAACTGAAGCAAACTGAGGTTAATGGACTTGCCCAGGGTTACATGGCTAATGAATGTCTGAAACTGAGTTTTAATTCATTGCACACTTCTGGTGGTAATCAAATGATATAATTGCACAAAGCAGTTTTCAAACCAGAAAGTACTATGTAAATGTGATCTTTTATTAGAACATACAACTGAAAAATATAATACAGGATAGAATGTGCTTGTGCTTAAGAGAGGAAAAAACAAAATGCACTAAGAGCTTACCACAGGGAGAGAATCAATCATTCAAAAGAGAAGGCGCTCATCAAGTATTTACTATATGCCAGGTACTCTACTAAGCACTGAATCAACCCTGAAGAAAGCAACCAATATCAGGAGACAAGAGCTTACTTCAGAAAGACAGCATATTTTATATTCTCAAGACACATGAATAATTTTAAAGTTCAGAATCTGAATAATTCCCATGAATAGTACCATGGCTCAAGCTGTGTGAGTGGTTCTGTCTAAAGGACAGGAGAGTGTTTTATTTTCACACTGTCTGCTAAGATTGTATAGTACTTTGAAGAAACCAGCTGCCCTGAAATTGTCCTGGAATGCTATCGCAGGACGTCTCTGGACAAGATGTTAACGAGAATTTCAAACAGTGCTGTGACTGTTAAGTTACAGTGACCCACATTAGGAGATTATACTGACTCACAAATTGACAGAATGCAAAGGTGATGCTATTCAATCATGTACACTTCACTAGATGTCTGAGAGAAACACTGAATATAGAAGCAAGGCCAACAAAGTACAACACATCTGCCCTCTAAAAGTGTACTTTTAGGAAAGATTGATGCAGACAAAAGCAAATCTGACTTTTTTTTTCCTGAAGAAGACAAAAAGCATAGTAGGAAGAAAAACAGATGGAAAATGTTATTTATTTGTTACTTAAAATTAATGCTAATAATTACTTTTAAATATTGGTCAAATTGTCTATTTCCTACAGAAGCTATCAAGAGACTGCCTAACATTGGCAGTCCATTCAAGCATGGGACTCTCTTGTGAATAATAAATACTTTATTAATAGTTATCTACAAGATGAATATCAGAAGAATGGATAGGAACTGGATGTCTAATTTGATTTATATAGGGAACTCCCAAATGAAGAAAACTCCCTATACCAAATAGGTTTGTGCTTCATCTGCAACTTGTAGTCTTAAAGAACTGCGTAACAGTTAGGTGACTAGCCAAGAGTCACATAGCCAGGCTGATCCATAGTCTGGATTTGAATCCAGATCTTCTTGGCTCCTAGGTCAGCTTTCTATGCACTAATCCACGGGACTGTTAGAATAGTGGGCATGATAAAATATCCCTTCTAGGATGGTTTAACAAGGCAATAAAAGTGAACAATTTATTTGTTATAAAATAATTTACTACTTATATACCTCTTAATCCACATGTGAGTCAGATATGAAATCTGAAACAGAAGTCTCAAAGACCACCTAATTTAACCTGTACCTGGATGAATTGCAAATTAAAAAATAACAAGATGCTATAAGAAATGATCTAACTTCCATATGAAGACTTCCAATGATGAAAAATTTACTGCTACTTGAGGCAGTCAATCAATCAACAAGTATCGACTAAGAGTCTACTGTGTATCAGCCCCTGCACTTTTCTCTGAGGATACAATGACCAAAAGGGAATTGTTTCTGCCCTTAAGCACAATGCAGTGCACATATAAGTAGATGTAAATTATTTGAAAGGTAAATAGAAAGCAAATAAATCATATTTGGGGAGGAGGCACCAATTACTAGGAAGATCAGGAAGGGCCTTCTATGAGAAAGGTATCATTTGAGTAGATCTTGGAAGGAAACTCAGGTTTCTAGGAAATAGGGGGAAGGAATGAGTATATTTCAGTTTGGGAGATGAAGGGACGCAATGTTCAAAGGACAAATACAGGGATAGACTGTCACATTAGGGGTTGCAAAAAAGACAGTTTGGGAACACCAGAGAATGGATGTTAAAGGTCAATAACCAGTTAAAGCCTGGAAATGTACACTGGAGCCTGGTTGAAAAGGGCTTTAAATGTAAACTGAAGGAGTTGATATTTTTATCTGTAGTAATTTAATATGGGCATAGGATCAGGGATCAAGCACTTGAAGGAACCTCAGAGGTCATTTAATCTAATCTCCAAACTTCACACAACCACTGAAACTTCTTGAGCAGAGGAATAACATAGTCAGTCCTGTGTTTGAGGAATATCACTTTGAAGGATTTGTTTAATCCAACATTTAGACTTTAATTGAATCACTGTGTCATTAAAGATCTGCTGTTCCTTCAGTTTGGGATTTGTAATACAGTATATTTTAGATTGTTTTTTTTTCCCTTTTTCCCTAGATAGATTAAAACTTCTTTAGTTTCCTTAGCATTTATTGTAAGCTCCACTTTACTCTTAGTCTTAGCATTTCTATGGTCATTTTGATAAGACTGTGCTTTAGTATCTGTAACCGGTTATCTATCCTTGTTTATATATATATATATATATATATATATATATATATATATATATATATATATATATACACACACACACATATATATATATATATATATATATATATATAATATATATATGTCATTTAAAAATCTGATTTTCTCAATGTAGCCACATGTGTAGCCACATGCTTCACTTTTAACTTACTTCTCTTTTTATTTCTTAATTAGGATAATTTTGTTCTAACATTGAAATTCAATTCTTAAAATTATTCATAAAAAATTCTATCCTCCTTAAGCTGATGCCTGTTGTAGAATTTTAGGATTCAGTAAGTCCATATACGATGAAAGCAATATCTTAGCCCTCTCCTTCATAAAAGTTAGGTTGTTTTTTGTTTTGTTTTGTGTGTTTGTTTATTCTCTCAAAGGAAGCAAATCTATCCTGGGACTTGATTGGGTCAGGGGCCAAGGCTCAGCTGTGCCTCCTTTAATGCAATTTCCTCGTAACCTTTAGCATTAGGATGGCACCTAAGGGCATAAAAAGGCTTACAAGGGCTCATCAGACTTGGGATATATCCCAAGATCATGTCAATCACCACAACCTACCCAAGTGACTAGATGTGTTCCCAGATGGAGATGAGGAAGGCAAATTAAAGTGCTACAATATTCTTGTTGATCTTCTTATGCTACGGTTGAATAAGCCTTTTGTAAACTATATAAGGATCTGTGAGTGCCTCATTTCATTATAATATCCAATCTGAACTAACATGCTGCCAGACTGTGTCGAGGTAGCCACTATACTTAAAATTTGGCCTCCTAAAGTATAATGTATATGTAAAACAATACCTAGTGTTTTCCTTCTTATGTAGGCAACATATTTTTATGTTCTGTTTTGTTTTTCCAAATGAAGGTTTCAAAGAAACCAGGTGGTAAAAAGGTAGGGCCATGAAGAACAACAGCAGGCCTATATTCTGTAGCTAGATATGGAAGTATTCTTGTGGTCTTGATAAATAAATTGGTGTAGTCATACATTGGTCTTCAGTCAAATACATGCAAAGCAACTTCAATGTAGTCATCATTTTCTCCTTTTTTAAAAAAATTTTCCATCATTTTCTTAAAACATGGTGATATGCATTTTTTTCCTCTTTTGGTCTTTAAATGTGCTATTAACAATAAGATTTATCAAATAGTTTTGTAATAAATGACTGATTATTAACCAGTTCATTGACTATTCACTATTATTGACTTATCAATTAATGCACAGAATCATATAATTAAGTGAGAAGAGATGTCAAAAATCATCCAATCACATACTGAAACTAAGGCCTAGTAAGGTTAAGTGACATGTCACAAGACTTCAGGGTTCATAAGCGGCAATCTCCTGACTTTCAGTTGGGTACTCCTATGTACCACCTCATGGCATTTCCAAATCAGTCAACTACAAAACATAGGTGTAGAGTGGTGGAAGACTATGAATTAAACAAAATTACAATAAATTACCTTAAACATATACAGTGTTTCCCTCCTGCCTTGTCTGACCTGACAATGTTTAAAAAAAAAAAGAGGGAAGAAAGAAAATGATAGTTTAGGGGAAAGAGAATTATCTCTTAAATGAAAGATCCTGGGTTTAAAACCTGTCTGTGAGGTCCATTACCTGAGTAATCATAGGCAAGTCAACCAACCTCTCTGAGTCTCAATTTCCTCATCTGTAAAATAAGAGTGTTGGACAAGATGGCCTCTGACATTCCTTCAAGCTCTATGTTCATCATTGGGCAACTGTTTCACAAAAGATAAATAAACCAATAAAGAAATAAATAATAAACAAACAAAATAGATACCATTCAGGCTAGACTTATTGGCCATCTATTAGTATGAATATAATTTTACGAGGAAATCTGCTCAGCCTAAATTATTTTCTTAGTGGGCCCATTGTGGTACCTACAACTCCTAGAGGACAGGAATAAATAGAGCACTAAAGTAGAGTGTTTGCTTTAATTCAATTGGATGTGAGAGGCAGTATAAAATTAAAAGAGAATAAGCCTTGTAGTACTTGGATTCAATTCTTATTTCTGACATATGTTAGCTGTATAACTATGGGTGAATTTTTTAGCCTCCCACTACTGTTGACAGTGGTGTTAAGACTAGAAAGATCAGATGAGTAGTTGATCTGTATTTGTGGATGGACTCATTTCATAGTGACTGCCCCAGGTTGAAAAAAATCACAAGTCCAAACCAAACAAAATGAAACACAACAAAATCAGATTGATATGCATGTATCATTGATTATAGATTTCATGTTTAACAAGCTTCCAAATTAACAAACAAACTTTTTTTTTTTTATATCTACACTTCAAAGAGTCCATTATTTTCAATCACTGCCTTTGGCTGACTGACCAAGATGAATATTTGGCCAGCCAAAAAAGAGTAATCAAGTGGGAAACACTGAGCAATAGGTAAAAGTTGCTTTGATTTATACTTCAGTCCTTGAAAAGATCAGAGATGTACATAGATTTTCTACTAGTAGGGATTCCAATCCACCCATGAAGCATACAGTAGTAGAAGGAGAGTTAGTCTGGCAGAGAGAATAGAATGTTGGGTTTGGAATTACTTGGACCTGAATTTAAATCCTGAATTAAACATTGAATAGCAAGTGATTTTCACCAATTCACTCAAACTCTATCAGTCAAAGTTTCATCATCTATAAAATGAGGGAATTGGACTTGATGCCTTCGCTTTTAACTCTAAATCTATGATCTTTTATATTAAGACTGGTCCTGAACAAATCATTTAACCACTCACTGTTCTACCATAGGTATTAGACAGATAGTTCAAGCAGCCCTCAACACTTCTTAGTGCTCTCCCAACCATATTAAAATACAATTGGGAAATATTTTAAATAACTAAAAATACAATAAAAGACAGATAATATTAATATATGATTTTCTAAGTTATTACGTAGCCTATAGGAATCCTTGTATACCATTTAGTGACTAGCATTTCTATTTGAGCTTGATACCACTTCTCTAGGCAACTCTCTGAGACTAAAAGTTGCAGAGAAAGTACCAAATTACATTATACTTTCCTCCACAAGGAATTCCATATGCTAATTAAATAACAGGCCCTATCTCAATGAATGAATAATATTTATCAAGGGATTGCCAAGCTCTATTTTAAGCACTGAGGAAATAAATATGCAGAAACAAAACACTACATATTTGAAGGAATTTGGATTTTAATAGCAAGAGAAAATAAATGTAGGTGGCCAAGGAGGGGTATTAGTAGTTTGGAAAGTTGAGCATATCAAGATAAAAACCAGAGTGAATTTAGAGTCCTTTAAGCAAACCAATGATACTGATTCAGCAGTTCTTTCACCAAGCTGTCCACAGTCCTAACTGTCTTGCTCCTATATCTATACTTTCTTCCAGATCCTCTCCCTAACTTCTGTTAGCATTTAAACTCATTTCCTGACCTGAAGTTTGTAAACACACCTTCCTGCTTTTTGTTAATAATTGGGTAAATCCAGCTTTGGGGGTTGACTGACTGCTCTTTACATTTCATTTTTTTTTTTACTCTGTGTGACTTTTTTTGTTCATGATTCAAGATGAAATAATTTATATATTGAAAAGAATCTTGAAATACCATGAGCCCTTACATCCAGCTTACTGAGGAGATCCTCTGTGAAAGATTTATAAGGAAAGGGGAAAAATGACCATTACCTCCACAGGGAGAGAAAGCACACATAATGTTTGCCTATATTGATAAAGGAATACCCATGGAAAAGACAGAAACCTTGCAAAGCATCAACATATCTTTCATGGTGCTAAAATATAAACTCTGGTGGAATAGGAAAAATAAGACAAATACTCTAGACATTTCTGAAGCAATTCTGTATCTTGCAGAGCAAAACTTATGTGAATCTGAAGGGTTTAGTAAGGAAGCCCACAGGGTAAATTTCAGGCATATTCCATTTAAAGTCCCCACCTCCTACCTACCTCCAAATTAATAGGATTCAGTAACACTCAGAAAAGGTCTTCAAAATATCTTTTTTAAATTACAGTAAAAGTAACTGTACCATAACACATTTTTGTTATGAAAATATATGTAGAGTTACTACTTTTATAGAACACAGATGTACACATCTATTTCTATCATCTATTAGTCAGCTCTAATTACAGTTCTTTTAAAAACTATATAGTTTAAGGCACATTTAGACAGCCAGAAGCTCTTCACTTTTTTATTATAAATTAAAATAGATTCCTAAATGGAATAACTTTTACAAAACATAGTCATTAAAATACATTTGGATATACACGTTGAACTTGGGAATTGTAAATTTCTGAAGAATACTTTACCTTTTCTCCAGTATGGAAGGTTACAATGTATTGCTTATGCCATATCACTTGTCAAGCCCATTTAACGACCTCACAGAATGGATATTGTTCTTCAATCAAACCATCCAGAACGAACCAGGCTTTCATCAATGTATTCAGCAAATTCTGTAATGGTGTAGTAACACCGGCTCAGTGTTCCTGTTTCATTGATACACCTAGCACTCCACAAAAATGAAGATAAACTTTCATAGAACAATAAATATGTCACAATAGTCACTCAACAAATATTTATTTTTCCATACAATATGCACCAGGCACTACATTAAGCTATACTGAAAGGTTGATTTCATTGACTAAGAAAAGGACATGAACAGGTAAGGACAGAACAAAAAAATATTCAGTAAGACTGAAAATGATAAAAAATGATACTGAACAATAAAATGTGTATTTACAATGTTTGTTGGATAACATATAAAAATTAAAACAATAGATAAATATGCTGTTAGTAATGTTATAAATTATATATGCATAGTGTTTGACAAGTTATGTTTTCATTTATTTTATCTCTTTTGATTATTATAATAACCTTGTAATATAAAAAGGGAGAAATTATCATTGTTATTCTACATATCATAAAACTGAAAGCTAGAGAAATAAAATGTTCATACAATTTTTTTTTTAGTGAGAGAGCTAAAACTAGAGAAAAAGATCTCGCAATTCTTCATCCAGTAAACTTTCACTTACCAGTAAACTTTCCTGATCCATATCTGGGCATTGGACCCAGATGGCTCCAGAGGAGAAAGTGAGGCTGGTGATTTTGCACAGCCCTCCCTCACTTAAATCCAATTCACTCACATGTCATGACATCACCTCCCTGATGTCATAGTCCTCTTCGAGAATGAAGGACAAACAGTATTACCTACAGATTACCTAATAATGTAATAGAAGTTACCTAGAAACAGGTTTAAAAAAAATTAAAGAGGATTGTTGCTCACAGTTTAGTAGAAAGAGGGACAGCCTTTGTTTCACAAAGACATGGGTTCAAGGTCTGCCTCTGACACATTCTGTCAATGTTATCATGTACAAATCATTTAACTTCACATTGCACCAAAAAACTCTCTAAAGATTATAAATTACAGATGATAAAAATGAATTAGGAATGGAAGAATTAGGGAAGGATAGGAGTTTTTAAACAAGGATGAAAGCACAATTTTGAACATAATGAAATAAAATAATATGATTAAAAATGAACTTAGGAATTGCAATATTTATATACAAAATTCTACTGTTTCAATGGCAAGGATGCAAGAAAATGGTCTTTGAACCTTACACACACACACACACACATACCGCATTCTGGAACAAAAGAAATTTATGTTTTTAAAAAACTATATTTCAAACATTACATTGATCTGGATATAGACAGCTAGGTGTGCAATGGAAAGACCACTGGACCTAGAATCAAGAAGATTTAAGGTCAAATCTGACCTCAGAGCATTATTAGCTGTGTGACCCTGGGAGATTCACTTAACCTATATCTGCCTCAGATTCCTCATCTGTAAAATGGAGATAATAATAGCACCTACCTTGCAGAGTTATAGTGAGGACCAAATGAAGTATTTAGAAAAGTGTTTAACATAGTGCTTGGCCCATAGTATGGGCAGCTTTGTGGTGCAGTAAATAGAGTACAAGACCTTGAGTCAGGAAGACTCCCCTTCCTGAGTTCAAATCACCTCAGACGCTTTCTAGCTGTGTGACCCTTGGCAAATTATTTAACCTTGTTGCCTAGTTTCCTCATCTGTAAAAACTGGAGATGGAAATGGCAAACCTCTCCAGTGTCTTTGTCAAGAAAACTTTAAATGGGGTCAACAAAAAGTGAGACACTACTCAAAATGACTAAACAACAACACAATAACAACAGTGGCACACAGTAAACTTTTAATAAACTCTTGTTTCCTTCCTCCCTTTTTACCTCCCTTTTTCTCCCTTCCTTCCTTTCATCCTTTCTTTCCTGGATCCCTCCTTTCCTCTTTCCTTCCCTTCCTCCTTTCTTTCTTCCCTTCTGTTCTTCCTTTCCCTCCCCTTCCTTCTCTCCTCCCTCTTCTTTTCTCCTTCCTTCCTTGCTTGCTTGCTTCCTTCCTTCCTTCCTTCTGTCCCTCCTTTCTTCCTATTGCTTCCATCTATACAGCTCATAACCTATTCACACCCTCATATTTTGGGAAGTTCATCATCATTGCCCCATCAATCTTCCACAGAGGACCTGCCCATTTTGCCAGAGCCTTTTTTTTTGTTTTATATTACTGATCAATGAGTATTGATATATAGGTGTGTGCTTTAATAATACTGAGAAAGCCAAAAGTTATTTTTCAAAAAAAAAATTTTTTTCATCCTGAAAGTATGAAAAAAGTGAAAAAATAATTGGTTATGCAAAAACTGTCAGAATTTATGTCATCTAACATACATAATGTCTTACTCATTCACATTCACACAATGGACTCTGGTCATATTCCAAGCAATGTGAAAAGAAGAATGATCATGAGAATAAGGCTCTGGAAAGGTGTTGCTATCTGGAAGTCAGTAGCTGTACAAATGTGTTAGAATTAGAGCTCAAGAGGTCAAAAGAATGCCCTATTTCTGAAACCACTGGGCTATATTGATCGCAAGGGCAGCTAGAAAAATATATTAACATATTGTGGTAATTTTTACTGCTATCTCTTCTAAATATACTATTAATAATTCTAAAGTGTTTGGCTAATGAGAGCATTTCTCAGGAGAAAAGTTTGCATCCATTTTCTAACATTTCAATATATGGGTAGAGGTTAGCTTTTACATGCTGTGTTTATATATCAATAAATTCCAATATATTTCAACCCAACTATTTAACTTATGATCAACATAATGACTCTATGTTTATTACAAAGAAATATGTTTCTTTTTTATCTTTTGAGAGTCTGAGTTACTACTGTATTAAATCTAGAAAGAAAACAGTATGCCATAACCTCTCAAATGCATAGATTAGCTATTCATGCATGTTGATTATGGAACCACAACCCTGTGTTCCTTCCAAATTTTTATATTTATTTAAAAATTTAGTTCAATTAAACCAAGTTTATTTCATCCTTCCTAGAAAGGAATGAAGGATGAAGTAGAGCCAAAATGCATCTTCTTCAAAACTGGAAATATTACATAGTTTTATTTTGATTATGGTGGTAGGGTTAAAAATAAAGGGGTCAGTGATACATGGAGCAGAAACTTGGGTGAACTGAACAAATTTTTTACTAAATATAAAAATGTGGAGGAGACACAAGGTCGTGGTTCCATCTTTAACAATAGGCTTTTCCTCATCTTCAAGATGTTAATGTATCCCTCCAAGTCTCCAAAATACCTTTATTATGTTCATATTCTACAAATGTTCATGTATGTGCTCAGTCTCCCCTGACAGAATGTAAACTCCTTAAAAATAGAAAGAGTTTTTCTTTCTTTTTTTTTGTCGATGTATCTTTAGTGACAAGTGCATTGTACATACTGATCTTAATCAATGCTTGCTAATTATTGATTAAATAATGGATTGAGCGTTTCAGGATATGAATTTCCTCCCTATTATACCTTGGTGAGGAACTTCAAGAGGAATGACAACTTATACCACTGGTTGGAGTCTATGGAAAGCCATGGGCGAAGTGAGGGGTACCACTTCTTGGAAATTATGGAAAGATGCTGAGTAATATTAATATATGTCACCTTCTGGTACCTGTGCAGATCTTTAGAAGTACTACATGCTGAAAAATAGAGACAACATCTGCCAGGAGTCCTACCTAGTAGCATGATATATGCATATATAAGTAACCAATGAGCAAGAGATTCCCTTTGGTAGGATATTAATATTTTCCATGAGCTCTGTGAAGTATTTATGGGTGCATTTAATGTACAAATAATTTTTTTTTATTTCCTTTGTGTTTTGTGAAATATGTGACTGCTAGAGGCATCACTGACAATATATAAAGTAATGGCAAATCCCAGATTTCCTAGTTTTGGAGGATGAAGTCAGCAAGCCAGAGATATGGAAAATCCCAGACAGTATATCTAGACCCTTTGGTCACATGAGAGCTTCTGATATAAAACTTACTAGGATATCACGTTTTTAAACATCTGACTTATACACATAAATACACACAGACAAGACACACACACACACACACACACACACACACACACACACACATCAAGACTTAGAGTCAGTTTTCCAGGCCTTAAGAACACAATGAAATATACACAGCCTGAAACAAACCTTTTAGGTACATTGATTTGTCAAGATTTAACTGCTTGGCTATAAAAAAAAAAATCTTCTAACATGGCATAAATGATGAGGTCAAAGCAAATTGAAATCCACAGACAATCCCCAAACCTCATTTTATACTTAAGTTTCACTTTCTCCTCCTACACTAAACTTCTGGCCAGAATTGCTAGCATGTAGTGACATAATTGATTCAAGTATCTCCTATGATCATTTTCCCCTTGTCCCTACCCACACATTGAAGACAGCAGTAGGCAGAGAAATGGAATGAGCCAGAAATCAGGGACAAAAGCAAGGCTCTCAGGAAATCTGCATCTATATATGGGAATGAATATTGCCAGGTTATATTTCAAATAACTTATTCGATAGAATTTCCTAATTCTCTTGGAGTCTGCTATGCTAACCACTCTATGTTTTTGCAACTTTTTGTACTCTTCAAAAATACTTTGCCTGGTTTGCCAGTGTTATCTTGCATATGATAAAAGCTCATTTTCATCAGCATTGAAGATTTTCCAGACTTCTAAGATTAGAGTGCCTCATGATATATATGTGATGAAATTGTACATGTCCTATTGTTCTTTGATTTAAAAATCTCCCTTCTTCAGTTGCATTCTCTTGAAAGAAAGCATGCTGTTAAAAGCAACACCTGCATCCATAGCTACTGAAAGCAGGCCTTGAGGAAAACCTTCTTCCTTTTAAAGTTTGAAAACGTGCTCTTTTTCTCTTGGTGGAATACATCCTATATTTCCTTCAACCCAAAACAGGCCTTTTAGATTTCAAGATAGCGCTTTCATGCAGGACTAAGTAGTGGTATGTATATACATCAGTATAATAAGTTAACAGAGTTCAAAGAAACCCAGATAAAACTTATTTTTACCAATTCATAGGAAAGGCTAATTGGTGATAATGAGCTTATTTCAAAAAGCTAAGTTTTGGCTAAGTACTCCTCTCCCTATTTGTATACCTCCTCCATTATTATCCATGAATGAGTGAAACAGCAGGAGAGTATTTTTTGGATATCTTCAATGAAGTATCCATATCACAATTATAATGTATTAGTAGTTTAGTAGTTGACTGAAAGATTTCATCCATTGTAAGGTAAAAAGTAATTGGGTCACTTGGCTTAACAATTTTTAAAATTTATCATTTTTTTAAAAAAATTGTGAACTTAACAATCAACTACCAACAGAAGTATTTCAAGATACACTAAATAAAGAAGGTGATTAAATAAGTAAATAAATTTTTGTGGTATACAGTTTTTAAAGACACATGCATATTTTATTAATATTTCAAAGATATTAACAAAAGTAATCTGTACATTTTAGGGATGCTCTTTTTCAGTGCCAATAACTGCCCACTAACTCATCTCCTTCTCTACCACAAATGTGAAATGATCTCTTGCAATAAATATGTATAGTAAAGCAAAACAAATAAAAACATTGGCCACTTCAGAGAACGCATATTTGACCCAAATGGGTCAAATTTGAGGCCCATGGCTGGAAGCAGACCATAGAACTCCCCATGAGAAGGAGTTAACATTAACATATAACTGGAAAATGTTTAAATAAATAAAAATACAATAAAAGATAGATAATGTAAATTTGTGGTTTTCTAAGTCAATATGTAAACAATAGAGAACCGTTTTTATTTCAGTTTGAAGCTATTGCTATAACTTCAACCTCTCAGCCAAGATGTGAGAGGAATACATCATCACCATTCTTTTGAAGATGTAATTGGTCACTAGTTTGGTCAGATTTCTGAGGTTTTTCAAATATGTATCCCAAAAAGTATGATTGTTGTCATCTTACTCTGCCTGTTTCACCCTGGATCTATTCAAACAAATCTTTTCATAATCTTCCATATGTTATAGTCATCATTTCTAATGTTGCATATACCTTGTTCCATGTATCAAAATTTGTTCAGACATTCTGCAATTGAATTCAAATGATTTTATTTACAATTTTTTTAAATTTTTTAAAATTTTATTAAATTATTTTCATTCATCAATAATCACTTCCATATGCTTTTGAGTTGAAAATTTTTCTCCCCCTTCCTTCCCACCACCCTCCCCAAGACAGCACACAATCTCATGTAGGCTATACATTTACATTCCTATTAAAAGTATTTTCACATTACTGAAGTTGTAAGTAAAAATTAAAACCAATACAAGGAAACATTAGAAAGAGGAAAGAAAACTCAACAGAAGAGAAAAAAAAAATGATAGCGATTCAGCTTCCATAGTTCTTTCTTTGGACGTGGATAGCATTTTCCATCACGAGGCTTCTGGGGATGTCTTAGATCCTTGTATTACTGAGAAGGGTTAAGCTTATCCATATTAGACATTGCACAACCTGGCTGTTATTGTGTACAATGTTCCCTTGGTTCTGCTCACTTCAATCAGCATAAGACCATACAAGTCTTTCCAGGTTTTTCTGAACTCAACCTGTTCATCATTTCTTATAGCACAATAGTATTCCACTGCATTCACATACTACAACTTGCTCAGCCATTCCCCAATTGATGGGCATCCTCTCAATTTCCAATTCTTTGCCACCACAAAAAGAGCTGCTATGAATATTTTTGTACATGTGGGTCCTTTTCCCATTTGTTTGATCTCTTTGGGATATAGCCCTAGAAGTGCTATTGCTGGATCAAAGGGTATGCACATTTTTATAGCCCTTTGGGCATAGTTCCAAATTGTTCTCCAAAATGGTTGGATCATTTCACAACTCCACCAACAATGCATTAGTGTTCCAATTTTCCCACATCTTCTCCAACATTTATCATTTTCCTGTTTTGTCATGTTGGCCAATCTGATAGGTGTGATGTGGTACCTCAGAGTTGTTTTGATTTGCATTTCTCTAATCAATAATGATTTAGAGCATTTTTTCATATGACTATAGATGGCTTTAATTTCTTCATCTGAGAACTGTCTGTTCATATCCTTTGACCATTTATCAATTGGGGAATGGCTTGTGTTCTTATAAATTTGTCTTAATTCTCTATATATTTTAGAAATGAGGCCTTTATCAGAGAGACTGGTTGTAAAAATTCTTTCCCAATTTTCTACCTTCCTTCTAATCTTAGTTGCATTGGCTTTGTTTGTGCAAAAACTTTTCAATTTAATGTAATCAAAATCCATTTTGCTTTTCATAATGTTCTCTATCTCCTGTTTGGTCATGAATTCTTCTGTTCTCCATAGATCTGATAGGTAAACTATTCCTTGTTCTCCCTACTTTTATCAGCCTTTATATCTAAGTCATGAACCCATTTTGACTTTATTTTGGTATATGGTGTGAGATTTGGGTCTATGCCTAGTTTCTGCCATACTCTTTTCCAGTTTTCCCAGCAGTTTTTTTCAAAGAGTGGGTTCTTATCCCAGAAGCTGGGGTCTTTGGGTTTATCAAATAATAGATTACTATAGTCATTGACTACTGTGTCTTGCATATTTAACCTATTCCACTGATCCACCTCTATTTCTTAGCCAGTACCAAGCAGTTTTGATGATTGCTGCTTTATAATACAATTTAAGATCTGGAATTGCTAGGCCACCTTCCCCTGCATTTCTTTTCATTAGTTCCTTTGATATTCTGGACCTTTTGTTTTCCAAATGAATCTTATTATTTTTTTCTAACTCTATAAAATAATTTTTTGGTAGTTTGATTGGTATGGCACTGAATAAGTAAATTAGCTTAGGTAGGATTGTCATTTTTATTATATTAGCTCACCTACATGAGCAACTGATGTTTTTCCAATTATTTAGATCTGATTTTATTTGTGTGAAAAGTGTTTTGTAATTGTGTTCATAGAGTTCCTGGGTTTGTTTCAGGTAGACTCCTAAATATTTTATAATGTCTACAGTAAGTTTAAATGGATTTCTCTTTCTACTGTTGGGCTTTGTTGGTAATATATAGAAATGCATGATTTATGTGAGTCTATTTTATAGCCTGCAACTTTGCTAAAGTTGTTTATTATTTCAAGTAGTTTTTTACTTGATTCTCTAGGATTCTCTAAGTATATCATCATGTCATCTGCAAAGAGTGATAGCTTTGTTTCTTCTTTGCCTATTCTAATATCTTCAATTTCTTTTTCTTCTCTTATTGCTAAAGCTAATTTCCAGTACAATATTGAATAACAGTGGTGATAATGGACATCCTTGTTTCACCCCGATCTTATTGAAAATGCTTCTAGCCTGTCCCCATTACATATAATGCTTGCTGAAGGTTTTAGATAGATGCTATTTATTATTTTAAGGAAGACTCCATTTATACCTATGCTTTCTAGTGTTTTTAATAGGAATGGGTGTTGTATTTTATCAAAAGCTTTTTCTGCATCTATTGAGATGATCATGTGGTTTCTGTTGGTTTTGGTGTTGATATGCTCAATATGCTGATAGTTTTCCTAATATTGAACCAACCCTGCATTCCTGGTATAAATCCTACTTGGTCATAGTGTATTATTCTTGTGATAAGTTGCTGTAATCTATTTGCTAATATTTTGTTTAAAATTTTTGCATCTATATTCATTAGAGAAATTGGTCTATAATTTTCTTTCTCTATTTTGACTCTTCCTGGTTTAGGTATCAACACCATATTTGTATCATAAAAAGAATTTGGTAAGACTCCTTCTTCACCTATTTTCCCAAATAGTCTATATATTGGAATTAATTGTTCTTTAAATGTTTGATAGAATTCACATGTAAATCCATCTGGCCCTGGAGATTTTTTCCTAGGGAGTTCATCAATGGCTTGTTCAATTTCTTTTTCTGAGATGGGGTTATTTAAGTATTTTACTTCCTCTTCTGTTAATCTGGGCAATTTATATTTTTGTAAATATGTATCCATTTCACTAAGATTGTCAAATTTGTTGGCATATAGTTGGGCAAAATAATTCCTAATTATTGTTTTAATTTCCTCTTCCTTGGTGGTAGCTTCACCCTTTTCATTCATACTAGTAATTTGGTTTTCTTTTTCTTTTTTTTAATTAAATTAACCAAAGGTTTATCTATTTATTGTTTTTTTTCATAAAACCAGCTCTTAGTTTTATTTATTAGTTCAATAGTTTTCTTAATTTCAATTTTATTTTTCCTTTGGTTTTCAATATTTCTAATTTGGTGTTTAGTTGAGGATTTTTAATTTGTTCTTTTTCTAGTTTTTTTAGTTGTATGCCCAATTCATTGATCTCCTCTTTTTCTATTTTATTTATGTAAGCATTTAGAGATATAAAACTTCCCCTAAGAACTTTTGCTGCATCCCATAAGTTTTGGTATGTTGTCTCATTATTGTCATTCTCTTGAATGAAATTATTGATTGTTTCTATGATTTGTTGTTTGACCCAATCATTTTTTAGGATTAGATTATTTAGTTTCCAATTATTTTTTAGTCTATCTTTCCATGGCCCTTTATTACATATAATTTTTATTGCATCATGATCTGAAAAGGATGCATTTAATATTTCTGCCTTTCTGCATTGGATTGTGAGGTTTTTATGCCCTAGTACATGGTCAATTTTTGTGTATGTGCCATGTACTGCTGAGAAAAAAGTATATTCCTTTCTATCCCCATTCAGTTTTCTCCAGAGGTCTATCATACCTAACTTTTCTAATGTTCTATTCACCTCCTTAACTTCTTTCTTGTTTATTTTGTGGTTAGATTTATCTAGTACAGAGAGGAGGAGTTTCAGGTCCCCCACTAGTATACTTTTGCTGTCTATTTCTTCCTGTAACTCCCTGAACTTCTCCTCTAAGAATTTGGATGCTATACCATTTGGTGCATATATTTTTAGTAATGATATTATGTCATTGTTTATGGTGCCTTTTAGCAGGATGTAGTTTCCTTCCTTAGATCTTTTGATTAGATGTATTTTTGCTTTTGCTTTGTCTGTGATCAGGATTGCTACCACTGCTTTTTTTTACTTCAGCTGAAGCATAATTTTTCTGCTCTAGCCTTTTTACCTTTACCCTGTATGTTGAGTCACTCTTTTTCAAATGTGTTTCCTGTAGACAACATATCGTAGGATCATGGTTTTTAATCATTCTGCTATCTGCTTCTGTTTTATGGGAGAGTTCATCCCATTCACATTCACAGTTATGATTACTATCTGTGTCTTTTTCTCCATCCTTTTTTCCCCCTGTTTATGCTTGTCTTTCTCCTTTCTCCTTCCCCCCCCTCACTAGTGTTTTGCTTTTGACCACTGTTGAGCTCTGGTCTTTTTATCAGGAAGGTTAGGAAGTCCCTTATTTCATTGAATATCAGTCTCCTTCCTTGAAAACTCATGCTCATTTTTGCTGGGTAGTTGTTCCTTGGCTGCATTCCAAGCTCCTTTGCCTTATGGAATATCATGTTCCATGCCCTGCAGTCTTTTAATGTAGAAGCTGCAAGGTCCTGTGTAATCCTGACTGTGGTTCCATGATATTTAAATTGTTTCTTTCTGGCTGCTTGCAGCACCTTCTCTTTCATCTGGTAATTTTGGAGTTTTGATATTATATTCCTTGGCATTGTCTGTTTGGGTTCTCTTTCGGGTGGTGATCAGTGGATTCTTTCTATGGTTATTTTCCCTTCTGGTTCTAGGACTTCTGGCAGTTTTCCTTTATGATTTCCTGAAAGATACTGTCCAGGCTCTTTTTTTCATCATGATTTTCAGGTAGTCCAATAATTTTTAAATTGTCTCTCCTGAATTGATTTTCCAGGTCGGTTGTTTTACCATGAGGTATTTTACATTTTCATCTATTTTTTCATTTTTTTGTTTCTGTTTGACTGATTCTTGCTCTCTCATAGAGTCATTAGTTTCCATTTGTCCAATTCTAGTTTTTAAGAAATTGTTTTCTTCTGTTAGCTTTTGTACTTCCTTCTTCAATTACCCAATTGTGTTTTTTAGGGACTTGTTTTCTTCAGTGTACTTTTTTTTCCAATTGGCCAATCTTATTTTTAAAGGATTCTTCTACCTCTCTCATTTGACTTTTAAAATCCTTCTTGAGCTCTTCTGAGGAGGCTTTTTGGGCTTCCAATCAGTTCATATTTCCTTTTGTTGTTGCAAATGTGGGTTTGTTGACAATGTTGTCCTCTTCAGCATTTCTGTCTTGATCTTCACTCTTCTCATAATATGAATCTATGATACGTTTCTTTTTACTCATGGTGTTTCTTTATTCCTGGCTTTCAAAAAGATTGAGCTCTCCTGCTGGGGAATAGAGAGCACTGACCCAAGCTTCTTGTGTTGGGAGCCTAGGTCTTGGTCACTGGCTTTGTATGCTGGGGCCTCTTATGTTGGCAATTGGAGGCTATAGGGCTCTGGCAGCTTACCTGGTGTTGGGCTGGAATCAGCAAGGCTGGAACTTTCAGGCAATTCTAGGTTGCCTGCTTTTCCTTTCCTTTAGCTTTCTTCAGCTCCTTTTAGATGGGTGCTGCAGGGTGTTTATCTGCCTGGGGCCCCTTGCAGTGCTGCCTCCCTCATTTCTGCTAATGCACTGGGAGATTCCTTTGTGGTAGAATGCCCAGGCAACTGGTGGTTTTCTGAGCTGGTTTCCACAGGTTCCCCACCTCCCCCCCACACCATTCTGGGGAGGTCCAGGTGTTGGTGTTTGCCTGCTCTACCACCTGGGCTTCAGGGTTTCTTCACATTGGTGGCTGCAGGGCTCCAACACCTCATTTGGTGTTGGGCTGGAACCAGCAAGGCTGGGGCTTTAGGAAGACTTTAGGTTGCTTTCTTCAGCTCCTTTCAGAGGAGCGCCTTCTCCTCCTGGGGCCCCTTGTAGTTCTGCCTCCCTTATTTTTGCTGAGGCACTGGGAGACCCGTTTGCTGGGCTGCTGCACTGCTGCTCCCCGTCTTTCTTCTAGTTCAGCTGTTCCAAGGTTTTTTTCTGGGGTGATATTTTCTGGGTTTTCAGAGGTTGATAGGGGAGAGTGAGAGCAACTACCTTTTTACTCTGCCATCTTGACTTCCAGAAGTGGAAGTCCACAATTCTTAATTACAACAAAAAATGCTGTTAATAATATTTTTGAGGACATAGATTCTTTCTCTCAGACCTTGGCCTTTTTGGAGTAAATACCCCCTGGTAGAATCACCATTTCAAAGAGTAGGTACTATTTAGTGACTTCTGTGTTTAGTTTCCAATTATTTTTCAAAATACTGGAATTAACATACAGGTCTAGCAACAATAATTTTGTAAGCCTCTCTTCACATGACCACTCTAATAACAGCCATTTTGTTTTTCATCATTTTTGCCAATCTAATAAGTGTAAGGTCAAACCTCATGGTTACTTTAATTTATATTTCTTTTATCACTTGTGATATAGTGTATTTTTTCATATGATTGTTTTTGTGAGGATCAAAGGAGATAAAAATGAAACGTACATTGCAAACCTAATGACATCATGTAAATATTAATCATCAGCAGCAACAATTTTCCTGCAAGACTTTGTTGAATCAGTAGTTCCTTATACCAATGCTTTCTGTACTTGGATTAATTTCTTTTTTAAGCACAATACAAATATTGCTTCTGGTTCTTATTTATTTTCATCATAAAGGTATAATGTCCAAGATACATAAAGAACTAGAAACAGCTAGAATTATAGATGCTTTCTCATTCATATTGATCAAATTTTCTATTCTGTAACCAGGACCAATATATTTTGAATGATTATTCCTTAGTGTATCATTTAAATAAAATTTGGTATGGCTAAGCTATCTCCATTGTTCCTTTTCCTGAAACTCTTGACATTTTGTTTCTGCCAATAAATTTTACTTTCTTGAGCTATAAAGCAGTGAAGTTTAAAATACTAAATGTATTAATTAACTTAGGCAATATTGTCATTTGTATGATACTGGCATAGCAAAATCATTAACCATTTCTCTCCAATTATTTTGATAATTGTTTACTGTTATAAAAAGTACTTTGAGTCATATTCATATAAATCTTGAGTGTGTCTTGGTAGCTGTACTCCCAGGTGGCTTAGATATTCTGAAGATATTTTTAATGGATTTTTTGTCTTTTCTCCTGGGTTTTGTTAGCAGTAAACAAAAAAGTTGATGCTATCAGTGATGATGTTTGTTCACATCTGCTACTTTTTTTCCAAGTTAATAATTATTTTAATTAATTTTAGTCATACCTCTAGGGTTTCATGTTTCATATTATTTATAAATATCAAAAATTGTATTTCTTATGTTTCTTCCTTAATGACTTTTTTTGTCTGATTTTTATAAGTACACTTCTAGTGCTCTCTAATAATATTAAGGAAAATGGAATTATTTCTATACAGTTATCAAATGGGCCTCTGTTCTTTCTCCATTATGGATAACGCTAGTTCTTGGTTTTTGATTAACAGTGTTTACATTTTAAGAAAAGATATATTTATTCCTATGAATTCTGGTGTTTGTAATTTTTAAAATATTGTATTTTGTCAAAAGTTTTTCTTCATCTAGTAATATAGTCATGATCTTTTTGATAGCTTCTGTTACTAGTAAGATCTAGTATGTTTGTAATTTCCTTGAGTTCCTGCATTCCTTGGATGAATACAGTACAGTCATTGAATAATCTTTTGAATATATTATTTTAGGTGATTTACTAATATTTAATATTTTCATCAATAATAATTGAGATATTCTTTGTTTTATACCTCCCTGGATTTTGTTATGTTATTTGTAAGTGTGTTTATTCTGGTGTTTCAGTAAGTAACCTTCTTATCTTTACGTTGTCCTAAGGTTCCAATAGTTCTGTACAGTTTTGTTTCATGACTTCTTAACATGTGGTTTTCAGGGGTTTTTTTTGTTCAGTCCTTATGGAATCCAATGAATTTTAAATTATTCTTCTTGTTCAAATATTCCTTTTCAGTTGATTGTGAAAATAGATGCCATATTTGTTCTTCTAAATTCTCAGTCTAATATTTTGTACTGCTTCATTGAATCATTGAATCAATTACTCCATTCTAGTTTTCAGGTTATCATCTTCTTGTAAAATTGTCAACATTTTCCACTAAGTTGTTCATCCATATTTCAAGTGTTAATTCTAATTTGGTTTTGTATTCTTTCACTTCAGCTCTGTCTTGCATCCATTCTTGGAGTCCTCATGAACTTAATTTCTGGATCCATCTGTGAATATTTCAGAGTTACTTCTTTCACTGAGATTTTCCCTTGGAATTGTTTTTAATACATAGTATTTCTTAAGGAAATGGTAGGTAATGTGCTTGCATATGTGTGTATGTGTGTGTGTGTGTGTGTGTGTTAATATCTATAGCTTCAGTTCCTGAATTAAGACTATGTCAAGGCTAGAATCAGAACCCTCATGCACTGTCAGACAGATTGGCTAACTAAGGCCTGGGTATTGTCATAGTCCTATAGAGGAACAATTCAGCATCATGGTAAAGTCCTGAGTCAGAAATAGTCTGGAAGCCATTGCCCTTGTCAGGTCCTGAAATGAACCAAACAACTTAAATGAAAGAGAAAAGAAATTCATCTTTATTAAAGGTTAAAAAAAAATTGCAAACAGGGTTCACACACAAGTACATAGCACCATAGATTTCCCAAATTAGAAAAATTTTTCATGAAAAAGTTCTTTTATACTTAAGAGGGGAGGGAGAGGGAGTAGCAAGGCCCACTCATGTGATGTCACCACCCTCCCTAATCTGGGCAAAGGAAAACCAATTCACTCTGGCTGTTCTGCCCTTCATGCCACAAATTCTAATCAAAAGGCGTAAAAATATCCAGGGGGCAACCTGGCTGGAGCTGGTTTTGTTTACCAGGAAAGATTCTTAGGTAGAGACTTAAGATTCCTGGGTGGGAGCTTAAGGTGTGTCTCAGCTCATTTTAACCTCATTATCTTAAGGGCAGGCATTCAAGGACTTCACTGGAATTTTGACACTGTCATGATGACTAAGAGGTTTAGGCAGTTCATATTACAGTTCATATTAACAATTTTCCATCATTATATTAACTATTACATTAACAGTTTTGTCACCCTATAGTCCCTAGTTAGGAGGTAGCCATGGTCAGATACAGACTTCTTAGAGAGGACTTATTTTGTATCTCATCCCTGGCCTAAAGCAGGAATTTAGACTGAGATTTGGTGCCCAGAATACCACTACTGCAGTTATTGGCTTTCTTCTCTCCTCTAAGGTTACCCTTATGGGCTGGGATGGTCCTACTTCCTTGCATAGTTATTTACTAGACAGCCATAGCCTTAGCCTTTGACTCCTGCCAATCCTCAGCTCCTAGAGAAGCTCACCTGAAATAGCACTGACTATATGTTATTCTTCTAGGGCATCCTCAGTCCATGAATTAGCTCAGTTGGGCCTGATTTCTTTGTGCCATCACCTACCAGGAGTGATCCTTCCTTTGGGTACTATCTCCTTGTCCTATCCTTTATGGCACAGAGGTGCCTAACACAGTATTCATCCCTCCTCTCCCCCTACACACTTTTTTGTTTCAGACAAACACTCTTCTCTCTTGTTAATAGATATGCTTCTTAAATGGAGCTGGGTTTGCCTAGTACATAGATCTCACAAAGCCTTCTTAATGGGAAGGTTTCTTGGCCTAACTTTTAAAAACCTTTGACAAGATGCAAGGTTACACTGGATGTGTACACAGATGAATTCAAGGGTGTACTGCCTTTATGCTAGGGAAAAAATAGAAGCAGAGCTACCTTCTTTAAAACAAGAAAAACAAAAACACATAGCTTTGGACATATCACATGGTAAAGGATCATATATACCTTCTTAGGTATATCCTATCAGTTATGTCCTGATAACTCTAGACAATAAAACCTAGATGACAACTTGTACCCTTCCACATAGACTGATGAATTGATTTTGTTTCCCCTTCTCCCACTATGCCATCAGTGGCAACATTCAAGTGTTGCTCACCAGTGAAAGGACAAAGAAAGTCCTGAAAACAGGAATCAGGTTAGTTGGTTGGTAGCCAGAGAAGGGGGGGTAGAAGGTTATACCAAATAAGCATGGTTAGGAAAAACAAATCCATACAGTGGCTACGTCTGAAACTTTACATCTCTTTCTGGACCTTAAGTCCGTTACCTCTCTATCAATAGATAGATAGGTTTCATGCTTTCAGCAGCACTGGAAGAATTGCAAACTCTTACTGGTCATTTTCATGCCTTATGGTTTCCAAGAAAAGTGCTGTGGTTTTCTGCAAACTGAAGAGACATCTGCTCTCATTGCTGTGCATAAAACTTTGCAGGATACAAGTGTCTCTGGTTACTCTTTGATTATTCTTGAAGGACACTGTATTAACACTGGCTTTTTGTGTGACTCCTCTTTCCATTGTCATGTAATCTGGCTAACATTTTGTGCAGTTCTGAGGTGAAGTCCACTACTAACTGAAGATTTTTTTTATTTGAATTTCTTCATTATTGAGTTTGGCATTGTTTTTTAGTTTTTGATAAACATAAAATCGTGTAAAATAGGTGTGGTAGGTGTTCTGGAAGCAATATTGCTTGGAAAATGTCATTTTGTTTTGGCCACATTGAATTTAATGTGCCTCAGCAGTACCTAGATTAAAATGTCCATAAATAGTTCCTGACATGGGAATAAAGTTCAGGAAAAAGGTAAAGGTTATATGTATCAGAAAATATACATACATAGACATATATGTGTGTACCTGTGTCTGTGTATATGTGTCTGTGTGTATGTATAGTATATATTAACTATATATATATATATATATATATATATATATGCATACACACACACATATATAGTATATAGTATACATAAATATGGGAGCTGACAATCACAACAAACATAAGAGTAAAGACAAAAAAGAGAGGAGGTCCAAGGAGACAGGTACTGAATACAACTACAGTACAAGAGCGGGATATGGGTGATGGTCCAGTAAAGAAGCATGAAAAGAGATTTCAGATAGGTAAAAACAGGAAACAGTGTCATGAAAACCCAGAGGGAATAGTGAATTCAGATAATCAACAGTGTCAAACATCATAGAAAAGTAAAGATAAATGAAAACTGAGGAAGGCCATAAGATTTAGCCATTAATTTTCATTTGGGTTGCACTATAAGCTTCTTTGCCTTTAGGAATATACTGTTTCATTCTTTCCCATTATTTCTCATGAATACAGAATAATCTTATTACTCAAATTGCCTTTTCCTGCGTATTTGAATGCTCTTTTTTTTTCCTGGAATGCTGTAAACTACTATTACTTGTTACTGAAATTTATAGAATTTGAAGGTCAGAAGTTCTGAATGTGTGGTGGCAATCAATGATTTTTTGATATTTTGTTGTCCATATTAAAAAGTTCTGGATTTTTTGTTTTGTTTTGATTTTTTTTTCCTTCACTGAAGTGTCCAGCTGTTTTGCTTTGGCATGTTCTACTGGTAGATCTACGGTCCTTAACATATCCTTGTGAATTCTCTCTTCAAAATCTGTCACTTTGGCTAGTAAATAATTCATGTATTCTTTTAATATGTTGTCTTTTCCATCTCTACAGATAGGTTACCAAGAGAATGTTAATCTGACACAGATCCAAACCTTCAAAGAAATGGGGTTACATGAACAAAAGCTATTCTGGGCAGTTTGAGAGACAGGATTATAATATCAATGAAAAAAAATGAGAAATAGAGAAAAGGAGTTACAGCAGACACAAAGCTATGCAGAGCGACAGGGAGAAAAACAAACAAAGAAGCAAACCCAAACCCTAAGAATGGCAGAATTAGAAACTCTCTCTTAGAATTGCGCCCATCATCATAGATATCATCATCAAAATAGAAAACAAATTGCCATTTTACCAGGTAGGCATTCAGGATCAAGCAATGCCAAAGGGAAAAAAATAGATATTTTTTTGGATAATTTTTCTCCATTGAAGTTGCTTTGTGTTCCAAATCTCAGAGGTTCTACTTTTTGGAGAGCTTCTCCATCATATATTCAGTTTTTCCTATACATACATGTTTTGAAATTCTATACTGAAACATCTGGTTTCTGATCTAAATTCATTCTTGATTTCTATATTTCAAAGCTTTATTTTTTTCCTTTTTAAGTATTCTGAAATTCCATGCTACTTTTATATGTTCTCTCAGTAGTCAAAAGGATTCTCACTTTTTTTATGTTAATATTTTGTATTTGCCTTTAACTGTATACTGCATCACAAGTGCTGTATTTGTATTCATAGCAGAAGCATGGGGTAATTTAGGGCTTGTGACACTGAGTAAGAGATCTAAGTATTAAAATTGTCTGATAGTAATTTATGAGGATTGTATCTTGTCCAGGGGTCCTATCTTCTTAGCTTTATGGATTCACTGTAACTACCCTATATATGGAAATAACTCATTTTTGTTGATGTTTAGGGGATAGAAAAGTTAGTGGGAAACCACTATTCTGCCATCGTATTGGTCACATGACTCCTTTCATCAAAGCATGTTTTTTCTCTTGGATTCTTTTCCAAACAACAAGGATATAAAATCAATAGCCCAAATTATTCCACTCTAATAAATTTGTGCTAATTTGATTATTAGGCAACAAGTTCAAAACTGAATTGTAAGACATTTGACTCTCTGGAGTTGGCATTTTTTTTTAAGAGCAGATGGTACTCTATCCCTTATATCTGCTATTGAGGGACACATTTTACTGTTTTATTTTTTATGATCAGCTTCTGAAAACATGGCCTGACCTATAATCTATATTTAAGCCTTCAGTGACTTTCAGAATATTTCTGAAACATATTAATTCCTAACAAGTAAGACATTCACACTTCATTATATGGCTACGTATCACACTGCTTTGCCACACTAATTATGGAAGGCATTGCAAAGTAACTGAAATGATGACCCTGACATAATTACAATGGGCTTCATCAGCATGCATTTAAACATCAGTCAATCAAATATATACACTTTCCTTTTGTGTTGACTTTTTGTTTTTAAGAAATGCCTGGAATAACAATAAAGTGATAGTAGGGCTCCCATATCAAAACCCATTTAGGCAGCAGCTCATCTTATGGCCTAAATAATCATTCCAAAAGGACAAAAGCACCAGCATATTTACAAGTAGCATGCCAGCATAATGGTGCCGTATGAGCATTTCTTAAAAAGAAGGGCTACAATTTGTGATCAGATTACCACTGTCAGAGGCCAGCTTTGCCTCACCAAGCTTTATTTCATTTCCGGGGATATATGTGCATGGTCTCATTCACTTGATACAAAGGATAAATTATACTTTACAAGAAATGATGGTGAGGTCAGCTGAGATTTAATGGGGCTTGAACTTAGACCTATGATGTCTCAGCATATCTCCCAGAAAATGATGTAATCTTTCTATGAGGAGAGTCTGTGGCTTTTCACATGCTTCACTTGCTCCAGACCATTCCAGCGTTTTGCTGATGCTATCACTAACAACAATATGACTTGCAACAGAGAGATTGTAGCTGTTCCCAAATAGGTTATAGTTGGAACATAAGTGATCTCACCTCTATTTCTTTTTGCTAATGAGTTTGGTAATCAATTTTGTGTAGGTTGAAAAGTAAGGAAATAACACATTGGAAACGTTTTATTCATTTTATGGCATCATAGATTTAGAGCTGGGACAGACCTTGGAAACCATCTAAACCAATTATCTCATTTTAAACATAAGGAAGTGATATTCAGAGAAGTTACCTAACTTGCCCAAAGGTACACAGGTAGAAACAAAATCAGCATTCACACACAGGGCCTCTGATTCCAAAGTGAGCATTCTTTCAATTATACGACCTTTATATGTGACGAAGTGGACTATATGAATTGGTTAAATTTCCCATCAGTGGCATTCTTTGGATTCCATTTCAACATCATCATGCTCCCTCAGGAAAAAACTTACCACCAGAAAACTCATCATCAGGGAGATTACTTCAGATCTAGTACTTGCAGGTTATCAGTAGCCTCTGGCCCTTGACTGGCGCACTGGAGAGTGGAAAAAAAAACTCCTCCCAAAGCCTCCATAGAAAGAGACCTTAGAAGCCCAGGGTACTCTTCATTCTCATCTGATATATGCTTTTAATTTCATAATATCATCATCATTTGGGTACATTTCTCTCTCTCCATCCCCTAACCCTTACCCCTGCTTTTTTTTTTCTTTTTTTGTTTTCTTTTTGGTGAGGCAATTGGGGTTAAGTGACTTGTTCACGGTCAAACAGCCAGTAATTCAGGTCCGCCTGACTCCAAGGCCAGAGCTCTATCCATTGTGCCACCTACCTCCCCCAACCCCTGCTTTTTAATTTTCTTTTCCTGTGCTGTCTTCTGCTGCATGTTTAGCTTCTTGAGGTCATGGATTGTCTTTCCTTTTCTTATTTTCAACCCCAGTGCATAGCATGATGCCTGGTAAATTGTTTGTTGTTTGTCCTTCCTTCTCAAAGAGGACCGATGACATTAGGAAGATAATTTCTTCACTTTTAAGTGAATTGTATTTAAGTGAGGCAGGCCTGTGTAAAGTCATCAGCCTCACTTTCTCCTCCAGAGTCATCTGAGTCCAGTTGTAAGACATAGGTCAGGATGACTAGAGATGGCACTTGACCTTCTTAAGTTAAGGTCTTTCCCAGGTCTCAGTTTGTCTGAGGCAACACCCATTCAGTGACTTAAGGCTGGGTAAAAAATGAGGCAAAATATGGTCTACCTTGCCTACTCAAAAAAAAAAAAGTTGGCCTGGGAGAAGACCCTCTGGCCAGAACAGAAACAATTGCTATTTACACTCACTAATGCCCTGGCACATGGTAGGTGCTTAATGAATATTTATTGTACTTTATTAAATTGACTGTGTTAATAACAGGTTGAATGAAAGGGACTACTCCAGAAGGGATGTAGAGAGCTGGGCTTAGAGTCAGGAAGACCAGGGTTCAAATACTGATTTAGTCAATACCAACTAAATGATCCTAGACAATTCATTTAACCTTTCAATAGTTCTAACAGTTCTCTAAGACTGCAAGTTTCAGACACAAACCTCCATTGGTAAAGGGTTATTTTTTACTTAGGGTTTCTTGTAATGAAGAAATCACTGATTTAATAATAATAATAATTAACAACAGCAACAATGGCCAGTTAAAGACCCAGCAATACCACTATTAGGTCTATTTCTCAAGGTGATCAGATTAAAAAAAAAGAAGCCATATGTTGTAAAATATTTATAGCAGCTCTCTTTGTGGTGTCAAATAATTGGAAATTGAGGGAATGCCTATCAGTTGGGGAATGGCTAAACAAGATATGATTGTGATGGGATACTACTTTACTCTAAGAAATGATGAGTGGATTGATTTTAGAAATACATGGGAGGACTTGCATGAAATAATGAAGAGTAAAATGAGAAGAATCAAGGGAACTTTATATACAGTAATAGCAATATTGTTCGAAGAATAACTGTGAATGATGAAGCTATTTTGGATATTATAAATATTCAAATCAGCTGCAAAGGACCTATGAAGGAAGATGCTGTCCACCTCCAGAGAAATTAGAAGTATGCATTTTACATACTTGTGTGTGTATGTAATGGTGGCCTTCTCTAGTATGAGGTGGAAAAGGAGGGAAGAATACAGTTTGGAACTTAAAATGTAACAAAAAGATGAATTTAATTTAATTTAAAAATTAAAATTTAAAAAGCAGTTGCGCACAAAAAAACCACTAAGAAGATGTGGTTTCAAATCCCAACTTCCTTGCTGTAAATTGAGAGGATAAGACCCAATCTCTTTCAAAGTCACTTTAATATCAATGTCCATCATATACTCTGAGTTGTTCATATCACCTTTAAATCTATAATGCTAAATATGATTATTCTGAACTAAAAGAGATGACAGGATGTAAGTATAACATTTCTAAAGGGAATATTAGCTATCAAGATAGGAAAGAATTGGAAAGGCATAAGTGCTTCAGGGAAGGCATCATTTGACAAGCCACATCACCAAGACAGTTTTCCTATTAGTGAAGGTAGTATGATATAGTGGTATATACACTGGATTTGGACTCAAATTGCCTGATTTGGAGTCTTAGCTCTAATAACTGTTAAGGTATATGACCTTAGCATTCTACCTAACTTCCTTGAGCTTCAGTTTCCTCACATGAAAAATGGAAATGATACACAGATGCCCAACTCTCAGAGTTATTTTAAGGAAAGCATGCAAATGTGAGATCAGTTACACTTTCCCAATAGTAATTTTTCCATGATGAAATTATTTTTAATATTAGATCTTATGCATCTATACAAGTATCAAAGTAGAAAAATAAATGTTATGAAAATATTTTTTGGCCAAGGCCAAGCTGACCAGTGATTTGGCAATGCTATCAACTGGGAAATCAAGGCAGATGCTTAGGAAATAAAAGTTTGTTTTTATGGGAATGTATTTCTTTATCTTTATCCCCCCTTTTAAACTTGCATAGGGTTCTTACAATGTCAATAATAAGAACTTTGCATATATTCAAGCATATTTGAAATCACCAAGGTTAACAGCAGAAAATGTAGAACTCCCAGTTGTTGTTCTTGTTGTTATTTTGTTTTGTTTTGCTTTTGCTTATACCCAACTATATTGTTGGAAGGCACTTGTGCTTTTTTCTTTTTTTTTCATTTTAATACACAGTGTTAATTCATGTCAAACAAAACAAAATGGTTCCTAACAATGTATTAAAATTATAAAGCATTTTTTCTGATTATAAGCACCTCGTAACTGTGTAAAGTTAATTTAAGACCATATAGATAAACTCAGTGAAAATAACAAATGACTTCTACTTTATATACCAACTGGGCAGATATAAACTATATTTACAATCAAGTGTCAAACATCAGAATTTAGCTCTTTCATTGCCAAGTGGCCTTTATATACAAAGATTCCTTGAACGACCATAATAAAATTATGAGTTTGGGGCTATATTTCCCCATTAATGGTGATAGCTTTTCTCCATACTGTCTATTCTTTTTTACCTAGTCCCACGTTCTGACTAATAGTATAAGTTGTCAAGATAGGCTTAAGGGCATAGTCTGCGACCATGGAATAAAGCAAAGCTAACTGGCTAATGAGGATCCAAACCATGACTTTGACCTCATTACCACTATACTCCAAGTCTATACCACTGAACTAACCAATCACAAAATCTCAACTAATTAAAAAAATTCTGGAAATATTAGCACATTTGGACCTAGAGACTTATTCCTACCATAAATGTACACTAACCCACTTATTTAGAAAATGTCCTTTAGATTCCTTAACATCTTTTTGATGTCTGTGAAAATTCACAGCCAGACTCAGTTGCTATAGGAACCGTGAATTTCTACCCTGTCTCATCTTTAGTGTTCAGGAAGCAACTATCTGGGTAGACCATTGCTTCTGGAGACCACAGTAACCGTAGCTCCTGGACATATAACTCTATAATTGGATATCTGGGTCCATTAGTTCAGTCAGTTTTAGTATGGTATTAACGGTCAACTCTGATAACATAAATAGAAGAAGCAGAGCATAGACCCAGGTAAGAAGCCGTACCCAACTATGGCAAAATTAAGGATATTGACTAGGTGGTGAATGAGAAACCAGGTAAAGAATCAAGATTCCAGGAAGACACATGAATCACTAAAGGAGAAAAGCAGGCAGGCAGAAAGCAGAGCATACAAAGCCACTCAAGGTCACAGAAAAATGTATTGGTCAGAAACCAATTAGGTGAGAGTCAAGAGAATCCAATACTGAAATATTTCATAAAATAGATGAGCAAAAGACCAATTGGGAATCAGAAGATCCAAGGAAATCAGAGAGGCAAAATAGGAAGAACAGATGCAAACATCAAGAAGACTCATTTGGAGACAAACTTTTGCTTAAATTATGAAACAAATTACCTAGTCTGGCTTAGAAAAGAAGCAATCACAATGCCCAACTACCCAGATGAATAGATGCTTATCACACCTGGAAGATATGAATAGTAGGAAACTAGGTAGTATATCAAGTTATCTTTGTTTAATGTAAAACTTGGTTCTGCAAAAGAAAAAAAATGGCATGGTTAATATCTTCAAGTAATTTAGTTTGTACTGGGGCAAAATGGCATATATAGAGAAAAACAAAACATACAACATTGAGTGAATGGGATAAAGAGACCAAGTCACACTACTTTAAGTGGGAGGGAAAGAATCTTTCAAAAAGAGGAAGAAGAAGGGAAACCAAGGAAGTCTACATGGAGGAGCTAGTATTTGAGTTGAGCCTTGAAGGATGAATGACTTCAGAATAGCAGAGAGTAAGAGGGAATATGTTTGAAGCATATGGAATAGTTAGTGTAAATTCAGTGATGAAAGATGTGATACTATGGTACAGGAACAGCTTTCAATGTAAGCACAATGTGGAAAGGAGGGAGTGATATTAATAAAGTCTGGAAAGTCAGAAGTTAGAGAAAGATCGTGGAGAGCCTCAAATTCCATATAGAGATAGACAGAGACAGAGACAGAGATGATAGAGGTACAGATGAAGACAGAAATAGAGATGAAGATAGATGTTGACATGGACATGACATAGATGTAAATATAAAGATAAATATGGTTACAAATATTTCCTAGGGAATCACAAAAGGTTCTTGAACAAAGGGGTGATGTTATAGTCAGACCTATATCTTACAAAAAATATTTTGGCAACCATATGAAGGATGAATTTGTGAGGAGAAAAGATTGGCAATAGGTAAACAAATTAGGAGGACATTGCAATAATCTAGGTGAAAGATGATGAGGGTATGAACTAAAGTAGTGACCAAATCACATAAAAAATAAGCAGATGAAACAAAACATTAGGAGTTAGAATTTTCTGGACATGGCAACTGAATGAGAAGAAAAGGATCAGGAAGACTAAAAGATGATGGGGCAGCTAGGTGGCGCAGTGGATAGAGCACCAGCCCTGAAGTCAGGAGAACCTGAGTTCAAATCCAGCCTCAGAGCAAACACTTGACACTTACTAGCTGTGTGACCCTGGGCAAGTCACTTTACCCTAGTTACCTAAATAAATAAATAAAAGAATAAAAGATGACTCCAAGATTTTTAACAGAAGTGATGGGGAAGATGGGCATTTTTTCAATGGTAATAGAGAAATCAGTCTGTCAATAAACATGTATTAAGTGATGACTAAGTTTCAAGCACTGTGTTAAGTTCTGGGGATACAAAGAAAAGATGAAAATAGTACTTGCTCTCAAGAGGCTCACATGCAAAAATGTACAAATAAGTGTGTGTAGTACACACACGCATACACATGTGTATATGGGTGTGTGAAAAAAATGGAGATAATTAACAGAGGAAAAATACTAGCATTAAGAGGTATTAGGAAAAGCTTTTTTTGTAGAAGGTACAATTTTAGCGGAGACTTGAAGGAAGCCGGGAGGCAAAGATAAGGAATGGGAGTGGAAATCTTTGAGGTTAGGAGACACACAATCTCTTGTCTGAAGAACAACATGGAGGACACTAGATAGAAAAGTACATGAGAGTTGGATATGTACAACATGTTAGAAGACTGGAAAGGCAGGAAGGGGCCATGTTATGAAGAGCTTTCAAAGCTAAACAAAGGATTTTCAATCTGATGCTGGAAGTAAAAAGGAGTCACAGGAATTTTTTGAATAGGAGAATTATGTGGTCAGTCCTGGGCTTTAGGGAAATCAATTTAACATCTGAATGTAGGATGCACTAGATTGGGGAAAGGTTTGAGTTAGGAAGATGAAACAGAAAATTTAAACAATATGGATGATGAGTTTTATTTTAGAAATGTTGAGTGTGAGGCCTAGATTTAGAGATCTAGGATTCAATCAGTAATGAATGCCTAGAATTTAGGATATATTGGGGTTGATGTTATAGATTACAGAGCTATCAATATAAAAATGAAATCTGAACCCATCAGAGCAAATGAAATCTCTTAGAGAGAATACACACACACACACACACACACACACACAAAACAGAGAGAGAGAGAGAGAGAGAGAGAGAGAGAGAGAGAGAGAGAGAGAGAGAGAGAGAGGGGGAAATGGCCTAAATCAGAGCCCAGGAGCACATCTATGCTTCAAGATTGGAGATGAATGGTGAACCAGCAAAGGAGATGGAGAAGAAAACAGATAAACACAGAAAAGTGTCAGGACAAAAAATATGAGAAATTAGTGAACAGAGAAGTTGAATAAGAAAAGTGAAGGTTCATCTCAATCTCTGAAATTGGAGTTATGGCCAAGTGAGATTTTTATGTGTGGAGTAGAGTAGATGAGTATCTATATATCTATCTATAGCTATAGCTATAACTATATGTATACTTCATCATTTATAGCAATATTGCCTATATTTCTATCTCTATATATGTATGTGTATATATATGTATATATGTGTGTATGTGTGTGTGTGCGTGTGTGTGTATGTATATGTATGTGCGCATGTGTATTGTTCTGTCCTTCAGTCATATCTGACTCTTCATGACCCCATGGATCATGTTGTTTGTGGGATTTTCTTGATAAAGAGACTGGAGTGGTTAGCCATTTCCTTTTACAGTGGATTGTCAAACAGAGTTTAAGTGTCTGAGGCTGGATTTGAACTCAGATTTTCCTGGCTCCAGGCCAGCATTCTATCCAGTGACCTGCCTAGATGCTTAAATAGATAGATAGACAGATAGTCTGGACCATGAGAGGTACTTAATCAAAGTATGTTGATTGATTGATTGACAGTATATTTTTAAATTAATTATACAGTCATAACTCTGAAGGGAATGAAGTTTAAAATAGGAGTAGTGGGGATAATTAGAAGAAAAAGCAGTCAAAAAGAGAGGAGGATCATAGTGGAGATTAAAAACGTGTTCAGGCGAAGTTAGGTAATAAAAAATGTAGAAGCGAGACTGTTCAGAAAGATTTAAGAACATGAAAAAGTAGCATTTTAAGCTAATGGGAAGATATAAGATATAACTACCACTGTGTATGGTTGCTAATTTAGAGTGAAAATGGAAGCTCTGGGAATTAAGGTTAGTGAACAAACTGTCTAAAGTTTTTGAACAATTAAGTCAAGATTGGCATAACCAAGAATTAGGGTGAGGATTGATGTGGAAAGGATGGCTATGATCCATTTATTGAATTTACTGAGAAAATGCTCATGGCCTAACTTTTGATATATATTGCTAGAACTTGTACTCCTTTAGCATAGCATTTTGGAAACCAAGTTCAATTCATACCAAGATTTGGGATCAAATTAGGATTTATCTGGAGGATTTGGAGAATAGAAAATGTAGAAGATGTTAATTTGCATGGAAGCCATACACAAATTGTGCACTTAGGTTTTTGTTGCATATGTTTTTTTGTTTGTTTTTGTTGGTAAATTGCACAAATGAAATAGGGCAATTCAGCTAGAAAGTAGTTCATGTGGAAAAAAAAAAGAAAGAAACACCAAGGGTATTTTTTTGACTATAAGCTTAATATAAGCCAATCCTGTAATGTGACTGCTTAAAAAATAACCCCCAAAAATGAAATATTAGGCCATAGTCATTCATTCAAAACAAAAAAGAATTGAGTGTTTCCTATAGTGAAAAGCAATGTGGTAAGCACTGAAGGGGATACAAAGACAAATTCAACACAGTATGACTTCCCTAAAGGAGGTTACAATCTAGTAGGGGGCTAAGACAAATCGATGGTCTCTTAATTATTCTCCCTGTTTCCATCTTTCATTCAATTGTACTAGGCAGATGTGATGTGTCCCAATAAAGTACTATAGGAATTCAGAGAAAAGAAAGTGCATTGCGTGGTAGGCATCAGGAAAAACTTTCTGAAAGTATATTTTTATAAGTAGAATTTTAAAGAATTTCAAATATGGGACAGGGTAAGGAGGCCATTCCAGTTGGATGAAGGCAAATTTTAACTTCATATAAACACCTTACAGAGGCAAGGAAGGAAACTTTGGTTGTGATAGTTAAAAGGAAAGTTCATGACCAAAAAAGGGATAGAGAATATCACAAAAGACAAAATTAGTGATTCTAGTTACATCAAAATAGAAAAGTTTTCTTTCTTTCTGCACAAAGCCAATAAAAACTAGAAGTGAAATCATTTGCTGCAGGAAAATATTTGTATTAAGTTTATCTGATAAAGTTCTCATATCTAAGACATGTTAGGAATTAATTCAAGTATATAAAAATCTAAGCTATTTTCCCATAAATAAGTAGTCAAAAATATGAACAGGCAATTCTCAAAGGAAGAGATCAAAGCTAGCAAGAACCATATTACAAATGCTTCAAATCACAGAGATAAAATTCAAATTAAAAAAATACTGAGGCTCCATCTTGTATCAATCAGCTTAGTAAAGATGGCAAAAACAACCAAAAATGACAATATTGGAGTAGCTGAGGGAAAATAGACATACAAGTGTACTCTTGGAAGAGTTATGAAATGATTCAGGCATTCTGGTGTGCAATTTAGAATTATGTCTAAAAAGTGACTAACTGTACATATCTCCTGACCCAGATATAACAGTGGGCATACACCCCAAAGAGTCAAAGAAAGAGGAAAAGGACCAATATGTACAAAATTATTAATTGCAGCTAATTCTAAAAATGGAAATTAAGTGTGTAACTATTAATTGGAAAATATCTGAACATATGTACACGAATAGAATGTAATATTATTGATAAGATACAAAAGTTTACAAAGAAACTTAGATCTCTATGATTTGATGCATAGTTTAGTGGCCAGAACAAATTATACAATAACAGCAACACTGTGAGGGGGAAAAAAACTTTGAAAGTCTTAAGAAATCTGGTTAATGTAATAAAAAACAGTAGGGTTACAGTGGATGAATAATGAAGCATCCTACCCACCTTCTGATAGGTTATAGAGTCGAGGTACAGAATGAAGCATATTTTTGATAGATTAAATGTGGAAATGTGTTTGTCTTCGCTACAGATTTATTGTAAGTATTTTTCTTTTTTTTTTAATTTGGGTGTTGGGGGAGAAAGGAGAAAGTAATAACATCAAAAATAATCATTTAAATTTGATACATGGAAGAAATTCAAAACCAAAACGAGCTGTCTCATTTTGTGGAGGGTCACCCTTAAAACTTACTTCTTGCAAAGTCTGTAGGTTCAGTGTGCTGAAATGAAGTTTCTTCTTTATTTATGAGTTTTACTAGATGGCCTTTTGGATCTCTTGTACCACTAATATAATGAATTCTGACATTCTAGGAATTCAGAACCGAAGGAGGAGAAATACTGTTTTGAACACAAGAAGCTGTTGACATAAGCAGTGGTGAAATAAGTTTACACTCAGGTCCACTGATTAAACTAGTAAGTCATTTATGAGCAACATAAGCATAAGCAAATCAATTGCTTTGTTATTTTTTTCTTTCAAAGAGTGAGTCTGTGAATGCTTTATATATAACTCAAATGCTCAAATGAATCTATAAGATCACCAGTTTAGGAATTCCCACCAATGATGTTAGCACAGTGCCTAGCACAAAGTAGGCCATAATAAATATTGATTGACTGATACCAGATTGCAACCCATCAGTGCCTGCATGAAAAAAAAATAACATAGAGGATCCACCCCTCTTGAAGGCCTTCCTCACTTTCTCCTGACATCATGAGATTATTTTGGTTATCCACTTTTCCTCTCTTCCTGTCTTATTTTTCCTTAGATTGATTATGTGTTTAATTTGTTTATACCAATAGATAGTAAGTTCCTTGAGAGTAGGGAGTCTGCCAGCTGACAGTCAATAAAAAATTTATTAAGTGCATCTTACAGGACAGCCCTTGCTAAACACTAGCAATGCCAAAAAAAAAATTGCAAAACCAGTTCCTCTCCTCAAAAATTTCACATTCTAATAGGAGAGACAACATATAGATTAATAGGCACATTGAAAAGAGAAAAAGAGTACATAGAAAGTAATATCAGAGGAGTTTCACTTGCAGCAGGGGAACTGGGAAAGGTCTTTTTGTAGAAAGTAACATTTTAGTTGAGTATTGAAGAAATAAGGGAAAACTAAGAGGCAGAGATAAATGGATAGAGCTTTCAGGGCAAAGACAGCTAGGGCAAAGGAACAAAGATTGAAGATGTAATGTTGTATTAGAGGAGCAGAAAGGAAGCTTTTGGCTATATCATAAAGGGCAAGGATAGAAGCAAAATGAAAGAAAGCTGGAAAGGTAAAGAGAGGCCAGTTAGTGTAGTAAATCACTAAGTATAAATGCTAAACAGAAGCATTTCTATCAGAACCTAAAGATAATAAGAAACAACTGTAATTTATTGAATAGGGGTATTAGGTGAAATAATTGCACCTACAAATCAGAAAAATTAATTTGGCAACTAAGTGGATTAATGTTAGGAGACACTTCAGACCTGGCAATGAATTAGAAAATTTTTGTTGTTGTCTAAGCAATAAGTAATGAAAGCTTAAACTAGGGTGAAAATTGCGTGAGTAGAGAAAGGAAAACTACACTGGAGATATTATGAAGGTAGAAATGGGCAAAGTAAATTGAATAAATGGTATGAGTGAGTGTGAATTATTAAGGATAACACCAAGATGGTAAGTCTGGGTAACTGAGAGTACCTTGTTGTCCTTAATAGTAATAGAGACAATGAAAATAGGAAAGGATTAAGAGAAAAAATCTTGAGTTTTGTTTTGGATATGTTGAATTTTATATAGCTATATAACATTCAATTTAAAGGAAATTGATGTCATAGGACTAGAGCTCAGGAGAGATAATTAGGCTGGATATATAAATTTAAGAATCAAATTTGTATAGAGATGATGATTGAGCCTATAGGAGCTGATGAGTGAGTTCATCAAGTGACATAGTAAAATGTGAAAAGACAAGGGCTTCCAGAGTCTTAGGGGATATTCACAGTAGTAGGAATGACATAGGTGAAAAACTAGCAAAAGATATTGAGAAATGCTAAGATAGATAGGAAGAGAACCAGAAGAGAGCAACATCACAAAGTCCTAGAGGAGAATGAATATACAAGAGAAGATATTCAATAGTGTCAAATGCTGCAGAGAGATCCAGAAGGATGAAGTCTGAGAAAAGAAACTTAGGAAGACAGATTTCAAGAAGTTTAGAGGAGAGTGAGAGGAGGGGAAGTAGAGACATCAAGTGATGATGGCTTTCTCAAGGAGTTTAGCTGAGACTGGTAGAAGAGACCTAGGATTATAGCATAAAACATACAATGATGGTAGAATCTAGTGGAATTTTAAGAATAGGTGAGATGGAGGCAGGTAATCTGTAGGTAGGAAAGATGGAGGATATCTAGGTGTAGATAGAGATTTGAAAACTGTGGAAAGGGGTTGTGAGGCAGTCTGTGGAAGGAAATGGGAAGGTCTAGAACAGGGGTGGGAAACCTGCAGCCTGAAGGCCATATGTGGTCTTCTAGGTCCTCAAGTGTGGCAGTTTGACTGAATCAATATTTTACAGAACATTTTTGTTTATTTTTTATATTTTTATTTTATTTTTAAAATGAGTATATCTAAAATACCAAAGAATAAAATAAGTTTCAATGAAATAATCTTCCCAGATTGACTGGCACACTTACATTAGTAAGCCATAAGGGCTAAATTGACAGCTGCTATGCTCATGATTTAATTCTAACTTCCCCTGCCTGACTGATGCTACTACTGTACAAGGCTGGTTGGTGAGAGTTTATGGGGGTTGATCACACCAAGCTGTTTTCAGCTTCTGACAATGGTGCACTGTATTTCTGTTTGAAGTGAAATTCATGAATAGTTGCACAGCTCAAAAGTATTTTTTTTAAATTATGTCTGCTTAACAGCACATCATGTTAAAGAAGACCAAGAGAACACTGAAGAAAGAACACAGATTTTTAATGAGTATTGGGAATTGCAATATTATCTTGTTTCTGCTAAAGATAAGATGATTTGCTTGCTCTGTGATACTGCAATATCAACGTTCAAGAAATTCAATGCTCATCAGCATTATAACACTCATAAGGACCACACATATTCCAAATTGGAGGGTGAGGTGCAAAAGGTTGTATTACAAAAACTAAAAGATGAAAAGCAAAAGCAAAGACAATTCTTTCAAGCAGGAATAAGACCTGGAAATAATGAAGCTTATACATTCAGTGAAAAAGGGAAGCCATTCACTGATGTAGAAATTGTGAAAGAATGTTTTGTCAAAGTTGTAGAATGCTTAGAACCCAGTAACATTTTAAAGTACAAACAACTGCCTCTTTCAAAGAGAACCATGACTGATCAGCAGCATGAATTAGCCTTCAACTTAACAGAACAACTTCATGCAGTACTTCAAAAAGAAAATATATGTTATTCAATCGCTTTGGATGAATCAACTGATACTACTGACTCCACAGGTTTTATACAACATTTGGGTCCTAACAGAAGATTTTCTTTGCTACAAAGAGTTACTTGCTTTGGAAACTTCTGTGAAGAGAACACAGGGAATTGATATCTTCAACAATTTTCAAGATAAATGTCATGAAGTTGGACTGAATTTGGTAAATTTAGTGAGTGTGTGTACAGATGGTGCACATTCCATGACAGGAAAATGTGAAGGGCTTATGGCACAGACAAAGAAAGTATTAACTGATCCAGATGTCATTTCTTTTCATCTTGAATCTTGCATCACAAAATCTCTGTGCTAAAGCTACTATTTTAAGTGACACTTTTCAACAAGTTATAAGTATTGTTGCCTATATTCAAGCAAATGCAACACAGCATCATCAGTTTTGTAACATGCTAAAGTTGAATGATAAGGTATTCAGTGTGGATTTGCCTTATCATTCTAAAGTGCATTGGCTGTCACAGGAACAGGTGTTAGCCAAAATTTTATCTCAGCAAAAATATATTTAAATTTATGAAGAAGAGAATCAGCAAAGTGAATTATTGAAAGAAGATTTCTATAGGAATCCTGCATTTCTATGTGATATCATGTCTTGAATGTTTCTTTGAGAGGTAAAATAAATCTATTTATGATATGTAGCAAAAAAAATCCAAGCATTTTGAAAAAAATATAGCTTTTTTCAAAGCAATTCTTCTTCAAAAGGAAATTTGAAAAGACAATTTTCCCCAGTTAGCAAAGGTCACTGATGAGCAGGATGGCATATTTGAATTATTTGAAGAATATGCAGCTGTTATAGACCTATTAGTCAGAGAATACAATGAAAGGTTCAATGACTTTGAGAATCATGATATCACACTCAAATTAGCATTTCAGCTTCACCTAGTTGATATTGCCAGGGCACCTAAAGAACTGCAGATGGAATTTTCAAAATATCACTCCTGGATCTATTTTCTAGGTCAGTATTTCACATTGTCTTCTATTTTTTCATTCTTTTGGACCCAAAGAAGGCCAAAACATACAACTAGAAGAAGACAACAAAGTCAAAGCTCTTACAATTCAAAGCCTCCAAGAAAAATATGAATCAGTCCCAAGCCATAGAAGAACTCAAAAAGGATTTTGAGAAGCAAGTAAGAGAAGTAGAGGAAAAACTGGGAAGAGAAATGAGAATGAAACAAGAAAATCATGAAAAACAAGTCAACAGCTTGCTAAAGGAGACCCGAAAAAATGCTGAAGAAAATAACACCTTAAAAAATAGACTAACCCAAATGGCAAAAGAGGTCCAAAAAGCCAATGAAGAGAAAAAGCCCTTAAAAAGTAAAATTGGCCAAATCATAAAGGAAGTCCAAAAGCTCCCTGAAGAAAATAATTCCTTAAAAAGTAGAAGGGAGCAAATGAAAGCTAATGACTTTATAAGAAATCAAGAAATTATAAAACAAAACCAAAAGAATGAAAAAATAGAAAACAATGTGAAATATTTCATTGGAAAAACAACTGACATAGAAAATAGATCCATAAGAGATAATTTGAAAATTATTGGGCCTGAAAGCCATGATCAAAAAAAAAAAAAAGAGCCTATACATCATCTTTTAAGAAATTATCAAGGAAAACTGCCCTGATATTCTAGAACCAGAGGGTAAATGGAAATGGAAAGAATCTACCAATTCACTACCTCCTGAGATTCCCAAAGGAAAATTCCAAGGAATATTATGGCCAAATTTCAAAGTTCCCAGGTCACGGAGAAAATATTGCAAGCAGCCAGAAAGAAACAATCCAAGTATTGTGGAAACGCAATCAGGATAACACAAGATTTAGCAGCTTCTATATTAAAGGTTCAGAGGGCTTATAATATGATATTTTAGGGTCAAAGGAGCTAGGATTACAACCAAGAATCACCTACCCAACAAAACGGAGTATCATCCTTCAGAGGAAAAAATGAATATTCAGTGAAATAGAGGACTTTCAAGCATTCTTGATGAAAAGACCAGAACTGAATAGAAAATTTGACTTTCAAAAACAAGGCTCAAGAGAAGCATGAAAAGGTAAACAGGAAAGAGAAATCATAAGTAACTTATTAAAGTTGGACTCTTTATGTTCTTACATGGAAAGATGATATTTGTAACTCATGAGACCTTTCTCAGTATTAGGGTACTTGTAGGCAATGTATATAGACAGAGGGCACAGAGGAAGTTGAATATGAAGGGATGATATCTAAAAAAATAAAATTAAGGGGTGAGAGGGTTGTACTAGGAGAAAGGGAGAAGTAAAATGGTGTAAATTATCTCACATAAAAGAGGGAAGAAAAAACTTTTACCATGTAAGGGAAGAAGGAGGAGGTGAGAGAAAATAAATGAATCTTACTGTCATCAGATTTGGCTTAAGGAGGGAATAACATACACACTCAGTTGTTTATGAAAATCTATCTTACCCTACAGGAAAACAGGGGAAAGGGGATAAGAGAGTGGGGAGATGATAGAAGGGAAGGCAGATTGGGGGAGGGGGTAATCAGAAGCAAACACTTCTGAGAAGGAACAGGGTCAAAAAAGAGAATACAATAAATGAGGGGAGGGATAGGATGAATGGAAATGTAATTAGTTTTCCATAGCATAACTACTATGGAAGTGTTTTGCATGAGTATACAAGTATAACCTGTATTGAGTTGCTTGCCTTCTCAATGAGGGTGGGTGGGGAGGGAGGAAGGGAGAAAATTTTGACAGAAAAGCAATTTTTATTTCAGTTAATTATGTCTACATTTTAAGCATGGAACTTCAAAGCAACTAAGGTACCTACTGCCACCTGGGGATAGAAAAAAAATCTAACTCTAGGACCAACTATTTTGAGTGGTGAATGAATATCTCAAAATTAAGTCTGAAAACATAAACATATAACATAGATATGTTATAAAAATAAAATTATTTTTCTTAATACCAATAGAAAAAAAACTCATTATTTTACTGACATTTATCCTTCAATCTGCTATTATTTTGCAAGACTTTTTTTTGATAAAGAAAATTGACAATTGAAAAAAGCCTACATTAAAATTGGAAACTTCATGGAATAATTTTATGGCAATAAGATATGTGACACTAAGATTCATTTTCATGGAACAATTTTAGGATAAATTAAAAGTTGTTGAGTTAGTTCATGAAAAAATAGAATATTTTGTTCATTTTGTGTTTTTTTGGATTATTGTTATCACATAACTTTTTTTCTTTATATTTTCAAAACTGTAAACCTAGGAGAATAATCAACTTGCAAGTATTACAGATTAAATAAATTTGACAGCCAACTTTGGCCAACAGGCCAAATATTGTCCACCTCTTGTTTATTTAAAGCATTAAATGAGTATTGAATTTCCCAGAAGAGACTGTGAATGTAGGTATGATAACAACAGACAGGTCATAGCTAAACACATGGGCCATTAAACATGTAGTAGTTATGTCAGACATAAATAAACCTGGCCTAACAATGAGTAAAAATAAATAAAAGTGCTACAAGGAACTCAAATATTTGACATAGTATCGTAATTCTTTCAATCTATAATGAATGTAAAATTTTCCACTCATTCAATTCTGATTCAAGTATCTTTCACTGTATCTCAAAATGCACAAAACTTTCTTCAAGAAACATTACACTTAGAAGTAGCGCCACACTTAGGAATAAACAAAGTGATTGTCTATGTATGTGATTTGAAGGACGTGACTGTTTTATTTTTTTTACCAAAACTATCTCCTTACTCACTTGCCAGGCAGTTCTTACTGCTTGAGAATCTAACATGACCAAATCACTAATGGAGAATTTGAAGGGTTTCTTTTTACCTTAATAATTTGTTACACATGCATAATATCAGTCAGTCAATAAACATTTATTAAGTGTCTCCTGTGTTCCAGGCACTATAGTAAATTCTTGAGATACAAAGAAAGATAAACGGCAGTCACTGCTCTCAAGGAATTGCTTGCAATCTAATTGGGGATACAATATGTAAAGGATACATATAACATATAAAAGATAAATTTGAATTAACCAACAGAGGGAAGTCATTATAATTAAGGGAAATTTGAAATGACTCCCTTTAACAGGTGAGATTTTTTAATTTTTTTGCTAGGCAGTGGGATTAAGTGACCTACCAAGGGTCACACAGCTAGTAAGTGTCAAGTGTTTGAGGCCAGATTTGAACTTAGGTCCTCTTGACTCCAGGGTCGGTGTTCTATCCATTGTGCCACCTAGTTGCCCTGACAGGTGAGATTTTATATGGGACTTGAAGTAAGCTAGTGAGTGCAGGACAGAAAGATAAGGAAGGAGATAAGGAGATAAGAACTGAGAGACAGCCAAATCAGAGTTAGGGGGTGGAGTGTCTTTTGTAAGAAACAACAAGAAGACAGGTATCACTACATTGCAGAGTAGTAGTGACATGATAGGGAGGGGAGCCAGTATAAATTGGAAAGACTAAAATGGCAAGATGGGGGACAGGCTATTAAGGGCTTTGAATAAGAGAGTATTTTTATGTTCTATCCTGGAGGTGAGAGAAAGAGTCACTAGAGATTAATGAGAAGGGAGGAGTTATGATGGAATAAAGTAACCAAGTGTATCCATCCAGGCAATGATTTATTTGTTCATGCATAGTTGCAAAAACAAACTGAATTCAAGGCCATTGATCAAACTACTTAGAAGGATCATCATGAACTAATGTGAGAGAGGAGATTTAGATGTCACCAACGTAACCAAGAAAACTCAGCAAATATACATCAAGTCTCCTTGTAACCTAGAAACCAACTCCCAATGTCCATTTAATCAGAGCATTTCATCTTGAGTCCCAGAAGTCCCAGGTAGTAGTATGGTCCCTGGAAACATCTTCCCTTGGACATTCGACAGTAGGTCTTGCTCTGAAGGAGGCTACTCCTACTACATTCATTTCTGCAGTTCCAAGTCACTTGCAAATATTCCTAGATAATTCTGCTAGAGTATTCCAGTAATAAAACTCAATAATACCTAAAATTGCTTTTCCATTAACCAGTTCATGTGATGAAAACTAACTCAAGCCTTATGGATCTAATTCTATTAACAACAGAAATATAAGAAGAACACAAAATTAGGAATCCATAATTTGCCTGAAAATTCAGAGAATTCCAGTTTTACATATCACTTGTTTCTATCTTTAACTAAGCCCCATATCTGATATGAGCACTGCCACTAATAGGCTAAAAGAAAAATCTTAAAAAAGAATCCACAAGGGCCTGAATTTGAAAATGAGCCATTTTGTCTCTTAAAATTAGCAGACACTTCATAATAGGAAAATAATTTCACTTTTTTTTTACAACTATCAATGAAATTATATATGTAAAATCCAGTTCTTAGAATTTGTTACTAACACATATTCAAGCCTTGTACATCCCATTAGAAACCAATTATATATGTGTGAATGTATATGTACATATATGTGTGTGTGGGTGTGCATGAAGGTAGGCATGTACACATATATATGTGTGTGTGCATGTATGTATGTACACACACACCTATATATATACATTTTTTGTCTCATTTTCCCCTTTTGAGGATATTATCCTTACATCACTCTGAAAGAATGGAATACTTCAAGGACCTAAGCTTGCATATGAATATATAACTATTAGCAAGTAGATGACAAGCCCAAGAACTCATTTACCTAGTTGCTTAGGATATGGAATTGACTACAAATTCAGATTGAAAACATTAAGATTTTTCATAGTTACATCCTATTATAGTAATTCAGAGGTGTTTTAATACTAATTTATTAATTAATAGATTTAGTATTACAACAAAACTTCCCTTGTTTACTTGTTCTAATCATAGAACTTTGATATAAAAGGATAAAAGGGGGGGGAACATAGTTACAATAATATCAAGACTGTCCCCTCAAGGGGACTGGCTGACCTGACATAAGCCATAACAGGAGAAAAAAAAATCCCTTAGCTCTGTTTGACACCAGACAAGAGTCACAGTTAACAGTGAACCATTGAGCAAAGTTCAACATTTATTCACAGGGTATCAAAAGGCAGGGATAGAATGAAACAGGTGGGAAATTTCCTTGTTTGGAAAGGAAATATCAGCACAGAAACATGAGTCAAGAGGATCCTACCTTAGGATACACCAAGCCCTAAACTTTTCCACACACAGACATCCACCTGTAGCAGTTTTCACATTGCACTATCATTGAGCAACACATGGCATTCCCTTTGAATGGTGGATTATTGGCCTAATGATAATCCAGACAATCATACCTCAAATCAAAACTTAGAAGAGTATCAATTACAATGCTGCAAGATTCTACCTCAAATGGCAAAATTTCACTAATCACAGTTTAGGATGAGGTTATTATTATTCTCATGTTTTAATAATGAGCAAATATGACATTTTACTTATTCTTAAATAAAATTTAGAATAACCACATTCTAAACATATACAGTGAATATTTGTTAGTTGACTCAAAAACCCCAGAAAAATGCTGACTATAGTAAGGCTCCAATCTGTATTGCCTATTTACTTCTAATACAAGACTGAAATCTTTGAATCTAATAACTATTGTTACTAAATTGGTTCAAAGGTACAACTCTGATACATACTATTTACTAACAGATACAATTTCCTAATTTTCATGAATCATAGCCAAATAATCTCAGATGAAGCTTACCTTTTACTACAGGCATATGCAAACTTACAAGCTTCCACACTTTGGCTTGAGCTAGTACTTTAGAATTTTATCACATGCTATCAGCAGGACTGATAAGATATTATAACCTCACAAAAGTATAAAGTCCTAAGGAATCTCACAGTTAAGCACAACTAAAAAAGGACTTTTCTACTTTTCTCTCAACAGTAACTTATTACTTCAAAGCAAATGTGCACCATTATTTAACTATGTGACTCTGGGCAAGTAACTTAACCCTGTTTGCCTCAGTTTCTTCATCTGTAAAATGAGCTGGAGAAGGAAATGATAAACCACTTTAGTATCTTTGCCAAGAAGACCTCGAAAGTGGTCACAAAGAGTTAGATTAGACTGAAAAATGACTAAAAAACAACTTTTCTAACATCTCTGAAACAATAATTTCTCAAATTTCACAATATAAGAAAATTTTTAGAAACAAAACAATATCATAGATGATATCATGTATTTAAATAATGAAATATACTTATTACCAGGTGGTGACACCAATTCAAGTGAATGAAATTCTAAATTATCTTGCATAGAAAATCATTCAATTGATCAATTTTGGCATTCTACGTTAATCACATCTAAAACCCAGTATAGAGCAATCTAATATGGAGTAATTACATACAATTAAAGAAAAAATAATAATAAGAGTTAACATTTATATAGTTCTTATAATAGGCCAGGCCTTTGTCCAATCTATGAATGTTTTATACAAATCCCTGTTCTGCTCCTGGCATTTCTTCTGGAGTTGTTGGGCAGCAAAAGCCATATCAACAGCTCCTTGGCCTTTTCTGAAGCCACATTGTCCCTCAGGTTGATGATCATCTTCCAGCTGAAGGATTAGCCTATTAAGGAGAACTCTGGTAACAATATTGACAGCAATAACTAAGAGAAAGTCCCCCCATGATTGTCACAGAACAATCTATTTCCTTTACCTTTTTAGAGATGGACAATGGAGGCATCCTTGAACTCCTGGGGGATAACCTCTCCTTGCCATACAACCTAGAAAATTTCAGTCAGCTTTTGTATGAGCAATGGACCCCCTACTTCTAAATCTCAGTTAGTATAGGATCAGCACCAGGTGCTTTGTTAAATTAAAGGAGCCTAATGGTATTCAAAACCTCTTCTTTGGTTGGAACTTCAGCTAGAAAAGGATTTACTTCAAGCTGAGGTAAATATTGTCAGTGGTTTCAGCACTGATTGATGATGGTCTGTTGGGAACATTATGGAAACGTTCAGCCCACTTCTTTAGGATCATACCCTTATCACTAATCAATGTGACTCTATCAGCACTGAGTTGTTGAGGTGCACCATAGGTTTTGACCCATAAATAGCCTTCAGGGCATCATAAAAGTGCTTAGGATTGTTACTACCAGCATAAAACTGAATTTCATCTGCCTTCTTACTAAGCTAAGAATCCTGCATCTCTCTAAGTTTCACTGTACTTTACTTTTGGTAGACTCAAATGCTGCCTGCATAGAGATGGATGAACTATCCTGCTGGATAATCCTGTGCAGTTCTAATTTTTCATTTAGCAGCTTCTGAATATCCCCATCATTCTCACCAAACCAGTCTTGATGTTTGTGAGTGTTCTGACTCAGATGAGCAAATGCTGTTTTATACACCCAATCTCTGAAAGTTGCCCACTTCTTTTCTGCTCCACTGTTGCCAACTATATTTTAGCTCTACTTTCTCTCCAAGTTAGCAAACAAACTTCTAAAAGAAGCACTCTAATCTGTTGACATTAATTCTTCAAGTAGTCATTTTGCCCTGGGGCCTCAGCTTTTGATGAATGCAAATATTTAGTTTGGAAAGGATAAGTCTATGATCAGGCCTGCACTTTGCACCACACATTGCTTTGTCACTCTCACATCCTGTCCTTCTCTTCTTCTTGCAATCACATAGTCTGTTCAACACCAATGTTTGCTGTGAGGTTGCATCCATGAAGTTTTATTGCATTTAGGTAAACAGAAGACAGTGTTGGTGATGAGAAACTCATGAGATGCACAATCTTCTGTATTAAGTGACCACTACTGTTGCTGTTTCCAACTCCATTCCTCCCTTGGACTCCCTACCAAATCTGGTAGCATTAAGGTCACCCAGAATTATAAGCTTGTCCTCTTTTGGCACATCGATGATAAGGGTATTCAGGTCTTCTAAAATTTTTATTTGATCTAAGCAGGGTTCATCATGGTGGTGTGGCACTTTCCTGTAAATGGCAATCACATTGGCATGAGCCTGTCATTTATTCCTTTTGGTAGGCACAAAAGCTTATTGACTAGATTAGTTTTCATTGCAAAACATATGCCAGCTTCGTGGCACTCCCCTTCACTGTGGCCACTCCAGAAAAACATGGATCCTGCTCTGACTTCTGTAAAATGGCCTTCATTTGCCAGCCTTGTTTCATTCAGGCCTGTATTTAGATATACCTGTTGAGTTCTCTTGAAACAAGAGCTGTTTGTCTTTCAAATCTACTGGATTTTGTGTCGTCTGTAAGTGTGTGCACATTCCATGTGCCCATGGTGAGTGGAATCATCTTTGCAGACATATTTGTACTTTTTTTTTCATTTTTCAACCGCAATTCACAATTATGTGATCCTTCCAACAACCCTGGGAGGTGCGTGTTATTATTATTCTCCTTAAATATTAGGAAACTGAAGTAAACGGAAGTGAAATAAATTACTTAAAGTTACATAGATAATAAATTTCTGGGACAAGATTTTAACTCAGGTCTTCTTGACCCATGCATTTTCTAGCATATTGCTTTAATACTAGATAGGAAATATGATTTGTATTAAGTTCTGATTTACCACAATTACCCTTAAAGGAGAACATCTTTGTAGAAATTTGACCACACTATATTTAAGTTTCAGAACAAAATTTCAACTAAACAAAATGTGGATTTATAATCACTAATAGTAACATTTAAATCTCAATTTTCCCAAGGACCTGCTATTTTCAATTAACTCATGCTCAAAAAATTCATGGTAGCACTACTAGTTCTCAATAACTTTTAATTCATTTCTTTTAAAATGTCATGAATTCTTTTGTCTTCTTAGTCTAGCCCCACCTGTCCCCAAAGTGTTTCAGTTATGACTCCAGAAAGGTCAAAAAAAACAGGGCACACAGGCAGGAAAAGCTACTTAATAAAAAAAAGAAAAAATGATGCTATCCTCAAATAATTCAATGCTGCAAACATATTTCTGCATTTTCCAAATCATAAAGAATAACCAAATAAAGATTCTTCTACCCTTCTTATCTCAATGGGATTAAAACCTCTTTCCCAAAATTTCAAAATCTTTTACTTTCAAACCCTTCATTCACACTCAATGTAAACAAACTACAACTTTCTTCAATTTTTCTACATGTTGTCCTTTCATTGCTACTTGCTCAAACTTTATTTTCTCCTTTCTTTTTCTATTTTTCTGTGGACTTGGATAAAATGCTTAAAAACTTCATTTTTTCCTTTCCATATTCTGATCTGCTATCTTCTTCTTGTTTAATTTCTCTAGTCTTTATTTCCTAATTTTATCCCAGGTTATCTGTAGAACTAATGCTCACCTTACTGAATTATTTTTATAATTTAACACGTTTTTCTTAAAAAAAAAAACAATAAATTGGAAGATTTTTGCTTTTGCGGTTCTCAAAAGCTTAAAAAACATGGTCTATTCCAATATCTTTTAGTGATTTTGCCACTAATTTAAATAAACAATTAAGTTCTGTTATATTATTCACAGAAGATATACAATTATTCTAAATTAAACATTATTCTAAATTAAATTTTACTTAATTTTTTAAGTTGCTTCTTGATTTAACCAAGCTTCTCTCCTTTCATGGTCAAGAAAGAGTTAATAATAAGATGTTCTTAAGTACCAGATAAATTTAAACTACAAATTGAAAAATTATTTTCTTATGCTTTTGCATCATTATGGATACTATTTTCAAACTACCTCCATTTCTTTTTCCCCAATCAATGAACTCATCTTTGTCCCTTGAATTAAAGCAATATATCAATCACTTTTCTGGGATAAGCGATCTAAGCACTGTTTCTGTCTAATTTTCATGGAGCTTTATTCTTTTTTTTTTAAACAAATGCACAGAGTGGTACTTCAAAACTCATTAAGACATTTGAGCATTTATAGAAACATTCAACCCACAATTTGGAAATGTGCAGTAGAGAAAACAAATTTAGCTTCTAATTAATTTTACAATGCTCTGCAGACTGGGAACAAAGATTCGCTCCCCCCCAACCCTTTTAAACCCGTGTCTCTTGTCTGTCTCCCCAACTTGGCTAGAATTAGCAAAGCAGAGAGACACTTTCTTTCTGAAGACTTAAAAAAGTTTCTCAGAAAGGATTTTACTTTTTGCATTCTTTTTGCTTTTAGCTGATCAAGGTACATAAAAACAGACAACATGACAAAAGTGACACATATAAGAAAGTCTAATAAAAAAAATTATGCCCAATTATGTAAAAGTAATCTCAAAGCCTTTGATCTGCAGTAATTAAAAGCCCCTTTATCGGGAGAAATTTTGGATCCATCGAAATACACACACACACACACACACACACACACACACACACACACGTATATACACGTACATGTACGTGTGTATACACATATAGATATATAGATATTACAGCCTGAATAAGCTGAGAGCTCTATTCTTAGTCATTCCCTTCTGAATGGGAAGTTCTCCCTGTTCCCAGCCCAAACTTCTCTAAGGAAGTATCTATCAGTTTACACAGGGATCACTCACTTAATATTTGGATGTTTATTTAAGAGGATACAGAGGTCCAGGGACAGGTGGTACTTTGCTGAGGAAGACCATTGGTAGAAATATTACCAGACTACTCAAGGTGTTCGTTAGGCTAAGGTCCCATTAGCACACAGAATCTCATGGTCTCAGTCCCTTCCTGGTCACCACAACTGTTATGTTGGAATAAAGACACCAAGTAATGACATCTAAGGAGTAATTTATCTGGCAATACATAAGGTTGGAAAAAAAAATGGGTCAAAGGCTATCAGTAGGCAAGGACTGAGAAGCTTTGTTTCTCACAGTAAATACAAAATTTAGAGGGAGTGTAAAACAAGAAACTGGATTATAGGGATTGAGACATCTGGTTTCTCATTGGTGGAGGAAGTTTCTCACTGAGGTGAGAGGGAGAGTGGTATGCTTATAATGTTTTTTAAATCAGGTGACAGTAGGGAAGAGAAGGAATTTTATGAAATCTAAACCAGGTGACTTACATAGAGTTGAAACCTAATTTCACAAAATGGTGGATAAAAGCAAAATGGAGTCACTAAGGCTAATTTTTAATGTAACAGTAGGTAATATCATCAGACTTGCACTCTAGGAAGGTTACTTTGACAGATGAGTTGAGGAAGACTTGGAATGGGGCTGGGGGAGGGAAAAAGACTTGTGTCAGGGAAACCAACCAGCAGGCTATTGCAATAGTCCAGGAATTAGGTGATGAGGGCATGCATCAGGGTGTTGGCAATGTCAAAGGAGAGAAAGGAACATGTGTGAGAGATGAGACAAAGGTAAAAATCAATTAGCCTTGGCAATAGATTCAATACTGGGCTGGTAAGAGAAAGAAAGAAGTTGAGGGGGGGAGTAGGGAGTCCAGATAGAGTAAAGGCAGGGACTTGTCTGAGCTCTGCCCCAAACCACACCAATTACCTTTTAAAAATGACTCTAAACTAATTCTAGGGCAGCAGAATCCACAAAAGGATAGGATGAAACAAACTCCTGGCCCAAGACAACTTGAAAGGTTAGCATAAAAGGTCTGTTGCACCAGAGTAAGAGAGGAGTTCAGTGCAGGTCATTATAGCATGGCCCCAGCCACAGCAAACCAGGAGCAGGTCTTGGGAATGACTGAATCAGCATCAGCAGCTGTTGCTTCCAGGGTTCTTAGCCCACAGATGGTAAGGGGGCTAAACATCTGACCAAAAGGAGACTACAGGGGTCTTTTTTGCTAGCATTAAGGCACTACTGTTGCTTTGCCCATACTTGGATCCAAGTCACAATTCTGGGTGACAGGAGGAGCACTAGCATAGCAGAGCTTGTGCCCACAGTGGAGGGGGACACTCTTTGCAGTTACAGGGCAGAAAAGAGTGCTTATGGTTGCTCACAGACCAAAGCACAGGGCAGGAGAGTAGAAAACATCTCTCCTTAGATCATAATGTCTTGGAAGAACTGAAAAATTATAGGTCCCTAGAAGTATCTCTGATACAGCTACACAAAACCCCTGAAGCTTGGGAGAGTGTGCCCTCTACCCTGGAAGCAGAACCTTACTTTAACAAAGACTTAAAAGTCAAGTAATAGGCTGGTAATATGAGCAAACAATGGGAAAAACTCTAACTATGGAAAGTTACTATGGTAACAAGGAAGATCAAAAGACACACTTCAGAAGAAGACAACAAAGCCCTACACCAAAGCATCTAAGAAAAGTATAAATTGATCTCAAACCATGGGAGAGCTCCAAAAGGATTTTGAAAACCAAGTAAGAGAGGAAGAGGAACAACTGGCAAGAAAAATGAGAGTGATGCAAGAAAATCATGAAAAACTAGTCAACAGCTTGGTGAAGGAGACACACAAAAAAATTCTGAAAAAAATAACATCTTAAAAAAACAAAGTTAAAAAAAAAACAGAGTAGGCCAAATGGTAAAAGGGTTCCAAAAGCTAACTAAAGAAAACAATTCCTTAAAAATTGGAATGGAATACATAGAAGCTAGTGAATTTACGAGAAATTAAGAAACAATCAAACAAAACCAAAAGAATGAAAAAAAATAGAAGAAAATGAAATATCTCATTGGAAAAACTGACCTGGAAAATAGATCCATGTGAGATAAACTTTAAAAAGTTGACTTCCTGAAAGCCATCATCAAAAAAAAAAGCCTAAAAATCATCTTTCAAGAAATCTTCAAGAAAATTTCCCCTATATTCTAGAACTAGAGGGTAAAATAGTCATTGAAAGAATCAACTGATCACCTCCTAAAAGACATCCCAAAATGAAAAATTCCAGAAATGTTATAGCCAAATTCCAGAGTTCTCAGGTCAAGGACAAAATATTGCAAGTAACCAGAAAGTAACAATTCTAGTATTGTGGAGTGTCAGGATAGCACAAGATTTAGCAGCTTCTACCCTAAAGGATCAGAGGGCTTGGAATATGATATTCCAGAGACCAAAGGAGCTAGAATTACAACCAAGAATCACCCACCCAGCAAAACTGAGTATTATCTTTCAGGGGGAAAAAATGGATATTCACTGAGATAGAAGACTTTCAAGCAGTCTTAATGAAAACACCAGAGCTGAACAGAAATTTTGACTTTAAAATACAAGACTCAAGAGAAGCATAAAAAGATAAACAGGAAAGGGAAATTGTAAGGGACTTAATAAGTTTAAATTGTTTACATTCCTACATGGGAAGATGATATTTGTTACTCAGATTTTTCTCATTATTAAGGTAGTTAGGAGTTTGTATAGACAGAGGTGACAGGTATGAGTTGAATATGAAGGGATGATGTCTAAAGAATAAAATTAAGAGGTGAGAGAGGAATGTACTTGGAGGAAAAGAAAGGGAGAGGTCAAATGGGGTAAATTATCTCATATAAAAGAGGCAAGGAAAAGTATTTTTACCATGGAAGAGAAGAGAGGGTAGGTGAAAGGGAGTGAGTGAAACTTACTCTGATCAAATTGGCCCAAAGAGGGAATAATATACACACTCAATTAGGTATAGATATCAATCTTGCCCTACAGGAAAGGAGGAAAGGAAGGGGCATGATAGAAGGGAGGGCAGATTTGGGGAAAGCTTGTCAGAAGCAAAACACTTTTGTGGAGGGACAGAGTGAAAGGAGAGAGAGAATAGAATAAACAGGCAGGAAATTAGATGGAGGGAAATACAGTTAGCAATATAACTGTGAAAAAAAATTGTAGCAATTTTCTCTGATAAACATATAGAGAACTGATTCATATTTATAAAAATAAGAGCCATTACCCAATTGATAAATGATCAAAAGATATGATCAGTTTTCAGATAAAGTAATCAAAGCTATCTACAGCCACATGAAAAAAATACTCACTGTCTATCTAAGTGTAATACTCTTAAAAGTATGTCAGTCTCCATAAGAATCCCAGGTTGTGATTACCTGTCACTATCTACATTTTATAAATGAGAAAACCTACAGTAGTAAATGAGCATTATCTACTATTTGCAAGGCACTGTGTTAAGCACTGGGGATACATATAAATAAAAAGAAAGGCAGTCCCTCCTTTCGAGGAGCTTACAATATGACAAACAAAAAGAAGCTAAAAAGGTGGGAAGAGGAAAAGGGGCATGGTAGAGAAGTTAGTCAGAGACATCCTAGGTGAGGAATGAGCACAGTACATAGTTATCACCTCTTATTTGGAGATTAGTTAAAATAATCAGTGTAGAAACATCCCTGAAACTTAACTAAAGTGAGTGGTGGCAAAACTATAACACTTGGAACTTTTCTTTTTGTTTGCTTATTCTGAGGATACCTTCATACTCAAAATATCCATGTGAAAGAAACAAAAGATGGAATAAGTTCTTCACTTTCCTTATTTCACTCACAAAACCCAAAAGATTCAAGAATTTTGGCATCTCTTATGGTACATGATTTTTTAAAAAGTTTGTCTATGTGAACTACATAGCATTTGCCACTTACTCTGTGGCTACAGCAAAATAACTATGGATGAATACTTCTATGTGCCAAAGTAAAGATATCTGATTTTACAAAATTTAATCTTCATATTTGTAAATTGTTTTGTTGTGCTTGGATTCAGGTGAACTTTAAAATGTGAAATCAGTTCTAGGGTACAAAAACCTCAATGAAGTGAAAAAGAATTTGTATTCCATTCTATTCTGTTCCCCCAAATGACTCTTCTCCATACACCTCTATCTAGATCCCTCTTCATTCCATCAGCCCCTTAGGGGTAAAAAGTTACTGAGCTGATGATGTAAGTGGGAGCTTGGGGCTTGGAGTAGGTGGAAATTGAATCATAGTAGGCTTTTGAACATAATCATGCATTAATCAGGCAAATGTTGTCCTTGATGGCTACACTGAGGCTGCTTTTGCACAATTTCTCTTGCACTACAAGGCATAACATATAATAATGTGTGCATATCTATAGTACAGTGTCACTGCCAGAACCTTCTTAGAAAATTTTATTTAGAAATAGACATGAATGTAGATGAATCTCAGCAACAAATATTCTAATAATATATTTACATAAAATATATTTTATGTAAATCTACCAGCTGCATTGTAAAAATACGCTATTACTACATCATAAGGAGTGCAAAGACATTAAAAATAACATGATTTTAAACAGGCCTGAATTCTAAGCAAAAGTCTTTATGAAGTGGATAGTTACTATCAATATAAGTTCCCCTGACCTCCTTAGTATGCTCCTTTGCCAACTAGATTCCCATAGTGACTACTTATTGGTACCAACAATGTGTAAAGCACATAGGAGAGAAATGTTCAGCAAGAAAAATAAAATTATAGAATCACAAACTCAGAGGAAAGACCAAGGATTTTTCTAGTCTGGCCTATTCTTTCATAGAGGGGGACAGAGAGGTTCTTTAATGGTCATTTGACTTACCCAAAGTCATACAGGTAATGGGAGAGCAAAACCTGGGTCTCCTAGACTCCAGCACATGTTTCTTTCCGCTACACAACACTGTTTCTCTCTAAATACCTTATGTTATATGGATAGAGAGTAAATCCTGGAAACTGGATTACCTGAGGTCTAGTCCTGCCTCTAATAAATACTGGCTTTATGATCCAGGATGGTGTTAATTCTATGAATTGCAGAGGAGGTATCTATTTGTGTTAGTGGAAAAAATTTCTCTCCCAGAGCTCCCTTTACCAATGAAAGCAAAAATCTAGTGCCAACAACAAAAACTATCTTTATAACAAGATTTAAATTGAATAGTTCTTTTGCTATAAAATCTTTTCTGAATACCCAACTCTAAACTGGCATCTTCCTTTTCTGAAATCCTATAATTCTTTCTACTCCAACTATTCATCTGACAATTAATGTCGTGGCCTTAAGAAGCAGCCCTTTTTGCCATCTTGTGACCTCCAATCTTATTGTTGTCTTAAAGTGATATTAAAATATTATTATTATCTAAATTGTATGTGTTATAAAATGAAAAGAGCTAGCATTCAGAGGACTTAGAATCCAGTCCTAGGTTGGCCCCTAATATGTAGAATCTTCACCTTTCTGGCCTTAGTTTCCTCATATGTAAAATAAGGACTGAATTAGATGAATTCTAAGGTACCTACTGGTCTGAACTGATGAATCTGTGTTTCTGTCTTGTATTTCTATGTTATGTGCTCTTTGAAGTCAGAGACTATATCTCTGTATCCTCCACAGTCCCTTGCATAATATTATATTGAGAGTGGCCACCCAAACATTTATTGATTTCATCAAAAAGAAATTTAAAATCTATTTCATATATATTCAATATGTTATTTTTCTCGAACAAATCTTCATTAGAAGAAGATTAACCAGAATGGACTCCTGCTACTACATGGAGGTTAAAGCTTGATTTACCGGAATCAGGAGAAATGAGGACTATCTCCAGAAACCTAGAGAGTAGAGGAATTGACATTTCAAAGAAAATACTTGCCAAAATTCGGTAGCACCTTAAGAGAATGAGGAGGAAAATTAGAGGCTGATCTCTAGGAGAACCTTCTATGGGATTTAGTTGCATTTGCATTAGTACATTAAAGGAGTGTCTTCACTGAAGGCCCTGGTGAAGCTGTCTCTTTCCAGGCATAAATTTCTTGTGAGTGGCTGATAATGTGTGGAGGACCAATCACACCACCAGCATTTAACTCCACCTCCTTAGAAGTTGTTGTAGAGCAGAATTTTATAGACAATTACAATAACCACAACAATCGAATAGTAAAGCCACTTAGCTCAATTTCTGGAGGGAATTCAACAGTAGTACTTCCTGGGAAAATGTATTTCTGTCTGTACTCTGAAACACACATATGCACATACATGCACACACATGCACACACGTACATGCATACATCATACAGATATTTGAGCCATGAAATATTCTTTCCTTTTCCCCCCCAATTTATGCTCCTCCACTGTGGCATAGTAAAAAGAGCACTGAACTCAGAGTAATAACAATTTGTTCAAATAAATCATTGTTCTCTCTTTTGGTAGCTGTGTGATCATGGATAAGGCACGTAATTTGTCCCTGTCTCAGTTTCCTTATAGGCAAATGATATTTGAACTACAAATGTCACACATAGCAAGAGTTCCAACTCTGCCTCTTGAACAATAAAGTCACCTGAGATTAAATCACTTATCCTCTTTATGCTACAGTTCTTTCACCTGTAGAATCTAGAGAATAATATTTATGTTAAAATAAGAAACTGTGAAGACCTGGATAAACTGGATTTATCACTTGCTTGTTACGGGGGAAGGATAACTGGTGAACAACCCACATGTTTTACTAGTATCCTCACAAAGTTAATTCCTAATAGCTGAACATAAATGTGTCCAATGGGTTTTCCTTATAAGAAAAAAGGGACTAATGCCATTTTTAATAGAGTTAACCAATGCATTTTAGCTATTTTTCAAAAGTTTATCTTTTTTGAATCTTGGGACATAAAAATTGTCTTTTTAAATATCGAAACGGTACCCTTAAGATGAAGCTGAACATTTTTTATGCCAGTTTGAAATCTGCTGGAAATATTGTATTTGTGCCCTCTTCAATGTCTGTTTCCTAAAAACAACAAACTTCTTTTCATTCTAAACCTTTTTCTCTTTTATCTTCTAGCTATACTTGAACCCTGACTCTACCCTGATGACAAAACTTCCTTGGCCACCCTTTCCTAGTGTACTTCCCAGTATAGTTTACTCATTCCTTTCAGCTTACTGGTTGAGGTGAGGAGTTAGAATGTGCCTTGCTCCCCATTACTACTTCCAAGTCTTCCCTTACCACCATCATTCAGTAACTTCTCTTTTGAAGCCTACATTATTCATATGTATCACACAATCAAAATCCTGGTAGCTGTTGTTGCATATCTCCAGGTCACTCCCCTTCCTTCCTCATTGGGTTCAGCACCTGGCTCACAATTTTCTCTCCTCCTCAACTCCTTCCTTCATAATTGGGGACTTCAACGAATAAATTGACTCTCCCTCAAACATCCTAACCACTCAGGTCCTTAACCTACTCACTTCCCAAGACTTATTCTTCCATCCCTCTTCAGTAACACATAAAAGTTGTCATCCTTTTGATATTTCCATAAATCACAAATGCACCACCTCTGTGTTCAAGAATAGTGAAATCCCCTTATCTAACTATAATCTATTGGCTTTCCACCTCTCCTTCTGACTTCTCCTGCCAAGACCTACTCTCTGTCCACACCATGGTCTCTAATCTCTCAATTCCACAGTACTCTCCCAGGCCATCTCCCCTAGTCTGGGCATTCTCTGCAATTTTCCCCATCTTTACCCCTCAGTAAAACTGTCCAACTCTATTCTGTCCTCTTCTCTTGAATTCCTAACCCTGCTTTCATACCATTGATTGCACTGCCTTTTGCCTCTTTTTATATCCTCAATTCTCAGCACAGTGCCTGGAACATATTAGGCATTTAGCAAATGTTTATTTACTGACTACCTTCTTTGACCACCAAATCGAATTGTTTGCCTATACAGAATTTTTAATCTTTAGGAACCTTGAGATATTTTTCATATCATTTTATCTCTATCAGTTCTATCTTTTGCTAAAGAAGTTACTTTTTAGAAAGTAATATTTTATCTGTATTAAAATTCATCTTATGTAGATTTGACCTAACTTTCTAAACTGTTGAAATCTTTTGGAATAATAGCCTTATTATCCAGTCTCTTGTTTATCCCTCCTAATTTTGTACTGTGTAAATTTGAAGACTGTGCCATCTCTTTATTCAAGTCACTGATAAAGGTGCTAGGAGGCACAGAGCCAACCAAGTATCCCTAGACAATTAATCACTTAATATTGGTCCTGTATTAGCTTCAATCTTGCCAGATTGGCAGCCCAAAGTTTTGGCTAAGTAGGTTTGGTCAAGTCTACCAATCTGATGCTGAAGGTCATGAAGGCCAATAGAAAGAAGAAAAACAAAGAAAAGAAAAGAAAGATGGAAAAGGATAAAGAAAGCCAGCTTGACTCTGCTAGAAACTAATAGAAAACCAGACATTTTGGTAAAACATCTGGTACCATAACAATTGGAACAGATAAAGAAATCTATGTTCACACCCTTGATAATGGCCTTTTAACCTTTAAAGCTACACATGAAGGAGATGATGAAGACCCCAGTTTCACAAAACAGCTTACAGCAGTTAAATTATTAAATTCCAGAATTGCCTTCAAGTCTGGCTATGAAAAATATCTAGGAATTAACTTAAATGGTCTTCTTGTGGGATAATATATTTATAGTATGTAATGAAGGAGGAGATATAAAAGCCAAGAGAAAAATTGTAGGAGAACATTACCAAGTTTCATTCTTGCACAAAAAAAGAAACCAAGAGTAAAGAAGATATTCTAGAAGACAGAGGGAATGTGAAGCAACATTACATAAGCTATGTAAAAAAAAAAAAGCCAGAGTTCCTAAGGCCATACACTTTAAATAAGCTTAGAAAATAATAAGGTTCTTTAAAAGGGCTGGATAGATGGATCTTTTCATTAGATACTCCTGGACAGCACAATAAAATTGAAAGCAGGTATATACTGCCAATGAGGGAGAAGAATCAAGCAAAAAAGAAAAAAATCTAGGCACAAAGAATGGGATGGGAAAATAAGTTCCAAAGGAAGAAGAGGCAAGATTTTAAAAGTAAGAGGGTTTCATATTTTGGTTTTTAGAATCACAGATTGTCAAAGTTTGAAGGACTCACAGGACCACAAATTTTACCTGACCAAGACTCCACTCTACTGCATTCCCAATCAATGATAATTCAGGTAATAATAGTCATTAATATCTTAGCACAGATTAGTTCATGAGATTAAAAAAAGGCAGAACAGAATCACGTAAGAATGAGAAACATCAGGTGTGAATTGAAAGTCAACAGAAGTCAGGAAAGTAAAACTTTGTGGGAGTTTCAGTGTCTCAGTCAAGGATGTTATGAACATTTTAAAGGGTGGTTCCAGAAAGGAAAGCTGGGAGATGTGAGCAAAAACATAATCACAATCTTACCTAGGACAAGCCTTGTTTACTCTTCTTGACGGATTCTGAATTTTCAATATTTCATCCATATAAAGTTGGTACTCATATCTTTGCCCTCAATTTTGTATTTCATGTTAAACCTCATTGGTTGTACTGTTCATTTCTCAGGACTCTCTCCACGTTGTGTGGGCCTTAACAGGTGTGAAAATCAAAGGACAAAATTATACTCTCTAAAGAGCAAACAATCCCAGAATGCACTTGGCTCAATTTACCAAAGCACAAAGTATTGAATTATATCTCCAACTGGGACAGCACCATTAGACATGATAAAAGAAATAAAAGGGGCAGCAGCTGGGGAGACTCATTCATTCCCCTTAACAATTTTTACATTAATCATGACATAACATATTTTCTCCAAGAAACTGAAAATGCACATTTTTGATGAAGGAAGAATATTTATTTTTGAACTCCATAATGGATTCACTGTTTGACAATAGTTCATCTTTGTCAAAATTTCAATCCCAGAATTCCACTGAGGTCAGTGTCTATATGATCCATCTGCTGCTGCCTTAGCCCTGGCTGACTAAGTTAAAGTTGCCTGGGGGAAAATCAGCATATGTGCCAGACTTCTCAAAATATATAGCTTTTCAGTTATGAATTGGGATTCTTTTTTCTTTTGTACAAATTTCATCAACCACTTCATTTCCTTAATGTGCTTTTTAAAATATGTATAAAACTTTGGCAAATTCTGAAGATTTCTCTGTGGATTTCCTTTGGATAAGGTATGAAGTGATTTTTAATTCAATTTATGTAAAAGCATAATTAATGCAAAGCATGAAAAATATACTTCTTGTTATCCTCCTAATTGTGATTTTCCTTTAAATGTTGAAATATAATAAGTTTGATATGTACAGAGATGCCTCAATTACCATAGGCTTTGGGAGTAAAGCTTCCTTGAATACATCCAGTCCAGACACAGAGAAGGACTGAATAATGTCCATTCTTCTTAGTACTTGCTAAATTGAAGAATAGCAAGGAGTCAACGATTCTCACTTTGGTATAGGCATCTTGAGTACAGTCCAGGATCACCAAATTAAATTAAATTATCACACTCTAGCACAACAGTACTATAGATGTAGGAAAAAAATAGGATAAATTAAACACTAAATATGTAGTATTCTAATGCTTAAAATGTGCTCTCATGATTGTAGATATGCCTTCATTGGTTGGCAGGTCACAACCCGTACTCATCTTGCATGATTCTTGTGCACATCCTCCCACAATTCTTTCAAAGATGATATACTGTACATATTAGAATCTATTCTCTCTAATTCTTATAAAATTTTTGTTTATCAGTTCAGGACTCCTGTATTATCTCTGACTCCCAATAAGCCACCTACCTTTCTAATTCCATATTCCCTTTATTGTAGGAGACCATGAAATGTTGTTTCTGGTTGCTTTTGATTGTATTATGAAACCAAATCTACCAACTCATTTACTCTCTTTTCTAAGAATTGCAGAATGATCTTTCCAGTTAGCCACATTTTAGTCTTCTGCATTGCTTTATAGGGAGAAAGTCAATATTGTCCATGCTTCATTAAAACTAATGCCCTGATAAACATTTGCAAGTTTTATGATTTTTGCTTTTCATAAGTCTTTACCACAAGCTTATTTTATTGTCATTTATATATTTTTCCTAAAATTGAAAAAGTAAATTATGGCTAATCAAGTTTAGGTTAGTAGAATTCTTATTACATTAGGCCAAAGGTCGGTCTCTAGATATTAATAAAAAGGAGCACCTGTCATTAGCTTTGGGCATGAAGAAGTACTGAAGGAATTTTAGAATTGAGTGGATGAAAATAGCAATGAGTGATGATGATGATGATAAAGATGATAATGACCTACATTTTGTTATACTTTGTTAATACATATATGTATACATATACAAGATACACACATATGTATGCATGCATGTATGTGTGTACTTTCCTTCAACCCTCCCAACCCTTATCAGGAAGATAATGCAAACAATATTACCTCCAATTAATGTGGGAGTGAATACTGTAACCAAAGTAGCACAACTAATGTGTGGCAGAGAAAGGATGCTTACCCAACTCTTCTAACTCCAAGTATAGGAATCTTTCTTCAGCAGCATGCCTGTCTTCTTGTAGGTACCTGATGGAAATAATTCATTGAATGAAGATCAGACTCATTAGTATGGGCAGGGAACTCTTCAAAGAGAAATATAATTATAAGGAAAGTGTAATTATAAAATAACATCAGCGTTTAATGATAACCTGTGGTTTATGTCATGGCTATAGCAGTAAGTGTGTCACCAAAGTTATGAAGGGGCTATTTGGATAACTTGACTATTTGAGTAAAAGGTTACTAAGAGAGGAAAATAGTACTATGTAGGAGTTGCTGTAGTAACTTTATCTTAATTTGTCAGTCTGATATTTAGTGTTGATGAAAAAATTGCAGGTGTGATTATTTATTATCCAACCAAATGGTTTAAAATTAATAATAGGGCATTATTATATTTTGTTCAATTGTTAATTGATATTTAGAGCATGACTGTTAATGTTCATGTTTTGTATTTAATCAAAATATAAATGCTGATTAAATTAATTTGAGGTCTTTGTTATCTGAGTGAAGTACACAGACTTTTCAAAGTTCACTCCCATTCTTTAAAAAATAATCAGTTAGGATAAATTAGAATAATAAAGCATTACTATTTTCACTGTCCCAGGAGATTTTTACTAACAATATCTGGAGAGTAACCTTTCCTATAATTGTCAAGATCCTACTTTGCCAAGTATATCAGGTGGTTTTATGATGCCTAAATTGTGTACCTGCTGAAAGAATTTGTGAAGGCTCTATTATTTCCACAGAACAGGAATAGTATGGGAATAGTATGAATAATACAAGAATTCCTTAATCTACAGATAACATACTGGAACTTGTTCCTAACTTAGTACATAAATCCTAGGGATTTAATTAAGACTCACAGAGGTTAAATGACTTACCCAGATACAAGTACCCTTCATGTCACATACCCTCCTGCTTTCCAGCTATGGAGCTATAACGGAATGAATATAGTGATTACTACTAGAACAAGTACATTAATCTGCTCCCTAAAAGTTCTGTATACCACTATTATAATTTTCAAAACCAAAATGGACACCATTGGACTCACTGTCCACTACTCCCTTATTTACATTGGCTCTGCTATTAGAATATATGCTTCTTGAAGGAAAAGACTTCTTTGTTTCTATGTTTATATATCCATACATATTTGTTATGTAAGAGTACATAGCAGATGCTTAACAAATACTTCTTCATTCATTCATCCATTCATGTATAAAATCATTAAATATTTATTATATGCAACCATTCATTCATTTATTAACTATCTACTTTCTTTAAGATTCTGTGTTGTGCCTGAGCATTCACAAAGGTAAATAAGGCTGTCTCTGCAAAAAAAAAAAAGTTTATTTTCCAATAACAGAAATGATATACACAAATGTAGATCATATAATATAATGAATTTTTGAGAAATGTATTAAGAAGGTAAAAGGAAGTTTCATAGGCACAAGTGGTCAATGTCAGATATGGAAATTAAAGACATAATGGGGAGATGATATTTGAGTTAGGACTTGAAGGTCAGGTCAAATTGCCATAGGTTGTGATGGGGTCAAGGATGATAATGATGAAGATGATGATGATGATGATGATAACTAGCATTTATACTGTGCTTTAAGTTTTGCTAAGTGCTTTACAATATTATCTCATTTTATCCTCACAGCAATCCTACAAGGTAGATATTATTATCATACCCATTTTACAGATGAGGCAATTGAAGTTTTAAGGGGTTAAGTGACCTGCCCAGTATCATAGAGCTAAGTAAACATCTGAGAAGGACTTGAACTCAGGTCTTCCTCACTCCAAGTCCAGCACTCTTACACACTACACCACCTAGGAGGGAATACCCTGCAAAGGAAATGGTACGAATACTTTCCAGTTTACTCTTTATCTGCTCTATTGTCTCTGTATCTTTTCTTGTATTTTCTAAGTGGATAATGTATACGGGTTTCTGTTCTCTTGGAATAATGATTCCAATTTATTTTCTTTCACCTTCCCAACTCAAGACTATTTTCTCTTTCCCAGTACTCTCATTGATATCAGTGTAATGGATCAAGACCAAAAGTTCATGTTAGCTATGTAATCTCCTAGGAATTTTCATTTCTAATTAATGTTCTACTACAGCCTCTTCTAGTGTGCCAGTCAAGACCCAGATCAAATGTCACATCCTCCATGAAGTCATTCTTGATCACTCGTGCAAAAGTGATTCTTCCATCCTCTAAAGGAGAGGTCTCAAATACCCACCGTACTAGATCATTGTTGCCTGAATCAATTAAAATATAATTGGGAAATATTTAAGAAAACAAATAAAATTATAACAAAATAGATCATGTTAATATATGATTTTCTAAGTCAGTATTTGGCTAGTAGGGATACTCACATATACTTTAGTGGCCCTATTTCTACTTCAGTTTGATACTGCAGCTATAAAATAACAACACATTTTTTGCCCCCTCTATGGATCTCATCAAATTCTACCTAATATTTGAGGTATTTTTATAGATTTCTTATCTCCCTTGCTAGATTACAAGCTCAATGAAGATAGGGACTGTGTCTTTTTTTTTTCCTTTTTATACCCCATTTTGCAATTGTAGCTGTTCAATAAATTTTGGTTGAATTGAAGCTAATGGGAAGAAAGTCAAGTAGGCTAGGATATAATTTCTAATACTTGGCTTGTGAATGTCTTCTCAGAAAGCTACATCTGCAGAAGAAGGAAACAGGATTTCCATCTGCCCTTGAAGCATTAAACAAGCAATGTCATCAAGACTTGGAGTCATTCACTGATTTTGCAATTTGTACACAGCTCATAAAATCAGTATTGTACCACGGCCATTGCAGCAGTCTCCTTTGCTTTCCAATTCAGTTTACATTTTTCAAGCACCGTCAACATGGAGCAGGAATATGGCACAAAAAAGCCAAATAAAATTCCAGTTACATCAACAAATAATGTTACAATAGGTTGAATCACAACATATTGAGGGGTAATGACTAATTCTGTGATAAATCCTCTTGAGTGTATAAAAAAAAATTAACACTGAGGAAACTGTTTGTATGCATATAAATTTGCTAAATACTATAAATTTATTCTTTTCTTTCCTGAGAACAACTGGCCATCATATTTTGCACATTACCAAACACTGAAAAGTGCTTACAAAATATTGACAATTTCCCTTATGCTGATTAACATTTCCCATCCCTATTCTTTTTCTGCGGAAAATAATAATGCTGCTTATAAGTTTTCATTTTCCATTTCTATAAAAGTTATAAGATGTGATCAGATTGTCTTTGCCTATTTCTTATCCTTTATAGGATAAGGATGAAGCATATATTAAAATCTTATTGTCTTAAGGAAGATATTAGGCCTTGGAGATACCATGAGAAAAATTTAACACACACATGTGTATATAACTTGAAAGTATAAAAGCTGTACAAAACTAGAGTTAGAAAATAATAGCTAGCATTTGTACAGCATTTTAGGGTTTGCAAACCACTTCATAAATATTATATTCTTTTATATACACAACAACCCTGGAAGGTAGATGATTGTCCCCATTTTACAGATGAGGAAACTTAGGCAGGCAGAGGCAAATCAGCAAAGGTATTTACCAAGAGTTGCATAGGTTATAAGCTTCTGAGGCCAGAAATGAACTCAGGTCTTCCTGACTCCAGTCCTAGGATCTACCAACTGTGCCACCTTAGAGAGCACTAACAATAAGGCAAGAAGGAAGAACAATAAAAATACTAAAGCCAGAAAGGTCATAAACATTACTTTGAAGGACATTAGGGCTCTAAGAAATGGAGGTGAGGAAGGAGTGTATTCCAGATAGAGGAGAAAAGAAATGAAGTGTTGTGTGTGAGGAACAGAAATATTGTTGGATCACAAAGGGTGAGAGTGGGCACAATATAAAATGAAACTGAAAAAATATGTTGAGGCTAAGTTGTGAATAATTTTAAAATTGAAAATATAAGTTCAAATCTTATCCTAGAGGAAATAGGGAGCTACTAGAGTCTATCAAGTAGGGGAGTGATGTGAATAGTCCTAAGCTTAAGGAAAACATTTTGGCAGGAGTGAGAAAGAGAATAAATTTAGGAGAGATTTGAGTCAGGGAGATAGATTAAGAGGCCATGGAAATAATCTAGTTAAAAAGCGATGAGGTCTATGTGAGCAGAGAAAATGGAGAGGATGAGATAGATATTGTGGAGATAGAAACAACAAGATTTGACAACTGAATGGATATTAAAGGAAAGGGAGAACAGGGAATAACATTAAAGTTATGAACCTAGGAAACTAGAAGAATTGTGGTATTTTCAAGAGGAATAGAAAAGTTTGAAAGATAGTGAGTTTGGGCAAAAAGAAAATGGGTTATTTGTTGGACATGTTTGAGATATCTCCAAGACATCTATTTTGAATTATCCATTAGGAAATTGGTGATATAGGATATATTTCAAAGGAAAGACCAGGGCTGGATATACAGTTCTGTGAGTCATACATACTTCTGGGAATGAGAACTCCTAATAAATTGTCCCATTTTGCGGACAAGGAGCCAGAACTTTAAGTATTCAAGTAGCTTGTTCATAGTTATTCAGATCATGCGTTTGATATGGACTTTGAAATCAGGTCTCAATTTCAAGTCCAGCACCATTTTCCCTATGCCAAGAGGCCTCAAAAATTAAAAAGATGGGCCTGAATATATGTATTAAACCTGCTGATAGCAGGTTAGTTTTAGTGAATTTGAGTGGCTACAAAGTACATATTTTATGAGTTTTCCTGTCAAGTTGATTGACTCTTCATGTAACAAGAGTTTCATATGAGATAGAGTGCTGGACATGAAGCTAGAAATGACTAGGTTCAATCCTCACCTCCATCACTTGGTAGCTTTGAGATTCTAAGCCAGTCACAATCTCCCTCTGAGTATCAGTTTTCTGATCTATAAAATAAGAATAATAATAGCACCTATCTTATGGAGTTTTCATGACTTATATGATACAATGTCTGTAAAGTATTTGTAAACCTTAAAAGGCTTTTCTAATGTCAGTAATTACTACTAGTAATACTGTCACAACTACTGCTACTACAACTACTGCTACCTACTGCTACTACTACCACAACTACTGCTACCACTAGTACTGCTGCTGCTGCTGCTGCTAACCACAAAAACCTACAATGCTTGAAAACTTTCTAGAAGCTCCAACAGTGCTGAATCTTGTGGACATTGTATTTAGTAGTTTGAGCACATGTGCTATTGTTAAGCCATGAATTTGATAACAATAACAATAATAATAGATAAAATACTTATTATTCAGCTTGCAAAGACATGCAAAGTGGGAATATATGTCCATTAATTGTGATATCTGGTAATCTATGTGATGGTAAATTTGGAATCAGCGAAAACTATCCAAAAGATGTTCTACTGCTGGGAAATCTTTGAGCGTTTTAGGTTCTTGCAGTTGTTGTAAATAATGATGAATTTACACTTCCTGAAGATGATGTCTCTGTGCTCCAAATTTGTGGTGTAAATAAAACAGTAGCCATATCCACAATGAGCTGCTGCTGGAAATCTTTAATAAAAATAGAAGTCTTCTAGTGCAGCATTACCTCCATTTAATGTAGAACCATATGGTCTTCTTTATGGCCAATGAAATGCCTTAGCAATTCCATCTCTTCCTTCTCAATTGGGCATTTCTCTAATTTGGAAAATAGCTACTGTTGGCATATTGGCTAGAATATAGTTCCAACTAATTTGTCAAGTTGTGACAAGCTCAAGGAGTAGATGAGGATATCATCAGACTAGACAAATATTCCACATTCCAACAAGTCTTGAAACAACAATTTTATAAACCTTTTAAAAATCTAAGTGGACATTTCACAAACCAAATGTCATGATCTAAATTAATTCACACTGGCCATACAAGTTCTGAAAGGCCATTGTTTTTATTCCTTACCTTTGCAATTCCATAACAAATCAGAAAATCTCAGATTCTGAAAATTAGAAGAAAACACAGTGGTTTTATTTTTGAGAAAAGGTTATCCAAATTTGCTTGAATATCTCTAATGAAAAGAAACTCACCATCCCTTGAGATAGCCCATTATATTTTTGGATAGATTTAATTGTTTTGGAGGATGAATACAAAAGTGTAGCCTTGTCATATAAAAATATCACCTGCAGTGTTATGTAGAGAATGAGTTGAGGCTAGAAAGGTAAATTAAGTGCAATTTTTGGTTTTGTTGTTATGTTTGTTTGTTTTATTTCAAGGAAAAGAGAAGGATCAAAGAGAAAAAGAAGATCTCTTCTCATGGTGGACATAAGTGATAAAAAGATGGAGCTGTTTAATTCCCTTTGTGTTTTAGTTGTTGCAATCAAGAAGATGATTTTTGGATGGAATGAAAATGTAGTATAGTGAGTTGAAAGCCAAGGTAATTGATGATCTCAAATCAAATGGCAAAAGTAAATTATATTTCAAATTATTGAGGAAAAAACTGGCAGATGATCTTACTGAGGCATTATTGGTAATCTTTGAAAGATCATGGAGAAGGAAATAAGTACTGTAGAATGAGTATAATCCTATGCTATTTTGAAAAAACAAATAATACTTGGTTAAATCTTGACTCAAATTCCAGAGTATACTATGAAAAGGATGTTGGTTAATTAATAGTTAGAAAAGGAAGTAATAATCTAGGGCCTATAAAAGTTTAACAGGTCCTTATTTGTTCACACAGTCTGAGAGACCAAAGGATAAAATTTGAAGGCATTGAAGATTCCTTAGGATCTTGAAGGTGGAGACATTTCCAGGTTAAGGCCAACCTTTCAACAGGGACTAGGGTGTTGTTTCATTTTCCCCACATTGCTCCACCTGAAAGACTTCTACTCTATTTAGGCAGGGAGGGAGTGTCTTTCCAGACTGCCACTGATTCCTGGAATGCCAGGAAACTGTTCTGCTCTCTCAAATGGGGTTTCAAGCTGTGCTAGAAAAGAGTCTCTGAAGGAATACTGCTAGTGACACAGGCAGGATAAAACAGGGGGCCAATCATGGTCCTCCCTCTCCAATTCTGGCCTGTAGCAGAGCTCAGGTCCCACCACCTAGATACAATCTCTACACCTGTCATGTTCCTGTGGGACTCTATTTCCATTTCTATACTTATGATACTGTCACCTTGTTCAGAATGGTCAAGCTCCACCCCAAACCCATCTTGGTCCTTTACCACTATCTTCACCCCCCATGATCCCAACACAAAATTTATTCCTTAGAGATTAACTTCATGTAGCTATTTAAATTTTCCATTCTGAGGCAAGTTCCCTCCCCCTGGGTAAATCTTACCTAAAAACAAAGACCAAATCATCTCACCGTTTTTATGGATCTGAGGAGAGATGGCTGAGGTAGATTGTTGCAAAGTAGACATACTTTATCTGTGGCTGGCATGTATAGGAAGATGAGTAGGTTTGTGTAAGCAGCAAAATAAAAGAGTACTTTTAAGTAAGTGACTGTATAAATTGTAATAGGAGTAGTTTTGAGTAAGACTGAACTGTTAAAAATAAAACAAGGATAAGGATCTTCCAGATGTGATAAGGAGCATGGGAGTCAAGTTGCTCATATTTCTTTACCCTGAAAAACCTCAAAAGAAGAAATTATGCAACAAATATGGAGTACACAAATCTAAATTCACAATCACACAAAGGCCTCATGAAATAAGACCCAAGCATTTCTCAAAAGATATGTAGTCAAAGGATGTAAATAGGCAGTTTTCAAAGGAATATATCCAAGCAATAGTTACATGAAAAAAAAATGCTACAAATCACTAATAAAGAAATGCAAATTAAAGAAACACTGAGATTCCACCTCATTCCAAACATATTGGCAAAGACTGTAAATGAAGAAAATGACAGATATTGGAGGGGATATAACAGGCATGTTAATGCATTGTTGGTGAAAATTTTTATTGGTCTAACCATTTTGTAAAACAGTGTGGAATTATGTCCCAAAATTTGCTAAGCTAGGCATATCATTTGACCCAACTATATTGCTTCTAGGCCTATCCCTCAAAAATATCAAAGAAAGAGGAAGCATATTCATAGCAGCTCATTTCCTGGTAGACCAAAACTGGAAATAAAGTGTTGTCCATCTCCTAAGGCATAACTAAAAAACTGTGGTACATGAATGTAATGGAATAGTGTTATATCATACGAAATGATGGAATGAACAATTTCAGAAGAAATTGTGAAGAACTTTATGATCTGATGCATGGTAAAATAAACAGAACCAGTAGATCAATGTATACAATGATAATAGCTCCATAAAGAAAAACAACTTTGAAAGATTTTAGAACTCTGATTAATGCAATCATAAATCAGGAGTCCAGAGTACTGAAAATAAATCATGTCATCTACCTTCTTCTTGAGAGGTAATGGATTTAAAATCCAGAATGAGACTTGTAAACTTGGATATGGCCAATATGGGGTTTTGTTTTGCTAGACCATGCATAGTGGTTGTGAAGATTTTTTTTTAATTGTTCATTTGGTATGAGGGTGGGCAGTGGGAAGGAGAGATGAAAAAAAAATTAAGCAATTTGTGAAGTGCTATAAAAATGTAAAGTTGTATCATGAGACCAAATGAGATAATGCATAAATAGCACTTTTTAAAAAGTGAATGGGAATGAGGTTTATTGCTAGAGATAGCAAATTTTCATTGTCTCTATTTATGAATAGACAAATATCTATAAATTTAAATATAAATAGTTGTAAAACACCCTTAATTGGTGATACTGATGTTTAATATTATTCAAAATAAGTATTTTTAGATTACAAAAATGAAGGCAAATTTGATTCAACATTTGAAAAATAATTAGTATAATTATTCATACTACATAGGTATTTATTGAGCATAACATGTTATGCTAAAATTATAACTTGCTCTGGTCCCCTTGGCTGCTTACCCTTCTTCTTGTTAATGTGGTAAGTTTATAAGCAGTCAGAACAAAGTAACAATAGCTTGAACTAAGATTGCAAAAGGGAACCTAGAAATCCTGTACAGACTGTTCCAAAAATGAAAGATCATAATCTGCAAAGTGTACCATATATTAACCATAAATCACATCCTGAGACTATGTGCTAAATCAGGAAATGTTATTTAGGCCTTGCTGTCAGAACCTTTTGGTCCTTTGATATGTAAATCTCCGTAAATTCCAGACATCCCCAGTAAAACCATCAAAACCTCAAATGATGCTGATAACTTTGGATCTGTTAATCTGTTAATGGAGTTGTTAATTTTAAAGTTTTACTAAAAACTCTGAGATGATTTGGAAATGTTAATGAATTAACTCCAAAGTGACACAGATCAAAGTTAGTCTGTCCTCCACAAAAACCTAGAAAAATGAGACCTCAAACTCCTCTCCCTGAGCACTCTTCCGTCTCCATCTGGGTCCATGTTGCCAAGTGCTACCAACTCTAATCCATGGTTACACGAGATAAGCTCTGTGACTTTCTGCCTTCTCATTCTTTTCTCCATGCTGCCTACCTTCCTCAACCTCCCCAATCTCTGTCCTCACATCATCTGCCTTTGTACACCCCCTCCCCCTTTCTGACTTATCTCTGTACTTTCTTTGCTAATTCTCCTCTGAACTCTCTGTGCTTAATTAAAGTATGATTATAGCCTCACTTCCCACTGTCATATGGTCTTCTTTCCTTTCTAGTACCAAACAAGCATGCCTGCCCCTTTTAATAATTTCATAAATTAATTAGCAATTCAAGTTACACTATTCCATGATGTACTAACCCTGAACCTTGGCTGTTTCCAGGTGGCTAAGTGGTGAGGAACTTGGCATTTGGGGATGATACAAAATCACTTTGTTCCTATGAGACAACAGGAGGAAGTGGTTGCTTTAGAGAATATAATCTACTGAGCCAAGGATTGCTGTTTGCTTTTTAGGTTTTAAGGGAGTGATCTCGCCTTCTAAAACAGATAAACTTGTTTGTAAAACTAAAAATGTAGCATCTTATTATAGTTATTTAGTTATCTATGCTAAGAGAAGAAATGCAAAGCAAAAGAGACATCTAGAACTTTTAGATCCAATCTGAGATTGACAAACTAGCCCATGTGTTTTCCATTTCTGCTGAGGTGATGAAGTGATTACTGAGCATGTGTGGAGAGGGAAGCCTTACTGTTCTTACTCCATAGTGGTAGAGGGCCCAGTCCCTTGGTAATGGGGATAGGCTGCACTTAATATTCATCTCTTCCGATTTATTTCACATTAAAATAACGGAACCTGAATAGGGAGCCCTGCGTGATACTTAAGCATTCAGTACAACTTCATTCTTGGGTAAAGGTAGGACTCAATATTCTTTCCTGAAAATAGACCTCCACCTCACTACCTGGTCAGCAGCAACATTCTGCCATATTCTGCCATTGAATTTCTCTTTATATATTGTCATTCCCCATTAGAGTATAAGTACCTTCTTCAGGCAAGCCCTGTCTTGCTTGCTTGCATTTGCATAGTAGTGGCTGCCATTTCTTTCTTTAGCTCATTTTAGTAAATAATAAATGCTTTACCATCTATCTGTTCATCTATCTACCTTTCTATTTTTTTTATCTAGTGCACACTAATTGCCAGATAATATAGGCAAAAGATTAGTCATACCATTTTGGGTTAATTTATCATATATGGGTGGATTCAAACCCTCCTAACATTGTTCTACTACCAGGATTGTGCCATTCCAAGTTCTAACAATGTCTAGAGGCAGTTGACATTGATAACAATATACCTTTACAACTGGAATAAGTAGCAAATAAGTTGGCTGGCAATCTTGTAGCTAAGAAGGTGATAGGTAGAGGGGATGAAGAAGGGTGATACTTAAAAATATCCTTGGTTTCCCAAAGGAAAAATTTCACATTATGTTATAGAAGGATGTTTCTTGTGATATTGGGATTTCCAGTAGGGTTAACCAAGCAGAGTTCTGGAAAGACCAACTTTGCGAATGTCCCTAAATGACTTTCACTATCCTAGGAAAACAGCAAGATCTACTGCCTGCCTCATGACATAGTCTGAGGGAAATAATGTGATTGTTTGGCACAGCAACTGCCTTTGACTGCTGCCAGAACCACCTCTTCCTTCCTTACATGGTTATAAATGCCTCTTTATGTGTAATCCCTTTCATGAAGCTCTGCTCCCATTGTTCCTGAAGTTATAAAATATCTGATGTCCCTAATGGAAACTATCAAGGCAATGAGAGGTAATTTTATTGTCCAGGCCACAGGTGTATATTATTTAATATTGATGATATTCTACACAGGCAGACTTATGCATGGCAGTTAAGGAAATCTATAGACCTTAGGGGAAGACCTTTCTATGAGAGGAAAAAGTCTAAGTCAAAATACAAGAGAACAAAACTCAGAGGGAGGGTTGGATTAAGAACTAAGAGGGGTTTTTTTTAGAATGTCAAAATCCAAGGAGCTGAAACAGAAGGAAATCCAGAGGACAGAAAGAAATTTTCACATCAAAAGAGATCTATTGATGACGATAATGATGATGACAATGACAACAGCAACACATTTTAAGGACTGGAAAACACTTTTAAAATAACTTGGGTTTTTTTTCTCACAACAATCTAATTATTATCCCCATTTTACAGATAAGGAAACTCAAGCAGATGCAGGTTTTAAACATCTTGCCCAGGGTCATGTAGCTAGTAAATGTTCAAAGTAGCATTTGAACTCTGGTCTTCCTGACTACAGATATGGTGCTTCATCACCTACTTACCTATATGGAAATAAGAGGCATATTACTAGGAATATTGGCACAAATACTTTTCCCTGATATAAACTGCCTCTGCAAAACTTTCACCACTTATTTCACCAGAATACGGTCCCTGCTTTCTCCTTGCAGTTATGTGTAAACATGGTCATGGACTGAGTACATTGTGCCCCTCTTCAATCCAACCACATCTGTAAGACTATGGGCTTGGATACTCCATAATGCATGTGTTGGTACTAAGATTTTAGAAATGTCTCATAATATTACAGAAGAATGGCATAGTAATCTACATTATGTGGAGTGGAGAGTTTAAATAATTTCTAAATTACAATGAAAGCTTTCTTGGAGATCATCAATATTCAAAGTGCTGTCAAAACATAGTACTATTTTTCCAACCAATAGATAATGTGGATTTTTTTCATCTTAAAACTTAAGAACTAAGTACTTACTAGATATTTTCAAGATTTAGTAAGTTCCTGTATGACTACATGTATCTCCAAAATTACAAGTAACTAAAATTAATAATTTAATACTTTGAGATGCTAAATATTTTATATATTCCATTTATATTATTAGACAGCACTAAGCATTTTAGTATTGAATTCAACAAGAATTGTAATTTAAGTCGCTAGAGAAGACTAGAATCTAAAAGTTAATTTCATTAATTCTTCTAATACTCATTATGTATCATAACATATAGTGCATGTTTCTAGTATGAGAAGCAAAGGTAGATTATGCATGTTTTAGTTATGATCTATGCATTTTTAAAAGATTACCTACATACAAAAGTAGTAGGAAGGATCACATCAAGGAAAGGTATGATACAAAAAGAAAGCAGGCTGGTCATGTAGAAAAATTCAGAGATATGAGATCAACACCTTGGGGAGACCCCTTGAAATATAAGATGTAATAAAACCTAAAGGCATCCAAAAACTTAGGTGGGTCCTTTCTGGAAGTTTTATGGGAAAATACAGACATGAATCACAAAGGATGAAAAAGTAGGATAGGATAGGATAGGATAGGATAGGATAGGATAGGATAGGACAGTAGTTTGCACTGGCGGGGGGAATATCTGCACTGAAAAAACAGATGAAGTAAAAGATGGCAATTTATACATTATGTCAACTAATAATGAGATTTCTAAAATGTCATTTTTGTAAAAGAATTATCAGATAGCAATAAAGACACAGAGAAAAATATATTCTTATAACTTAATAAAGACTCCAATACTCCTCTAGTCTTGTGTTCTAATAATTGTGGATACTCCCTCCAACAATTTAGACTTCATCCCTTCCATACTTGCCCATCTCATGAAATATTTGTCTATGTCCATCAAATAAATTGTCATAAGCATCCTCTTAATGTGCTTGTGAACTTATTTGAATTCTCCCAACAGTGTAGAAATGCAAGAGAAGCATGTAGGGTTTCCATCAGTTGTCTTTCACTCTTACTATGATCAGCCCATTTTTAGCCACAAATTTCTCTAATCACCACATAATTTACATTTTTTCCTCCATAATTTTTCATAAGCCTCATTTGTAATGTGTTTTGAATTGCTCACACTCTCCATGTAACTCTCCATTAACCTTGGGATGAATCTCAACTTCAACTCTTTGTAGTCTGTGCTATTCCATGACTAGCAGCCTTATAACATTATCAGAATAATTTTGTTATAAATAATTATTTCACAGAGATGTTATATGTTGCTAAAAATTACTCTGTAATTTCCCAAGGATGATCTATTCTTTTCTTCTCATATTCAATTTTAGGCACAACTCAATCTCCACATACAGTTTCTGTCTCAGAAATACATACTCATTGATCTCCATAGTAGTTTTCTCCAGTGGAATACTACAATCAGGACAATAGACTTCCTCTGTCTGCTTAATTTTATTTTACCTGTCTGACTAACTAAGCCAAACTTTGTTGAGTGTTTATGCATCTCATGTAGGAGGTTTGCAATATTGAGGGACTTGGTGCAATCAACACAATTTTACCTACAAGAAGGGAATGTTTGAAGGACCTTTCTTGATTTGCACTCTTCACTAAATCACCGTTACGGAAGTTGCTAACAATTTTGATGAGCTATATCTTTTGTTTTATACAATACTTTTATATTAGTTGTCAAAATATTGTTGAATTAAATTATTATTATTTTTGTTGGTGTATGTTCTTCTTTAATTTTTTTAGAATAACCTCTTTTGTCTATCCTTTTTTCTTTTTATAGAAAAATATTCCCAACATCCAAGTGGGACCAAAAAATCATACCACAGATTTATTGAATGATGAAATTTAAAGACTTTCCAAGCAAAAAGTAGAATAGAAAAAATTTTTCCTGGCATTTTCTACCATGTGTATTCTCTAAATGACAGCTATTCAATCCAACTTTTCTTGGCTCTCAGAATGACTTTGATTCATCAAGTTTAAACATACCCTCCCTTCTACTATTTTGCACTGCTTTAAGAGATGATAACTTTCAATTATTTCCAATTTTATTTTTCCATAAAATTTGTAAAACATTCTGTTTTGAATTGCTATTGCCCTTTGCTGTCAAATATCCTTGCCTTTCCTCTTTTTGGCAAGGAAATCAAGCATTTGCTGGTTGAACTTGTTTCTAAGTTCTTTCATTTTCCTTGTTATGAGAACTGGTTTACATTGGTTAGATTGTATATGAAATTCTGAAAGCTATTGTCAATGTCCTTTTCTCTATCAATTTATCCATTTTCAGCTTTAATGATGTGTCCAACTAGGTCGGGTTGGGTTGTTTTAGTTGCACATCATAACATCTATCTCATTTTTATTCCTATAGTTTGTATTATTTTCATATAGGCTGTAACAATTCCATGGCTTGATTGTACAGACAAGCGATTCAGTAATGACTCCCACATCATTAGTGATTCACTTCCCATCTATTAAAATGTAATCAGTTTTCACTTTTGAGATATTATGTGGCATTTTCTATTTCCAGAGACTTTTAATTATATTCTTGGAGAAAATATTAATGATGAATATTTGCAAAGTATCTGTGTAACCTATAAACTTTCAGCATTTCTAATTTCTTACTCCTGAAGCATAATTTTAAACAGATTTTTTGCTGTTTTTTTATGTACACTTTAACAATGAATTCACTGACAATCAATATGTGTTGTTTCAATTTGAAAGCATTAATCAAATTCTTCATATACACTATAATAATTTTCTAATAGTTTTTACCCAAATAATTACCAGACAATCTGACCAAATAATCCATTACAACAAAATCAACTCTACCGAATCTTTCTTTGTTTCTACATGTAGAATATGTGAGCCATACATCCTTTTAGATACAACTCCTAGTTTCATATATAGTGAGAATAGTAAGATTGATAGTTCACATCCTCTAATAATTCCCTATTCACTGGTCATTAGACAAGCATGTCCTATATAGAATACCAACAAATGAATTAATTATTATAGAGTGCCTAACAACTGTTACTCAGCATCTTCTGCAAAGAAAGAGGCCTAATAGTACCAGCTGTTAAAGTATACTACAAAGTAGCTTGGTGGTACAGTAAATAGAAAAGCTAGGACTAGAGTCAGAAAAACCTCAGCTCAAAGCTGAACTCAGAATGTGTTACCCTCAGCAAATTACTTAACCCCTGTGTACCTCAGTTTCTTCATCTGTAAAGTGGGGGTAACAATAGCACTTAATTCCCAGACTTGTAAGACAAAATGGGACTACAATGCTTTGCAAACCTTGAAGTGTAATAAAAGATGATTATGATTATAATTAATAATAAAAATAACCATTTATTTTTGCTTTCTTCCTATTTTGCATCCCTTTCAAGTTCTTTGTCTTTGGAAAGGTCAGATAGTCAAGGTAAAATGTAGAATGAAGGAAATGGGGGAAAATACCTTTATGTATAGCCCAACTTTAATTCGGCATTCAAGAAAATACCTAGAGGCATTTGAGAAATATTTGATGGAACTAATATATCATGTTAGAAAAGCATTGAAAGTGAGAACTCTTCAGTTTTGGTGTCTACTCCTCCACTTACTGTTTATATGACCTTAGGCACATCTCTTCATCTCAGATGTCACATTTATAAAATGGGAACAATATTATCATTACTATTTATTTCAGAGGATTGTTGAGAGAATAAAATGAGATGGCACACATTGTGTTTTGTAGACAGAAAACTCTAGATAGCTTCCATTTGTCAGTTACTAATCAAAAGTACTATAAATTTTGTTGGTTTTGTAACATATAATTTGTAATATAAATGAATTACCGTAACTTAGGAAAAGTATAGCATTTTTCAATAATAATATGAAGTTCTATTATAAATTACTAGATATGGTAGATTTATTTTGAAAAGAGGTGAGGAAAATTCAGGCTACAAGTTCACAAATACCCTTTGACAACTGCCATTTACTTTCAATTACTATCGATGCTGAGTAAAATCCTAGTAACTCACCATGACTGTATTTCATACCAAAAAAGAATTTATCCTATCAAGACACCTCATCATGGCAGGTTGTCTGCTATCAAATATTTTCTTGGAACAGAGGTAAGACTGCAATGATAGAACTTATAGACTAATGAAGTAAAAGTTCTGGATATGTCTAATAAATGATTAATGATTAAGAACTGAAAGGTCTTTCTCAGTTTATCACATTAGGAAGATTATGCAATCTTTATAAAGAATAATTCATTTAAATCCCTGTGTTTACCAACTCTCAACACTAAATAAAAAGAACATTTTGGAATCCATTCCTGATTTTCCATTAAAGCAGCATGCCACAAATTGATCACACCTCCCAAAAAGGAGGAGTCCTAAGATCATTTTCATATAACTATTCTAATTACCATGTCAGCTGCATAAAATATAAAGTCAGCATAATATGTGCAAACAGCCCCTGAGGCAGTGTGCTACTATCTGCCTTAGGGGAAAGTAGTCCATTATTTTGTTGCTCTATCTTACTAATACTCTTTTCCTAAGCTGTCATGTAAAAAGATTGTCAAAGTAGCTTACTAAAACTACGGCCAAATGGTCAGATTCTAATTGAAGGGAAGCTAAGCATGAGATTTTTACCAAATGAAAAAGTGAAAAAAGGATCCATTTCTCCAATTTTAGTCCTGTGGCCTTTGCTTGATTTCTATTTCTTCCTATATGGAGAAACAGTGTAGACAAATCTGATTCAATAGCTAAAGGATTTAAGATGGAAGAAAGTTATGGGAAGATGCAGGGGGGAATCTTTAGGCTTAAAGAACTGAAGTTTATTAAAAGAGAACTGACCCAGGGTGAAGCTGGTGAGGAAGCTAGGATGGGGAAAGAGCAGGGGAGGCAGGAAAGTGGAAAGAGGGAAGGGAAATATGAGAGTACTATTGAAAAATGTCTTCTCAGCCTGACTCTTTGACAGGAGACAAATTTCATCCCAGAATAAACAGTTTACAAAAGATCACTTAATCCTGTTTTCTTCAAGAAGTTCTAAAGCTCGAATATTTAGCGAAAGGCCATAACAAACATTGATCTAAGAGTACCTTTGAGAGACAAAATTCTGAATTCTGTTAAGTGCTAATCTAGCAGCACTGTGGCTAGCTAAATGTTACATGGTTGAGGCCACAGGGTCTAGAAACTAGTTGCCATACCCATACCCACCCATGACTTTATAAGCCATTTCTAGTTTGTCAATGGTTTAAATCTTGGCAAAGTCCAGTTTCTTCATAAGGGAAGTAGTCTCCCCAATTCTCATAGTCTTTGACTCATCATTTTACCTTCTCCCCTAAGGAAAGTTGTTCAGTATAATACAGTAGTGTTATATTTACCTATATTCTAAGGTTCCCTCAAAAGTTATTAGAGAGGGAGTAAAAAATGCACTCAATATAGAAATATGAATCAAGTGTAGAATAGGAACAGGTTTATTCTCACTCAGAAAAGGGAATACTAAGCATAAAAGAATCATGCATTACAGAATGATTAGAACAGAATTTAGCAACCTATCATTACTAGTACAATTAGTTGAGAGGTTAATATTTAAAGCTCATAGGGGCTTAAACAGCTTTTTTTTCAATGCTGCTAATAAGCTATTTTACATTTATCTCTACTGAGCACTGTCTAATCAAACACCAAGTGTTATTTTTATTGTGATGGCCCAATCTTTTCAATGCCAACTCTTCCTGGGCAATAACCAGACTTCTTTCTATTGACAATACAGTGGCAAATGTTCTGGTAGATGGTGCTGTTTCTTGTCAGTATTGACAGGCCTGCCAGGACTTTTAAATTCTCATGTCAAAGATAAAGGAAGAAGACATAAAAGAAATGAAGCAGATCCAGGAGCCCTGGTTAGCTCTGCTAGTTGAGTCTACATTATACATTGGCAAATATCTTATTATTTCACGTAATAGAAGAGTTATCCTTCTCCACCCCTTGCTGAAATCATGTCTTGTCACCTAGAAAACTATAGACAAAGAAGGACAAAGCTAGAAGCCTTTATTTTATCACATGTAGAATTCTGTTACCTTTCCACTATCATGGTATGATGGGAGAGGGAAGAAATGAAGAAAGAACTAGTCAGAGGCTATTAAGAACACCAAAAAAAAAGTCATTTTGACCAATATACTACAAGAAGTTTGTGATCCCCAAAGGCCCACATATTGAATTGCCTTGTCCTTGGAGTCCCTGAAAGTTTTCATAGGAGTTCTGGGTCAATTATTTCAATGATCTCATTCATCCTTGCTGTACTAAGAAAAAAAGCTTGAACTCTGAAATCAGGTTAATCTCAACTAGCTCAGTCCTTTTCAAACTAACAATTAGACACCTGTAATTAAAGAAATACATTAGAGAAATGGAGAGTTTGAATAGAATAAATAAGTCCTTGAATTCCTGAGTCATTCTCACCTTCTGGCTTCGTGAGAAAATTTTTGAAAACAGCGATACTGAAAATGATATTCAAATGATACCACATTCCCCATGGATGAGGACTGAGGAAAGACCAGAATTAAAGAAAATAAAGTAAAAAATGTTTACCTAATTCTCACACCATCTGAAGACCCATTGATCTTTGTATGCAAAACATTTTAAGTCAGTAGAACACACTATATAAAAAGAGATGTAAGCCCACTGCCAAAGATGAGAACAGAACTATTTACAAAAGCAGCTGTAGCAGCATTTATATTAATGCTGAGTATTTTGTCCTGTGAATTCCAAGTATAAACATAGGATATGTTGTGAGGACTTCTGAGAGCCAAGATGGAGGACTAATCAGTAAATCACGATGATTCTCCCATATTCATCTCCAAACAACCATAAAATAGTGCCCCAAAAGAAATCCTGGAACAGGAGAACCAGCAAAAAGATGAGGTGAAGCAATCTTTTAGTTCCCAAAACTTGAAAGATTGTCCAGAAAGGTCTGCCTCACTCAGGCAAAAGGGGAATACATCCCAGTAAGCCAGTGGGCGATTTTGAGGCCCAGTGAGGAAGAGCAGGAAAATCCAACACCAGGACCTCCACATGCCACAGCACAGCCAGGGAAACAGGCAGACTCCAGCTCTGAGAACTGCCACAGTGCTTCCACAGCCCAGGGCAAGCAGGTAAGCCCCAGCATCCAGACCACCATGTGCTTCACTGTAGCCCCTGGGAAATGCAGAAACACGCCACCAGTCTCAGCACATGCCGGACATATATAGCCTCCAGCAGTGCTGGCCACCTCCATCCTCTCCCTTCAGTAGAACATCAAAGGCTAAGATCCCCTGTGAGCCTCAGGGCAACATTAGTGCAGCACAATGTAAACAGTCAGGGCTTGCAGGCCCTGGCACAAGAAACCTGAGGCAGTACCCCTTCCACCCTGGGAGTACAGCTCAAATTTAAAAGAAAGGAAAAAGACCAAAAAAGATGAGCAAAAACCGACAAGAATCAGACCATAGAAAATTATAATGGTAATAAGGAAGATCAAGACACAAATTCAGAAGAGGACAATAGTATCAAAACACATATGGGCAAAACTGCCCCCCCCAAAAAATGGGAAGTGGTCTCAAGCCCAAAGAGAATTCATGAAGAGCTCAAAAAGAAGCTTAAAAGTCATATAAGAGAAGCAGAAGAAAAAGTGGGAAAAGAAATGAGCGGGATGCAAGAGAATTATGAAAAAAAGAGTCAACAGCTACGGAAAAGAAAACAACTGCTTAAAAACTAGAAGTGGCCAAAAGTAAAAGGAGATTTAAAAAAATCCACTGAAAAGAACAACTCCTTCAAAAGTACAGTTGGCCAAATGGAAAAGGAAGTACAAGAGCTAACTGAGCAAAATAACTCCTGAAAAGTTACAATTGGACAAATGGAAGCTAATGACTCTATGAGACATCAAGAATCTGTCAAACAAAATCAAAAAATGAAAAAAAAAATTGAAGGAAATGTAAAATACCTTATTGGAAAAACAACTAACCTAGAAAATAGATCCAGGAGACACAATATCAGAATCATTGGACTACCTGAAAGCCATAATCAAAAGGAGGACCTGAATAGCATCTTTTTTTTTTCAGCCAAAGACAAGGTTTATTAGAACATCCATAATATTGGGCAGACTCTTAAGGAATCTGAACATTAGTAAGCTAGATTTTAAGAATTTAAGCATCTTAATGGAGACAAGATGGATCTTATATACAAAAAGACTGTGGGAGGGATCTAGGAGTGGCCAAGTAGTTTGGGGTGACTGAAGGAGGAAGATCTGAATGGGAGTGGCCAGTGAGCTGGAGTGAACAGGACTCCTGGGACCTGGACCACATGGCCAAGGGAGAAGGGAACCTAGCTAGGACTGAGGGTGGGAAATGGCTGGGGGCCATAGGACAGTAAGACAATGGAGGGCTAGGCTAGGTTAAGGGTAACAGAATTGGGAGACTGGGTATAGCCACAATGAAAGGCCAGTTGATGGGATTATAACCTCAGGGTAACACCAGAGATTTGGGCATGTGGGAAAGTCCAGAGTTTTTCCTTTCTGGGGTCTAGATTCCATCCTCATCATTCTCCCTTCAAACAAATGGGACCAAATTGTTTTGGAGTAAAGGGAGAAGGTCTTGACTTCTGAAACTGCCTCCTGCTGGCAAGGGGCATAGAGCTGTCCCTGCCTCCAGGGTGTCCCAAAGAGGAGGTTGACTGGAACCAAGCACAGACTGCATACAGGGAACTATGGGGGTACATTGGCTGGTACCTGTTGTTTGATACCAACTGTAGGCAAATGGCCTGCAGTCTGGAAGACACAAATCTGACAGAAAAGACTACAGGGCCCAGATATCACAGGATAAAACACCCTTAGCTCTGTTTGGATTCAGATAACTCAGTTTTCCAACCATGCAGTATCAAATCCACCTCATAGCCAGACTCAGGAATAGCCAGGTGGGTAACCTTCCTTTTCAAAGGAACATAATGGTGAAACTGAGCCAGGAGGATCTCATCTTAGACTAAGGCTAAAATTATCCTCTCAACTTTTTCCCCATGCTGACTTCCCACAAGTATCACATTCTCTGAGTAGCTTGTGGCATTTCTCAGATGGTGGATTATTGATTATCAATGGATTATTATGATCAATCAGACAACTCAAAATAAAATCCTATGAGCTTTTACGTCAAACAGCAAGTTTCATTAATTACAGCTTAGGAAAATCTTTTCCAGGATTTACATCTCAAACTGAAATTTGTCCTGGTATAAAAAGCCAATTATTAGAGATTTCTATATACTTGCAAATTATCAGCAAGCCATACATAACCCAAACAAGCTTTTTGACAAGTTTACACATTAAAACAATAACCAACAATAGCCAAATTATTTTAGCAGTAACCAAATTGTGAAAAGTTGTTTGAGATGACTGATACAAAAAGTTCACCTACTTGACACTTGAAACAAACCCATTATCAATCAGGTGACTTCAGTTTTGTTAAATGCATTTCCAAATTACTTTACACAGAGAATCAACATCTCATCATTACCAGTTAAAACGACAAATTTAAAAGAGAGTGCTTACCCAATTTTGGAGGCTAGCTTCTTTACCTTGAGCAGGATGTTCTGAACCTGGGTGATGCTTCCAGGCAAAAGTTGCCCCAGGGCCCAAGGCCATTGCCAGGAGGGGCCCATGCTGTAGAAGGTGAATTCAGAGGTGGAAGTGGGGAGGGTGAAACTCTCTTCTGCTATGAAAAGGATTAACAGATACCCTCCTGACTCAAGGGAAAGGAGTGGGAGAAGGGAGTGAAGAGGATTGTAAGGAATATCCCTTAATGATTGATTACAAAACCTCCAAAATCTGTTAAGATTTTTCAGCTGTTCTAACTTTCCCCTGTAATTTCCATGAAGGAGGATTCAAGGACGTAGAGGGAAGGAAGGAAGTAAGCCTCAGGGAACCAAAAAGCACCTGCAGTTTTCCCAAATCCCTAGCACTGAGAGAATTGACAGAATTGGGCATATGCTTACAGTTAGGGAGTCTGTCCTTGGCCTCTATGAAACCAAACCACTGGACTGAGAGCCTGAGAGTGTCAGGCTAAGTGTGAGACAGTCTTGTAAATATCTCCCTGAAAAGCACCTCCAAGCCTTCCTAGCTGCTTGGAGAGCAACCCCAACTGCAGGGCAAGAAAGGGGGGGGGAGCGGAGACTTGCATACCTTCCACTCTTGGCTGGAAAAGAGTTTAGGATTAGGCAGTTCTTCCTGGTTAGCAGGGAACCATATAATGAGGTCTAGAGGTTTAGGGGTGCTGGAACCCCAAAATCACGACACATGGGTCCTTCCTGCATGAATTTGACCCAAGCCTTCTTTTAGCCAAAGACAAGGTTTATTAGAACATTCATAATATTAGTTAGCCACTTTAGGAATCTGAACATTTGTGAACTATTGGCTAGGTTTTTAAGGAATCTGAGCCTGTGGCTAGATTTAAGAATCTGAGCCCCAAGCTTCTTTTTCTGCTCACCCTGGCCTTGCACTTGAATGTTTGGCTCCTCTCATTCAGGTCTTGCACAGGGATGTTTCTCTGCCGATGGACGCCTGGAGCTTTGCCTTCTGGAGTTGTGCTTCCCAGAGTTGTGTTGAGGCACCAGGTGATCAGAACACTGTCACCTGTGGTGGTTTTCTGAGCTGATATCTACTGGTTCTGCTGCCCTTATCGAGGTTCTAAAGAGTCCTGGTGTTGTCACTTGCCTACTCCACCAACCTGGATCTCAGGATCTCCCCCTTATATGATGAGGTGGAGCTAGCTGGTGGCTTGCTGGGGTGCCTCCAGTCCAATACTGTGGAAGAAGGGAGTGACTAGGGGTTGTAAGGAACACTCAAGCAAGAGAATCCTTTCCCATTATTCCCCCAAGTTTTCTGGGCTACAAGATTTCTGTGCCCTGTCTGTTTTCTGGCTCAGGCTTTTTCCTGGGTTAATATTTTCTAGGCTTTCAGAGGTCAATGAGGGAGGGTGAGAGCAACTTACTTCTTACTCCTCCATCTTGGCTCCTGTAAGTGAAACCTGCATTTTATGTCAAAGTTAAGCTTTGTTCCTGGGGTGAAGGGAGGAGGAATACCATCTCAACCTTCAATGTTTTTGCACTGCTGTTTCCTGAGATAGTTCTGTGGATTTGGCAGTTTTCATTGCTTCCAAGGTGGTGTCATTTGGGGAGAGGTATGGTTACTACTTTGCTTGTCTGTACTCTGGTTCTTACACAGGAAGCACCCCTGATCCCTTGGGATAGCAATAGATACTACTTCTCACGGACCCTTTTACCTTGCAACCAGAAATGATACTGTTCCTCAGTGTCCCTAAACTCTTGGAACCTGAAATGATTCTGTTCCACAGGACCCCTGGTCCTTTATGGTCAAAAATGATACTGCACCTCAGGGTTTCTGCTCTTTCTTAATTGATAGTATTCTTTTCCCTTGAATTATGACCTAGAATTGGGTACAGACAATGGAGAAAACAAATATTGCCCCTAGGACTCCTGTTCTCTATTGATCAAAAGTGCTCCCCTCTGCCCTTGAACTATAACCCAGAAGTGAATATATGCAGTGGAGCTGGCAAACAGCATATGGTCCTGTGTCCAATGCTACCACAGGGGTACTTTGTAATCTCTTTCTGAGCAGTTACCAGGTCCCTTTACTGTCTCTGGTTTGAGAGTTCCTGAAGCTGCTGCTGTTTTCTGTCCCCACCTCCTGGTCCCACTACTGATATTTCACCCATGTGAAATCCAGGCCAGCTTTCATTCCCACGTCACGGATCTCTTGTTCTGACCTCATAAGTTGGGTTGGGATGGAATAACATCTCTCTCTGACCTTTTGTTTGGCTCTGCCACTGTAGAATCCTATTTGTGGTGGTATTTTAAAGAAGTTTGTAGGGGAATGCTGGGAAAGCTCAGCAAAATATTTTTTTCTACTTTGACATTGTGGTTCCACCCCCTGAAGCATAATGTTTGCTAAAAAAAAAAAATTGTATTCATTGATATAAATGACCCTTCATTTCATTTTTGTATTTTACATCTATCAATAAAAGTAAATTTTAAAATCCACTTGCTTGGACAGCTAGCTACAATGATCAAATTGGCTGAATTAATCAATTAGTGATGGAGTTTGAACCTAATATTTCATTTGGTATAGGCAACTTCCAGGTGATACAACTCCCTCTACTAAGGCAGATTGGTTCTTTTCCTATGATTAAAGACTGTCCAGAGGACTGAGAGGTGGAGTAATGTGCCTAGGGTCACAGTCAGTGTATGATAGATGTAGGAATTAAATACAAGTCTTTCTGACTTTGAGGTAAATTTTTTACCAACTTTGCCATTCTGTCCTTCAATAATATATTATTCATAATTTATTTCTAGCAAACAATTATTATTTTGAAGTGTACTCTGCCCCTTTCATAAATATTGAGATTTATCCAAACACATTGCTCTCATTCAAATGCTAATATTATTACTATTTTTATTTTATTTTTTAACTTATGGAATAAAACAAGCGTTTCCATAACATTGTACAATCAAAAAGACAATTGTACATGAAACTGCAAATCTACTATCCACAATTTATTTGCTATTCCTTTCAAATATACAACAAAATTATAAGGTAATTTTTTTTCTTTTTTTTCTTCACTCCCCCCCACCCTAGGGATGGCTACCATTAGACACAAATAGGTGCATATATGTGTAAAATTATTCTAAACATGCTTCTATTTATCAGTTCTTTCTCTGGATATAGATAGCATCTATCTTCATATGTCCTTCACAGATAATTTGGGCATTTATAATAGACAAAATAACTTATTCACTCAAACTTATTCACTCTTAAAACTATTGCTATTACTGCATACAGTGTTCTCTTGGTTCTGCTCATTTCACCCTTTATTATTTTATACAAATCTTTCCAACTACTGCGCTATAAGAAATTATAAGCTCAGTGATGTCAAATATTATTAATCATAGATGTTATGTTATCATTATATCAAAGTTATGTCATTATTAATAACATTTTAGTAAGAGTCAAAAGGGCTATATACTACAAATAAGTAAAAATAATTTCTATATTTGCTGTTTAATCTGCCTCATTCTTTTTATTTTCTGTTTTTGTGTACATTTTATAACATACGAAATTGTTGTTGGTCCTTCATACTTGAAGAAGACCAATCGCATCATGATGTTGGGGTCAAAGAACAATGTGTTCAATTCTGGTTGATATGAGATTGGAATGCTCTACCACTAGTCAGGCACAAATAGTCTGTTTGAACATTTGTGATGGAGATTTCTCTAGATTTTTGCATCTGACATTTCCTTTATACTATTGTGATTCTGCTTTGCTCATAGAGCTCAGCACTTTCTTTGATGCAGATGTCAGATGTAGATAAAGCTCTCTATTGAGCTCTCCCAACTTTCTCCTGCAAACTTCTTTAAAATAGCACCACAAATAGAATTCTAAAAGGACACAGAAAACAAAGGGTCAGAGGGAGGCATTATTCCAACCCAAGACAAGCTAGCATTTGTATGCTAGCATGTCCCATGTCTCATAATAGATACTAAAGTTCTTCAGAGAGACCTCAAAAGTGTTCTTGTACCACCTCTTCTAACATTCTGACTTGCCTTGTGCTAGTTCTCTGTAAAAGAGTCTTTTAGGTAAACAGGTGTTTGACATTTGGGTTACACAACCAGCCAATCAGAGTTGCATTCTTTCCAGTGGAATTCTAATGCTTAACAGTGCAGCTTGAAAGAGGACCTCAGTGTCTAGTATGTTATCTTACCCAGTAAGAATCTCCTTCTGAATCTTCCTAAGACAATTCAAGTGGAAGTGGTTCAATTTTCCAACAAGGAGCTGGTAGACTATCCAGGTTTCACAGGCAGCCTAATACTTTTTCTCTTACACACATTCTTTTAGAGTCTTCTAAATGCTTGACTAGCTCTAAGTGTGTCCATCAATCTCTTCATCAGCATGGACATGCCTGGAAAATATACTTCCAATGTGAGTGAACTTATCCATAGCATCCACAATGTCTCCTTTTGCTATAACCAGGGGTTCCATGTATGATTGGTGTGGTGCTGGTTGTTAGAGAATCTCTGTTTTCTTGGTATTGATTGTCAGGCCAAAATTAGCACAAGTGGCAGTGATTTGTTTCATACTCTGTTGCATCTCAGCCTCAAAACTGCCTTGAGTGCACAAATCTGCAAATAAAAAATTGAGCACCTACTCTCCCTCCATGTCAGTCTTGGCTTACAGCCTTTTCAAATTAGTTTATGCTCAGTGCAGTAGCTGACTTAAATGCCATTTTTGTCCTCATTGAAGGCATCTGATAACAACCTGGAAACCATAATGCTGAAAAGTATGGAAGAATTCACACAGCCCTGCATCACTCCACTGGTGACTGGGAAAGCATAAGAGCATTGTCGTTTATGCAGAACTCATGAAAGCAGGCCATCACAAAGTTGGCATACAATTCTGATCCCACTCTAACCAAACTTCCAATTGAAGAAGAGGTATTGAATTCCATTAGATTCCTCCCATGTGGAAAAGCACCTGGTGCTGATTTCATTCCAGTATATATCCACAAGACAGGCAGTACAACACTCATACACAAGTTGGCTGAAATCTTTTAGTTTTATAACAAGTGGAGGTTATCCCCCAGGAGATCAAAGATGCCTCCATTGTTCATCCCCATAAAGGAAAAGGAAATAGGTTATTCTGTGGCAATCATGGGTCAGGGGGACTCTCTTCTTAGACATTGCTCATCAGGTTCTTGCCATAGTCCTATTTAATAGATTGATCCTTCATCTGGAAAATAGTTGTCTACCTGAGAGCCAGTGTGGCTTCAGAAAGGGCCAAGGAAGTCAAAATGGTGTTTACAGCCCAACAACTCCTGGAGAAATGCCAGGAGCAAAATAGACCTCTGTGCACAATGTTCTTCAGTCTGACTAAGACTCTTGATATTGTTTTTCAAAAGGGCTTGTGGAAGATCATGGCAAAATGTGGTTGCCCAGAGAAGGTCATCAGTATGGTATGTCAGTTTCATGATGGTGATGTACAAAAATATATTCATACAGAAGTACATACATGTACTCTTAAAATAAATTTTAAAAATTTATTGAGGGTGACTGATCAAATATGTTTTATTGGTAAGGAGGAGTGGCTAACCTCAAAAGTTTGGATTCTACTGTACTAGATCATCACTAAGATTTCTTGTAGCTCTAAATACTAAGATTGTATTAAATACTTCAAATGACAGATACCACTATCCTCCCAATTCCCCAGGCTCCAAACCTAGGTGATATCCTTGACTCCTCACTATCTCCCATCCCATGTATCCAATCTGTTGCCAAGACCTGTGGACTTTACCTTTGCAATATTTCTCAAACACATCCCCTTTGCTTCCCTGACACTGATACCAGTCTGATGCAGGTCCTCATCACCTTGCACCTGGTCTTTTGTAGTAGTCTAGTAGTGGATCTATCTGCCACAAGTCTCTTCCCACCCTAATCCATCCTTCATTCTGGTGGGAAAATTGACATTTTTTATAAAGTTCTTGTCTAACCATTTCACCCCCCTACTCAAAATCCAATAGCTCCCTTTAGCCTACAGGATCAAATATAGTATCTTTTGTTTGACATTCAAAGGACTTCATAACCTTAGCCCCTAAAACTCTTCTATCCAGTCTTTTCACACTTATTCCTCATCATGTACTCTTCAATCCAGTTAACACTGGCCTCCTTGCTCTTTCACAAATAAGACACTCAGTCTCTTAGCTCCAGAGATTTTCTCTGGATGTTCTCCATACTTGAAATGATCTTCTCCATTATCTCTACCTTCTGGATTCACTGGCTTCCCTCAAGTCACAAATAAAATTCCACCACCTAAAGGAAGCCTTTTCCTAACCCCTCTTAATTCTATTGAGCTACCTCTTTTATTTTTTTGTTTTTATTTTGTTTTTATTAATTTATTTTGATTTATCAACAACTACTTCCATAAGCATTTGAGTTTTAAATTTTTCTCTCCTTCCTTTCCTTCCTCCCTCCTTCTCCAAGACTGTGCACAATCTGATACAGGTTATATATATGCATTCCTATTAAACATAGTTTCACATTAGTGATGTTGTAAGTAAGAATTAGAACTAATAGGAGGAACCACCAGAAAGAGGAAACAAAACACAGCAGAAGGAAAAAAAATAGGAAATACTATGCTTCAATCTGCATTCAAACTCCATAGTTCTTTGGATGTGGATAGAATTTTCTTTCATGAGGCTTTTGGAGATGTGTTAAATCCCTATATTGCTGAGAAGGGTTAAATCTATCAATATTTGTCATCATACAATGTGGCTGTTACTGTGTATAACATTCTAGTGGTTCCGCTCACTTCACACAGCATCAAGGCATACAAGTCTTTCCAGGTTTTTCTGAAGTGTGCCTGTTCATCATTTCTTTTTGTAACTCTCTTGAGTCTTGTATTTGAAGATCAAATTTTCTATTGAGCTCTGGTCTTTTTATCAGGAAGGTATGGAAGTCCCCTATTTTTTTGAATATCCATCTCCTCCCCTGAAAGATCATGCTCATTGTCTCTGGGTAGTTGATCCTTGGTTGTAATCCAAGCTTCTTTGCCTTACAGAATATCATATTCCATGCCCTATGGTCTTTTAATGTGGAAGGTGCAAGGTCTTGTATAATCCTGACTGTGTTTCCATGATATTTAAATTGTTTCTTTCTGGCTGCTTGCAGTATTTTCTCTTTGACCTGGTAATTTTGGAATTTGGCTATTATATTACTTGGCATTTTCAATTTGGGATCTCTTTCAGGAGATAATCAGTGGATTCTTTCTATGGCTATTTTACCCTCTGTTTCTAAGACCTCAGAGCAGTTTTCCTTGATGATGTCCTGAAAGATACTGTCCAGGCTCTTTTTTTCATTGTGATTTTCAGGTAGACCAATCATTTTTAAATTGTCTCTCCTGGATCAATTTTCCAGGTCAGTTGTTTTACTAATGAGGTATTTTATATTTTCATCTATTTTTACACTCTTCTGTTTTTGTTTGACTGATTCTTGCTCTCTCATAGAGTCATTGGCTTCCATTTGCTCAATTCTAATTTTTAGCAAATTGTTTTCTTCTGTTAGATTTTGCACCTCCTTCCCAATTTACCCAACTGTATGTTTTTAGGGACTTGTTTTCCTGAGTGTACTTTTTTTCTAGTTGTCCAATTGTACTTTGTTTTTGTTTTTGTTTTAGGCAGTTGGAGTTAAGTGACTTGCCCAGGGTCACACAGCTAGTAAGTGTCAAGTGTTTGATCTGAGGCCAGAGTTGAACTCAGGTACTCTTGACTTCAGGGCCGGTGCTCTACCCACTGTGCCACCTAGCTGCCCCCTAACTGTATTTTTTAGGGTCTTGTTTTCTTCAGTGTTCTTTTTTTCCAGTTGGCCAATTGTATTTTTTAAGTACTTGTTTTCTACAGTTAGTTTTTGTCTTTCCTTTTCAAAGCTATTGACTCTCTCATGCATACCTCTCATTTCTTTTCTCATTTTTTTCTTCTACCTCTCTCATTTGACTTTTAAAATCCTTCTTGAGCTCTTCTAAGAAGGCTTTTTGGGCTTCAGACCAGTTCACATTCCCTTTTGAGGTTCCAGACATGGGTTTGTTGATGATGTTGTCCTCCAGAATTTTTGCCTTGATCTTCACTCTTCCCGTAATAAGAATCTAATGTACGTTTCTTTTTGCTCATGGTGTTTGCTTATTTCCTGACCTTTAAAGAGACTGAGCTCTTCTGATGCGGAGCAGAGGGCACTGACCCAGGCTTCTTGTGTTAGAAGCCTATGGCCTGGTTTGTGTGCTGGGGACTCCAATGTTGGCAGTTGGAGGCTATAGGGTTCTGGCAGCTTACCTGGTGTTGGGCTGGAATCAGCAATAGTGGAACTCTAGGAGTAGGATTGGGTAGTGTGGCTCCTGGAGATTTCCTGTTCACCTGTGCCTTTCCTTCCTTTTGCTTTCTTCAGCTCCTTTCAGATGGATGTTGTAGGATGTTTATCTGCTTGGGGTCCCTTGAAGCACTCTTTCCCTTGGTTTTGCTGAGGCACTGGGAGACCCAGTTGCTGTAGAATGCCCAGGCACCTAGTGGTTTTCCAAGCTGGTTTTTACTGGTTCCCCCACCCTCAGTGAGGCACTTGGGGGTCCAGGTGTTAGTTTTTTTCTCCTCCACCACCTGGGCTTCAGTATCTCCTCCTGGTATGCTGGGGTGGGGCTTTCTACTAGCTTACTGGGATGCCTCCCATTCTGTACTCCCCTTCCCAAGGTAAGAGGGACCTTTCTTGTTAATTCCTCAAGCTACCTGGGCTACTGGACTGCTGCACCCCATCTTTCTTCTGGTTCAGCTGTTGCAGGGTTTTTCCTGAGGTGATATTTTCTGGGCTTTTAGAGGTTAATAAGGGAGGGTAAGAGTGATTCACCTCTTACTCCACCATCTTGGCTCCCAGAAGTGGAAGCATTTTATTTCTCATTTATCATTCTTATATGTGTGTGTTTCTATATGTATAGATATAGATATATCTTCTTTGTATATTTGTGTTTGCTCGTTGTCTGTTTCATTCAATCATGAACAAATTCTTGAAGGCAGGGAATGACTTCTGTCCTTTTTTGTATCCCCAATGCTTGTTACATTGCCTGGCACATAGTAGGCACTTAATAAATGGACCTTAAGAAATGATAGACTGAATGACAGGTTTTATATTTTGTTGTTTTTGTTGTTCAGTCCTTTAATTGTGTCTAACTCTTCATGGCCCCATTATGGGGTTTTCTTGGAAAAATACTGGAGTGGTTTGTCCTTTCCTTCTCCAGTAGTTTAAGGCAAATAGAGGTTAAATGACTTGCCCAAGGTCAACAAGCTAGCAAGTATCTGAGGCCAAATTTGAACTCAGGTCTTCCTTACTACAGGCCCAGTGCTCTATTCACTTAGTCATCCAGCTGTCTCTTTATATGTATAGGGAGATGTTCTAACTTTTTGAAATGAAATTCCATAGCTACATTTTCTATCTAGATTGTCTTGTGGTCTGGGTTATCATTGCAACTGGAAACTATGGTAGTAAATCCAGGTATAAGTAATCTCTGTCTACTCAGTTTTTTCTAATAACTCCTTGTTTAGATCTTTTCTTCCTTTGATCTCATTGCTTGCATCATTTCTATGCATAAAATCTCTCTGTATTATAGTGTAAATTTCTTGAGGGAAGGGATTGTGATTTTTCCTCCCATTCTACCCCTTCCTCATTTTAGACCTTAGAAATTTCATTCATTATCCAGATAAGGAAGCAGAACTAGAGAGAATAAGTAATTTTCTTGAGGTCACCCAATTAGCTAATGGCAAACTCAGCATTAGAACTCAAGTCTGCTCACCCCTTATCAGATTTCTTTCTACTATACAACAATCAATAGGTATATAGGTAGCAATGATTTATCTGGCCCCCTTGGCCTGAGGATTAGACTGGCCATTTTAACTGGCTGTCCCCCATGCCTGAAATACTTTCCTTTCTCATCTCTACCATCTGGCTTCCCTGGCTTCCTTCAAATCCCAGCTAAAATCCCAACTTCAAAGGAAGCCTTGCCTGATCCCTCTTTGCCTAATCCCTCCCAATTCTCTGTCTTATCTCCTGTTGACTATTTTCCATTTATCCCCAATGTAATTTGCACATAGCTATTTGCATGTCATCTACCCCATTAGATAAAGACTGGGACTGTCTTTTGCCTTTCTTTGTATTCCAAGCATTTAGCATAGTGCCTAGTGGTGCTTAATAATGCTTGTTGACTGAATTGTTGTTACATTTTCACCTACTTCCAGGTTTTGGGGGTCTTATTGTCTCTGCCATTGGCTATTGCCCTAGTTTATTTTTTTTGGAGAACCCAGTACTGCTTAACCATTTAAAAGTTAGGTTAGCTTTTAGTAAAGAATATTTCCTACAAAGCTATAGAAGGAACAATGATATTAACAATTTCTCCCTAACATGAAGGGAAAGAGTCTGCCCCAGAACTGTTGTAGGCTAACTCAGAAAGTCTTCTGCTAGAAGTAGGTCTCTGGAATCAGCTATATGTGTTTTTGTCTTAGGTGGTCTGAGCACTTGCCAATCATCTATCAAATATGGAATGTGCATATAAAGGTATTTATGCCCTAAATGTGTTTAGATTTACATTTAGATGTTGTTGCTATATTTTCTTAAAAGTTGAGTATTACCTGTTGCTCATCTTAGCAAGTAATTGACCTTCATTTTTGGAACTGTGTGCCTCATGATAAGAAAAGGGTGGTGGTGGAGAACCTTCAACTTAAACTTATTTTTTTTTCAATTTTAACATATTTATGCCCTATATGAAATAATATTATCTGAACAATGAGATGAGGAATACTTATTATCTGGTCTACGACTGGAGAGAAAATTCATTGAATTAGTCCATCAATACATATTTCTTGGATAGAAACTTCAGAAAAACAGTGAACTGGAACTAGAGGTGCATAGGACACAGAGAGTAATTGTACAGTGTTTTTTTAATGATTTCAAGCTTTTCCATCAAACAACAGCCCATTACTATGCCTCATGAAAAGATGGCATTCCCAGAATACCGCAGTCTCTGAAGTGGAATCCAGCCTATTTCCAATGAAGAACTGTATAATTTAAAATGGCTTAAAGGGTGTCATGAAAAACATTATGACTGAAAAAGAAGGAAGGGTAGTCATATAGCAAGAGCAAGGGATATCTGATAGACAGACTGCATACTTTATTGGTATCCAGGAATATTTCCAGGATGGTAGGTAGACCATTATGGAGCATTCATGAGAGGACAAGCACAAAAGTTGCATGTTCAGTCAGTCAACAAGCATTTATCGTGCACTTAATATGTGCCAGACACTGTATTAAACATTAAAATAAAAAGAAAGGCAAAAACACGGTTCTAGCCCTCAATAAGTTTACATTCTAATAGAGGTAATAACATGCAAACAATTATATGCAGAACCAATGGATGTTATTCTCAGAGGGAAGGCATTAATAGTGGGAGGTGGAAAAGAGAGGAGACCAGGAAAGGTTTCTTACATAAGGTAAGATTTGAGCTGAGTCTTGAAGAAAGCCAGGAAAGCCAGAAGGTAGAAATGAGGAGCAAGGGCATTTCAATAATGGAGTTTGAAACCATATAGGTGGTTGAATTCAGTACTCACATGAATGAGATCATAAATGCATCTAAGTACCAAATCTCTATCCTTTCTCTCTCCTTACCTCTACCTGTAGTGCCCCTAGAAGTGAGTCCTGACTCTCTATCCATTGACTAGCTAGTTCATCCTCAGCAATTATCTTTTCTGAGCCTAGTTTTCTCCACTATAAAACAGGGATATAAAATCTACCCTAACTACTTCTCAGAACTCTTTTGAGAATCAAAAAGTATGTGAAAGTATTTTGTAACATGTAAAGTGCTGTATTTTAAGATATTGTCATTCACATATACTTACCCCAAATGTAAATTGGAGGTATGTGTGTAATCCTTTTTACACTAATTTAATCCAAGTCTGATTTTCCTCGTCAAATGCAGCTGCTGCATGGTGGGCCTGTCACTTTTCATGGCTCCACTTGTATCATGGATAACCCCCTACGTAGCTCAAAGAAAATCTGTTCTTGCTTTGTTGGCTGCCAGACAGCAAGGTCTATCTCTTCTTGTCATTTACCTGCCATTACTTGCAAATGAGATGCTGAACATCAGATCTGTTCCATTTTAGGCGGGTAAAATGAATTCAGATGCTTTTGAAATCTGGCAGCAGGTACATATAAAAACATATTTAGACCACAACTACATGTTGGTTGATCCATTTTCTTATAGGTTTAGAACCTCACACCCAACCCCATTACTCATCTTAGCAAGTAATAGACTTTTACTTTGGGAACCAAGTACCTAAGAAAAGAGGGAAAAATTCTCCAGCCTAAGTATGTTTTAATTGACCTGACTTTGGCTGGCTGTGTTTTTAAACTCTGAAGATATACAAAAAACAGAAATGTGTTACCTATTTCTTTTGTTTTAAGAATTAGATGCATTTAAATATGCAATACTAATTTTTAAAAACCCTCCTTGGTTATTTTAGTCATAGCATTTTGATCCTTGGAAGACTAACATTTATTTTTCAGCCACACTTGTTAGCAGACATGATAAATCATGACAAAAAATTGGATAGCCTCCATATAATTTTTAAAGTCTTGCTTAACAATAAATAGTAAGATTAAAAATCCAGGTGATGTTATGGGACAGTGGGAGATTTGCAGCTTATTCCTGCTTTCAAAAGGTCAACTTGAGCTTTAAAAATATGCACATACTTGTTTCATATAGGTGGTTGCTTAGTATACTTCTGATTAAGATATATTTTCCCTGTTATATTTTAACATATTTTATTTCATTAAATATTTCCCAATTATATTTTTAAAATATTTTAACATTCATTCTTAAAAGTTTTGAGTTTCAAATTCTCTATCCCTTCTCCCTTTTCCTACTCTATGAGAAGACAAGCAATATAATATCAGTCATACATGTAAGGCCATGCAAAATATATTCTCATGTTAGCAAAAACATATTTCTCTTAATAGTATTTCTCTGCGTAAGATCTTTCTGCTTTAATGCCAGCTTCTCATTTTTAGACCTAATGACCTCTTTTGCTTGAATCCTGTTGTTCAATGCCCCCTTTTAATGATATGCATTATTCTTCCATGGGGATAAGAATTTTTTGATTTCCATTCTTTATTGGCTTAAAGGTCATTATCAATTCTAGTTATCTCCTTCATAGCTCTCCTTGTTTTCAAACTATTTTCCAGCCATTTGCTGACCTTTGCAAAGCTTACAAAAGTTACGGTGATTTTTATCTGAATTCGTAGGCTTTGAAGCATAACTGTGTTCCATCACATACACATGGAAGGTGGCCTTCAGAAATTATGATTCAAACATTTTTTGTTTAAAATAAGTTTAATGAAGAAATGTTATTTTTAAAGAAATGTGAACTAATTTAAACTTAGTTTGAGGCATTAACCTTCCCATTCAGTCAGCCACTTTAACTGTATAAGTGCTGACTTAATTTTTTTGTTGCTTGTCAGTAGAAAAGTATTCTATCAATATGCAATAAGGTGAAGAAAAGAATTGATGTACTGTGCTGTTGGGCAGAAACAATAGAGATTACTTTCCCTGAATTCAAATTATTGAGCAATTTCTGTGTTGTTCTGCCCATTAGCTTAAATGAGAACAGTTTGTAATGCCAAGTACATCACAGCATCAGTCTCAACTGGTCATGGTCTCTACTTTGAATATCATGCCACATTTGGGGACTTCCAATCATTACGGCAATTTTTTTTTTCCTGAAGAACACTAGCCTGATAACACATTTAGGATATAAGTTTATTGACAGCCAAATGTTCAGACTTTGTGGTCTAGGATCAATAATGCAATCAGGAATGATTTACCATTGTGTCTTTCATTTGTATACCAGAGGGAAAATGATAGCCAACAACTAATGAGTTCCCTAAATAATGACTACCCAAGACATTATAAAACATTTACTTAATTTTATTTTAACCCTTCAATATCCCAGAATAAAAATACAACCATATTACTCTATCTAAAAAGAAATAAGGTCACTGATTAATTAAGATAAGGTTAACCTTCAATTTTTTTCCACATAATCTGCTTTATACTTGGATGTAAGATGGACACAGACATGTTTTAAATTTTGTTAAGAATTATGACAATAAAAGGCAAGCAGCCCTTAATTTATCAAACTCCAATTTGTATTCAAATAGGCACCTTGAAACTGGATTCTCCAAACTGTAGTATTTATATACAAAAACTCATGACATAGGGATTTTCCCATCTTCCTCCCTTATGTCACTGCTACAGGCCCTTTTCCATACTAGAATCCTACCATTGACTTCACTTCTCCACTTGTCATTGTTTTTTAGGGAAAAAAAAAGTCATAATGAAAAATCATTTTTAACTGAATTTGGGATTTAATTACTAAGAAGCTCAAATTAGGGAACTTCTTCTTTCACTGCAGATAGGGTATGCTATAACTTACAGCTTTAGAGAATTTCTTGGTACAATTAAAAGATAAGTGACTTTGCCAGGGTTACACAGTCAGTAATGATCAGAGGCAGAAATCGAAGGCAGCTACTCCAGACTTTTGGCTACTTCTCTGTATTTACACCACATACCACCCTTAATCAAGGTCTACAAAGCTGTGTTTATCCAGAAAGACCCAGAAGAATCAGCCACTATGTAAATCAGACTAAATAGTTAGAAGGATTAAAAAGAAATAAAGTTGTTCCAAATCTTTATCAAGGAAACAATAAAAAAGGCTAATTCAAAAGGAAAATATACAAAGTCAGTTCTGATACCAAAAGGGGATTATAGAAAATCAAGACAGCATTCAAGAAAATTTACTTTCAAATTGTTCAGAATTTTCAGCACCCAATCTCTGTTCCAGCTCTCCCCTTAAACACATGCCTGGTTCACTTTAAGCTAACTTTGCTGCCATACCCTCTCCCACCTCCCTTCTGAGACTTTTAGATGTACATGTCTTTACTCGCTCTAATGACAGTAATGGCAAAAGAGATAAAGAATGAGGGATTCCTGAAGTCCAGCCAATCTTCTTACATCCCCACTTCATCCACTTGGCTTTTACTGAAAGTCTCTTAGAATATATGGATAGATCCTGCTCTTCTGGTATTGTCTTCTCCTACTCCCCCCACCCCATTCCCATTTCATAGCAGTCTACCAATCTCTGGTGACAAAATTCCCAAAAGTCTAGTGTTTCTTATAAGTAAGAATGAATCTTCCTTCAATTACTTTTGTACTTGAGGACCTACAACTACAATTATCCATGTGCCTCTATGCCTTTCCTTACAGTCTAAATAGAAAAAGAAAAGTGAGGAAGATGTGTGTGTGGGGAGGAGGAGATTAGTCTTTCAAATCCCAGACTCTGCCCTACTGTTACAGCAGTAAAATGAACAAAGCAAACCTTAGGAATGATCAAAAGATCTCTGTACTTATGGATATTTGAGTAGGGAAGAAGTGTGTTCTATTCCGTTTGATATTATTGAAAGGAGAGAAGTGTTGCTTGGCAGGATTACTTAGCAAACATATCAGCCACGCTCTGAGCCCTTCTGAAAAGAAAGGGAGTGAAAGAGAGTCAGCCAAAATTGGCTCCTCTCCTTCTGACCCCTACATTTTTCCACCTCTATTCTATACCTCTGTCTTCATGCCCCCATGTATGGAGCTCCTATTTTTAACCTTGGGAAGGTACCTCAGTGACTTGGGGCTGGAAGAATTTCTGTTTCATTGTTTGGAAGGTGAGAAAATTTAGGAGAGTCCTTAGTACTGTACTTAGCATGTATAGGAGTGGGAGAGGGCAAAAGATATCCATACCTAGACTAACCAATGCCATGGTGGTCTTGTGTATTTACAGAGTACCTGTGATGGTATCCCCCCATATACCAAAGCTGAGAGGCCTGCTTAGGGAAGAAATGTTATGATATGTAACGTAAATGCCTTAGGAAAACTGTGGAGCATGCTTGGACGTTATGGATATGGTTCCTTTCTGCTAAGCAGAAGAATAGGAGGGGGCTTTTTATTAGCTTTATGGTTAGAATTGGAAGTAATCTTAAAAAAAAAAAACCTGAATCACCTCTGTCCTACCTCTCTTTCATCATTATTTTTGTCTCTTTGGCTAAGTACTTGGTGGTTCTGGAGAACTCTAGCTCATAAATTCTGTGGAAAGACAATGCTATCAGGAGAGATGCTTAAAAACATTCTTCCCTCTGTGAGCTGTGCCTCATTTGGACATGAACTTCGTAGGACTAGTACTATGTAGAAATTGAGCTAAGAGTATGTCCTTGAGGTATTAGGGGAAAACATGTAGTTTTGATTTTGATATATATTTGAAGTAAATAATTCTTTGTAAAAGCTAAGCAGCATTAAGCAATTAAAAGGAACTGGGATATTACTCACTGGATCACAATATTTTGGAGGCAAGGGAAAAGAGGAAAAAGCAAGCCAACAGCTTGAGCTATTGGCATTAGAGAAAAGTCATTTTTCCCTAGAACTTTGAGGGGCATATGAAACTTGTCTGACTTTGTAATGCAATATTCAATACACTAAGATGAAACTCCAAATGCATTTTTCCCATAGAAACATATATGGTTTCTCTCAAAACTTTTATTTACACTTATACTATGACTTCTCTCAAGACAGGTTAAATTCTAACTTTTCAAGAGGCCTTTCTTGGCATGTCCCATATGCCTCCCCCTGTTCCCCACTACAAGATTTTGCCCCTCTGTAACCTCAACACTTGGCAGAATGCCTGGAACATAGCATTTAATAAATGCTAATAAATATGGTATTTAATAAATACTTGTCAGTTGGCACTGTAGTACCAGTACATCATTGTAGTTAATTCAGTCTGTCAGACAAGCATTTATAGAGTGCTTACTATGTACTGAGCATCCTGCTAAGGAAGAGAGAGGAAGAAGTTAACCCAAATCTACAAGGCAAGATGGAGAAATGAAGTCTGATGAGAAATAAAGAAACGGGTGGTTTAGGAATACTTCTTAAATAGAGGTTTTAGGAAAAGCCATCCAAAGAAAAGGAAGGACCTCAGGGGGAGTACTTCCTAGGTATGAATTTCATGACTGAAGTGATCATTTAAGGTAAAGAGATTTCTGGGTATGATGGAGAAGTATATAGTGTAGACAGATGCATTTTGAGTTAACCGTACTTTGTAGATTGGCCTGGGAACTTAACAATCACATAGAATAGCATTTATAGAAAAATGTAATATGAATATTAAAAAACAACTTACCAACAACATTTGTAACTAATCAGCATATTTGTCCAAGTCACTAAATCCAGGAGTTGTATAATCTAATCATTATTTATACATAAACCTTCTCTAAAACAGCCCTAACAAATGGATATCCTGTCTCTCTACTTGAAGACCTCCAGTGAGGGGGATCCACTACCTCCTTAATTAAGGAACTTTTACAATGAGTTTGTTCTTTGTGAAGCCTAAATTACCCTCTTTGTTAAAACTACTCTCCAACCTCTGGGCCATATAGAAAAAAAAATGAAATACTTCTTTCAGATCATCTGCCTTCTGATACTATATTCCTCCTAGACATTCTCAAATTCAAGCTAAATATTTTCAGTATTCTGTTCAGTTACCTCTTTGTATTGGTCATTCTCCTCTAGATAGCTTAAAGCTCTTTTGAAAATAGGATGCTCAGAATTCAACATAATACTCTAGATGTGACCTGTCCAGGGCAGAGTATATAGAGACTATCACCTCTTTTGTTCTGGACATTAGGTCCACTTTTACTACAGTCTGATAATTAGCTTTGTTCGGTTTCCATGTTATACAGTAATTGATACTGAACTTTCAAACTGAAACTACCTTCAAAGAGAATGGGAAAGAAAACAAAAATAGGATGCTATTTCACTCAAAATGGAGATGTTTTGCTCACATAGCCTCAGAATTCCTTTCTAGTCCTAGATCTAGAATTCTATGACCCTATGACTTTATTGTAAACTATTGTTATGTTGGGAAGTTAGAAATTAGAAGAAATAAATAATGGAAATTTAAAAAATAAAAGATTCAAAGAGATTCGTATGCACACACATTTCTGACCAGTGTATTGGAATAATAAAACCATGCAAAATGATTTCTTATAGAAATGATCATTTTGAAATGTGACCAATAGAAAAATTTATACACTTTAAATATTCACTTGATCAGATATTGTACCTTCATGATTCCCAAAAACTCTAAAAGATTTCTGGATGAGTTTCAGACTTCTGGAGACATTAGGTCTCAAATATTACTCTCTCATACTCCTGTAACTGAAAACTTTCCACTATCTCCCTGTACTCCTCCAATCAATGTACCCCCATTCTTTTGAAGAATTTGGAGAATAGAGATAAAAGGCATTTACTTTGGATGAAATATTAAATGATTTAGTGAGGTCACTGTGTCCCTATATTTACCAGTTTAGCCAGAGTCACTCAGGCTAGGCAAAGCCAATCACCTGGTTAAAATCAGAGTTTTCAATCCAAAGTTTAGATTAGATTTGCTTCTTTTTTAAAACAAAGAATGTTCTAAATGAAAAGAAATATATTTTCTAAAATGTTTATTTTGTTTAGCATTTTTGTTAACCAAGTTTTAGAAAAGGTTTAATCTCAAGGTAAGAAAATTGAAAACTTGCCTGATTTTAGTAAAATTTTGTTTCAAGGATGAATTTAAAGGTTTCAAAAATTAATTTCCATAAAGCACTGTTTCTAGTATTTTCACCTGATATATTTCACCAAACTAGTCTCAGTAACTCCAATCATTACAGTTACTTTGTTCCTTACCTACTTATTAATCTCTCCCTTCTCTGAGAATATATAAAAGGAACATACTAATTAGTCTGTTCATTTTTTTTACTCTGCCTTCTCAGTCCATACAAAATAACTATAGCACTCAAGCTGAAAAGATCCAATACCATATTTTGCTGTTGTTGTTGCTTTTGCTACAAGTATACTCTTACTGCCAAAAGACATCTGGTCAACCTTCTTTACTGACTTACTAACCTCTCTCTTCTAGTCTTTAGGGGCTTTGCCTCTGGAATCAAATACAAACTCCACTTCTTGACATTTCAAGCCTTTCACAATCTGGATCCAACCTACCTTTTTATTCTTATTACATATTATTCTCCTTTATCTGTCTTTGGTTGAACCAAACTGACCTTTCTGCTTTTCCTTACACATGATATTCTATCTGCTTTTTCCATGTTTCTTCATATGCTGTCCCTCCATGCCTACAAGGCTCTCCCCTGCTAATCTTTTTGAATCCTTAAATACCTTCATAAACTCAGCACAAATGTTTCCTCTTACATGAGGTCTTTTCTGATCTCACCCAAGTACCAGTATCACCACATGCAATTTTATATACATATACATGTGTGTATATATGTATGTATATATATGCATAGACACACATGTACATATACACAATGCACCCATGACTCTATATATACATCCATGTATGCACATATATGAGATTTCATTTATGCATATGTACAATGTGTGTATGTATAGATATACACATACCATCCCTGCTAACTGGGCATGAGAAGGGAAGGAAGTTCATGAGGATTTTCTTGTGTTATTCTAACAGCTCCAGGATGTCCAAAAGTCTACTACCAAAGATTGCTATGTCTGTATCAAGCTTCCAACCCAGCGCTTCTGTTTTCCAACTGTCTAGATTTACTTATTCATGACAAATATTACATCCTACTGTCATCTTGTGCTTTTTTCACAAGGGAAGGAAAAGGAAGATGCCTATGTCCTTTGTCCTCATTACTTGATCTTCTTCTATTTCATGTGGTCTCTAAGACCTACAACTCTTTTCTTCCTTGAGGTTGTGTGTTAGGGAAAATGAGAGATATGCTATATATCTTCATTCCCATACAGGCTCCATTCCTGACACTCGAGATTCTCTATCATACCATACAAGTCTTTTCACCCTAGAAGTTCACACCACTCCTGGACTTCTCACACTGTAAGTAAGCTGCGTTGCAATCCTTTTCTCTGATTGGCTGGTTCCTCCAAAAAAAAACCCCTCCATATTAAGGAAGTTGCCAAAGCTAACCATGTTCTTCCTTCTTCTCTGGGCTAAGCTCCTGAACTTCTGGATTTTCTCTACTATGCCTCCTTCTTTCTTTAAGTCCCTTCTCCTCACCTCCTTGATTTCCATCATCTTTTATGTGTTGTTTTTCCCCATTAGAATGTAAGCTCCTTGATGACAGAAACTGTCTTCCTGTTTATATTTGTATTCCAGGAACTTAGCACAGTGCCTGGCGTATAGTAAGCATTTAATAAATGCTTGTTAATGGGTTGACAAAAGCCAGATGGGATCAGAAAAAGTCTACCTTGTTTTACACAGAAAATCAATTTCTAGATTATGAAATAAACCCCTTGGAGAAGATCTCATTTTTAATCCAGAACCTTCTGAAACATCTGTGGCATAATGTTATTGCCCTTTTTTCATGATTACCACATTAGTAGGAAAGCTGTTAACAAATTTGCATGTGTCATCTTATTTGATCTACACAATAACTCAATAAAGTAGGTAACATTAGGTTTAGAATATTATTTGCAGATATTCTAATAGATCTGTGCTATCAATAATGTAGTTATTACTTCTTAAGATATAGATCATAACTCCTCATGCCAGCCCATTTCATGGAGCTTTTGTCCATGTTCTTCCCATACACAGTAGCTCATACAATACACCAGGAGTCTCCTTGTGTTCTTTTTATGTAATGAATGTCCCAGTGAAACATTGGGACTCTTCAATAGCTATTCCTCATTTCCACCACATGAAATGTTCATGTCCTTTTTTGATCACACATTTCTCTTATGACATCCTTTGTCCTTTATATTGCCCTTTGGATTGCCTTTATGTTGACCTTTAGATAATCCATAACTTCAATTCAGTCACGCATTGCATGAATGGATATGTATTTTTATAGATGTAGATGTTCTGTACATGATGACAGTAAAGATGATAATGATAATGATGAGGATGAGAATGGTGGTGGCAGTGGTGACGATGATCATGATGATGATGGTGATGATAATGATGGTGGTGTTGATGATAAGGATAGAATTTATGTGGCACTTTAAGGTTTGCAAAGTATTTTACATGTGTTATTTCATTTGGCCCACAGAACAACCCTGCAACGTAGGTGTTTTTACCATTCCCATTTTACAAATAAAGAAACTGAAGCCAAGAAAGTTTAAGTGACTTGTTCAGGATCACATAACTAGTAATTGTCTAAGGTAGGATTAAAATTCAGGTATGCCTGACTCCAAGTGCTTTATCCATTGAATTACCTAAGTACTTCTGTGATAAGGACTGCTGCCTATTATCTCCTCTCCATCCAATCTGTTTTTTATCAGTGTGCTCCTATAAATTTTCCACAGGAAGTTCAGTCAATATATTGAGGTCCTTCCTCACCTTCTAGTAGCATTACAGGAATTCTATGGGTGTACACAAAATGTTCAACGACACCTATGTCACTGGGTTGATGTGATAATAAAATGAGATATTTATAAAGAGCTTACTACAACTTGTGCTCTCCAGACATATTCTTGAAGAATCCAAAGTCACCTCCATAGAAAGATAAGACATCATAGAAAGATATTCTGCATGAAGAATATTAGTTAGAGGTTAGGTCTATTATCAGTATTATACATGAGGAAGCTAAATCTCAGAGGAAAGCAAATTTGGAAGCTAACTTGCTTCAAAGTGGTTAAACGATTTGCACCTAACTAATAAGTAACAAAGTCAACCCTTTGCTTTAGTTCTTTTGATTCAAAGATCAATGCCCTTTCCATTATATCATACTGCCTCCCATGTTACACTGTTCTGCCTTGCTAAAGAAGCCATGGGGAACAGAGGACTAAGAAATAATTGACAAAATTTACATAAGTATAAACACAAATTGCATGCACACAGGCACAGGTACAGGGTGGGGAACAGGTGATCTGGCCCTGTGATTTCATCAGGGTAGGAACCTCTGATGTAAAAACCACTTCCACTAATGTAGACAAATAATTATTTATAACTTTAACTCTTAAAAGAGTCACCTGAGGCCTGGTAGTATAAAAAATATTTTTAAGGGTCTTGTCCAAGATTACAGAGTAAGTATACATCAATGGCAAGGCTTAAATCCAGGTCTTCCTGACTTAAATCCCAACCCTTATCTGTAACACTACACTGAGTCCCAGAAAGGAGTAATATACTTATTTATAATGATAATAGTACTTATTAATATTATCATGTACATCATATTAATGATGTTTTTAAGGTTTCAACTTCAAAGTTTTTTCCCTTTATTGAAAGCAAAGAAAGAAAGAAGGATCGGTACTAATGATCTATTTAGTTTTGGGGTTTTTTTTAATCATTTGGTTTCATGAAAATGTACCTTGAATTATTGGTGGCTACGTCAAGACCCAGACCTGTCTTTCTACAAAACTAGAAAGGACTGCATATAACTAACTACACTGAATCTCCATATATCACCAACTTCTCCCCAAATGCACTTTTTTTTTAAAGTCAGAACCTACAAGAGAATATGCGTTAAATAAAAGTACATAGGGTATGTCTGTCATTCAAGTGCCAGCAAGGTAAGATTAGAAAGGCTGATAATCATCATTTGTTTTGTTATGCTTTGGTTTGGGAGAGGGGCAGGGCAGCTGATTATAACAATCTATTAAAACATGGGGAGTAGGGGATGCTGAGAAATGAGAAAAGGAAGAGAAGGAAGGAATAAAGTGGAGGTGAGATATATAACAATGGAGACAGTACCCACACTGATGAAATTAGTAAACTTCATAGACTTGAAGTGTTAAAAAAAAAAAGAATAGAACATGAGGATAACATTTCTAATTAGAATTGCCCTTTACTATATTGTTTATAAGATTTATAATTTTTCCCTTATGTCATCAAAACTCTCAATATAACTTTGTGGGGTAGGATTAAGGACAATAAATTGGACAAATTTTGTAGCAAAATAAAAACTTCATGAGGATGAAACTAGTCTCCTATGCCCATTTAACAGTTTTCACATAGAATGAAAATTACAGCTGTAAATTTTTATATATACACATACAAGTGTTTGTGTATGTGTGTGTATAGTTCTGATGTCTACATATATCCATAAAATTCAGCTTTGTATATATCTATATACAAATTACTCTTAGCAAATTAACCTGAACTTTGAAAATATCAAGTCAGAAATGTGAAACTACTTAAAACTGAATATAAAGCAATTCTCCCCTTCAATTTACTGTCCCATTAAGGCCAATCTTGTAGACCATCTATACAGAGGGCATTTGTCTGTTTACCTCTTCTGTCTGAAAACAAAGACAAGAATGTCTGAAGGAGGTTATCTAGAATGGTAGTACATGCCAATAGAAAACAACAATGATGGGTAACAGAAGGAAGCAAAGATCACAGCAGGAAAGACATCTGTATTCAATCACACATTCCTAAATACCAAAACTACCTGAAAATTCAGACTGGGAGCTAAATTGCTTCAAAAACAAGTATCATGTTTCACAAGATGGAAAAAATCAATACCAGGGGCAAAATAGGGACATGGAAAGAGGAAGGGAAGTTGACATAACAAACTATAACCTAATGAGATTGAGCCAATGCATTAGAGACTCACTGCAATGCCATCCTCAGGGTCCATGTTATGAAATTGCTTTAAAGGGAAAGTTTGTTGTTATTGTTGTTTTAATGGTGGGTATTTCAGTAACTGAACTACCCCGTAAATCCAAGATGAAATATGCAATATCAAATCCCTCTCAAGTATAAATATGACAGCAATAAGGTTTCCACAGAATTAGCAAAGAGCACTATAATTTTTGCCAGGATCATGTAGTAATTATTAAGTAGTACTTAGTGGATAATAAAGCCAACATCATCAGTAGGTTATTGCAGAGAGCAGCAATAATTCCCCTCCCTCCCTCCCTCCCATCCACACCAAGAGAAATATTTAAAAGAACTTTCAGAGGTACTCTGTATTTGGTTTCTTACTTTCAGGCAAGGGTGCACCAGAGCAAAGGAATCATATTTTATTACTTTTTGGGGGGGTAGGGAGGATAGCATGTGGGCAGGATACCACCATATTTTTTGCTTTGTTTTTTGGAAGGTTTCTTAATATAGGTTGAGTAAGGTTTAAGATTCCAAGACATAGTTCAAGTAAACAGAGGCAAAAAACTAGGAAACAGGAAGTAAAGCAAGAGAGCTTTATTGTGGGTAAACAGAATAAAGAGGGGCAATCAGTGACAATAGAAGCAGGTCAGATCTGCTGGGCCCTGATTTAAGTGGAGATCCAAAACAGTAAAATCTGATGGATTTTGTAGAATCTGGGATAAAAAATAGGACCAAGATCAAAGCACCTGGACCTGGGCTCTGGTATTGATTTAACCTGGGGTGGAACACCTGGGGAAATGGCAATTAGTTGATTTTCAAACTCCCTACCAGTAAATAAAGCATCTTTCCACCATTACTGCAGATATGAGTAACTCAAGCAGGGTAACTCAAAGACTTTTAGTTTCCCTGGGACTGAGGTCCTTAGGAAAACTGAGACAAAGCCAAAAGAAGCTCAATGCCTGGCACAAGAAAGGTGTTACATAAATATTTATTTTCTTTCATTTCCATTTCTTTTCCTAGTAGCTGCCATGCTCTTTATTTTAGATATCAGGTCAAGGTACAGTAATAGCAGATGCCTGATCACAGTATAGCTAGAATTTGCAATCTTCTTTTGTGTGTGACATAGAACCCTTTGGCCATCTGGTGAAGGATATTAAACCCTGTTTCAGAATAATGGTTTATAGACTGTAATCATGATTGAAGTATAACTTTCTACCTTGGCTCCAACATCCTGAAGGCTAGGTATGTTATATTTCACTCTTCCTCCAGGGTTCTCTGGTACCCTTAACAGGGATTGGGGAAAGGGACAGTTGAGTCCAGGGTCTCTTAATTTTTTTTTGCAAGGCAATTGGGGTTGAGTGACTTGACCAGGGTCACACAGTTAGTAAGTGTTATGCGTCTGAGGCCACATTTGAACTCAGGTCCTCCTGACTACAGAGCTAATGCTCTGTCCACTGTGCCATCTAGCTGCCCCATCTCTTAAAATTTCTACAGTTTCCACCAATGATCTTTCTCCCACTATGGGGGATACATCCCTTATACCCTAGTTACATACCACTAATAGAAATATTTATTTCAAAAGTACAATAATGAATATATAAATATACTCAACAACATGTGGTGGTCATATTCCCTTCCCAATACCACTCAGTCTCTGGGGAGCAGAAGGGGATTAGGTTCACAGTTTAGCTCAGTTTCTATAGGGTAGAATCCCAAATTCCAAATTCAATCCATTACCTGCCCTCAAGTCCAAGGTACCTTGTCTTTTCTAGGCAACTCTGCCAGGCTGGATGGCTACAATGTCTTATCTAGGTCCTTAGATCCAAGGTTGACCAGAGCTCAAATTACCAGTTCTGATGAGTATTGCTGCCTGCAGCTATAAACTGAAGACAAAATAAATAAAACAGAAACAAAACTCAAAGAGCCCACAGAAGCAAATCCCCCAAGTCCATTTCTCAAAGCCATAAGGTAAAATGGAGAGAAAGGTGGAGAAGATATCCCTCTGTCTTTGTTCAGTGATGACAGCCAAGCTGTAGGAGAACTGTATGTGATCTTCACCTTCTAGATTGAACAGGAAAAAGCATGCGATTATCCAGTCTGGTTTTAAATAGCTTGTTCTGAATATACCACTAATCAAAGAATATTACTCTACCCCCATCCCTCCCCATGAATTTGGAAGGGAAACACAGAGAAGCAGGGTATCACCATGTTAGCCAATCTGGGCATGCTCCAAGTCACATTACATAAGAAAATAACAAATGTCAGTCAGAGGTTAGTGATTTTTTTTCTTTTGCTCATCCAAGTTCATGGATCTCTGGTGTCTATCCATGGACCAGGGGTCTATTAGACTCCCAGTTGAAACACTTTTGTTCTACATGCCATGGTAGGTGCTGGTAGATTCAGAGTTTAATCAAAGAAAAGACATTTCCCACACCTTTGCAGCTTACATTTTAACCTAGAATCTCACAAACTCATACAACAAAAATGTGCTGAACATGTTTTTTTTCTTTTTTAAAAAATGTTTTTACAGGCAGAGTCAAGATGGCAGAGTGAAAGGAGAGATTTGCCCAAGTTCTTCCCTAAATCTCTTTGAATACCTCTAAAAAGTGACTATGAACAAGTTCTAGAGTTGCAGAACCCACAAAGAGTCACAGTGAGGCAGATTTCCAGCCCAAGACAAACTAGAAGGTCAACAGGAAAGGTCTGTTGCACCAGCCTGAGAGAGGAGTGGTCAGTGTGCAGGGTGCACCACAAACCCGACCTAAGCAAAGCCAGAACAGGCTTCAGGGGACTGAATCACCAGAAGCAATCATGGGTTCCAGTCTTCTCAGCCCACAGTTGCCACAGACAACTTAGAAGGTCAGTGGGAAGAGTCTGTCAGAACTGGGTGAAATAGAAGCTCAGTCAAGTGCAGGGCTACAGGGCATGCCAATACGGCCCAAGCAACAGCAATCTAGGAACAGGCCTTGGGAGTAACTGAATCAGCAGCAGTAACTGCCTGGCAGTGGTAGCAGCAGCAGCAGTGGCAGCACTGCTCCTGGAGCTATTAGCCACAGACTGAATGTTTGAAAGTCACCTGTTTAAACTTCTGGGAACCAAGATAACAGAGTAAGAGGTAATTCACTATTACTGTCCCTTATTGACTTTGAAAAACTCAGAGAATATTGCCCCAGGAAAAATACTGAAATAGCAGAGTCAGCAGAAAGATTAGAAACAGCAGTCTTTTAGCTCATGAGGCTAGGGAGATTAAAAAGAAAGGTTCCTCTTGCTGTGGTTGAAGGGGACCTGTATAGGAAGGGAGGCATCCCAGAAAGCCAGTGACAAGCCCCACCTCAGCAAACCAGTAACTAGGCCCCTAGCCCCCAGCACAAGAAGCCTGGGACAGTGTCCTCTGTACCCCAGAAGCAGAGATCAACTAAAAAGCCAGAAAAAAGGCAAACAACATGACCAAGAAGCAACAGAGAAAAACAATGACCGCAGAAAAGTATCTTGGTGACAGGGAAGATCAAAACACAAATTCAGAAGAGGACATTGTCAATATGCCCACATCTGAAACCTCAAAGGGAAATACGAACTGGTTTCAAGCCCAAAAAGCCTTCTTGGAAGAGCTCAAGAAGGGTTTGAAAAATCAAATAAGAGAAGTAGAAGAAAAACTGGGAAAAGAAATGAGAGGTATGGGAGAGAGTCAATAGCTTGGAATTGTAGAAAACAAGTCCTTAAAAAGTAGAATTGGCCAAATGGAAAAGGAGGCATAAAAGCTAACTGAAGAAAACAATTCATCAAAAATTAGAACAGGGCAATTGGAAGCTAATGACTCCATGAGACATCAAGAATCAGTAAAACAAAATCAAAAGGATGAAAAAATAGAAGAAAATGTAAAATTACTCATTGGAAAAACAACTGACCTGGAAAATAGATCTAGGAGAGATAGGTTAAAAAATTATAGGTCGACCTGAAAGCCATGATGAAAAAAAGAGCCTGGACAGCATCTCTTGGGAGATCATCAAGGAAAACTTCCCTGAGGCCCTAGAACCAGAGGGCAAAATAGTCATTGAAAGAATCCACCACTCACCTCCTGAAAGAGATCCCAAAATTGAAAATGCCAAGGTATATTGTAACCATATTCCAGAATTATCAGGTAAGGGAGAAAATCCTGCAAGCAACCCTGAAGAAACAATTCAAATATTGTGAATCACAGTCAGGATTACGCAGGACCCTGCAACTTCTACATTAAAATATCAGAAGGCTTGGAATATGATATTCCATAGGGCAAAGGAGCTTGGATTACAACCAAGGATCAACTACCCAGCAAAACTGAGCATAATCTTTCAGGGGAGGAGATGGATACTCAATGAAATAAGGGACTCCCAGATTTTCCTCATGAAAAGACCAGAGCTCAATGGAAAATTTGATCTTCAAATACAAGTCTCAAGAAAGGCATAAAAAGGCAAACAGGAAAGAGGGGGGCGGAAGCATATTATTCATTAAGGGTTAACTGTTTACATCCCTACATGAGAAGATGATACTTATAACTCTTGAGAACCATATCTTTATTATGACATTTAGAAAGGATATACATAGACAGAGGAGGTAGGTTTAAGTTGACTTTGATGTGATAGTAAAAAATCTAATGAAGTGGTGAAAAGGAACTGTAATGGGAGAAGAAGAAAGGAGGAAGCAGAAAATGGTAAATTACACCACACAAAGAGACACAAAGACATATTACAGTAGAGGGAAAGACGGGAGGGAGATGAGCATTGTTTGAACTTTACTCTCATCAGATTTGGCTGAAGGAGGAAATAACATGCTCAGGCATGGAAATTTAATTTGCTATATAGGCAGTAGTAGGGGAAACTGAAAGAAACTGGAAGGAGGAATAGAAGGGAGGGAAGAAGTAGTAAGGGAAAAGGGAAAAAGGGAGGGGGCTGATAGAAGGGAGGGGCAGATTGAGGGAGGTGGTGGTCAAAAGCAAAACTCTAGTGAAGAGGGAAAGGGAGAAAAGGAGAAAAACATTTTTACTTAAAGTTTGAGTTCCAACTTTCATCGCTCCTCTCTTCCCTCCCTTCCCCCTCCTTGAGATGGTAAGCAATCAGATATAGGTTATACATGTGCAATTTTGTATAACATTTTTATATTAGTCATTTTGTATAAGAAGTCTCAAACAAAAGAAAAAAAAGAATTTGAAAAAATAACATGCTTCAGTCTGTAGTCAAACAATATCCATTATTTCTCTGAAGGCAGATAGTGTGCTTCATCATTAGTCTTTTGGGATTGTCTTGGATCATTGTATTGCTGAGAATAGCTAAGTCATTCAGAGTTCTTCATTGAACAATATTGCTATTACTGTGTACACTCTCCTGCTTCTGTTCACTTCAGTTGATGCATCATTTCATGTAAGTCTTTCCAGATTTTTCTGAAATCATCCTGTTTGTCATTTCTTATAGTACAATAATATTCAATTACAATCATATACCATGGCTTGTTTAGTCATTCCCCATATGACGTGTAATCCATTCAATTTCCAGTTCTTAGCCACCACAGAAAGAGCTTCCATAAATACTTTTGTACAAATATATTATTTTTCCTTTTTTGTTCATTGAGATATAGACCTATCAGTGGTATTGCTGGATCAAAGGGAATGCATAGTTTTGTAGCCCTTTGAGCATAGTTCCAAATTGCTCTCTAGAATGGTTGGATGAGTTCACAACTCCACCAACTATGCATTAGTGTCCCAGTTTTCCCAAATCCCCTCTAACATACAACAAATGGAAGACAATACAATTCTGGAGTCCAGTCTTGGAAGGTGTGAGTTGGTGTGTCTCAGGACCACAGTTCTGTGAGAGGAATAAGTTCTACAGTCTTTGGTTTGCTTCACTTAAAGTAACAGGCAATGATTGTGAGCATTGTTAAAGTTTGATCATTTCAAACTGCACTGTAAGTCTGACTCGAGCTAGAAAGAACAATTCTGAGAATCTAATCTAATCTCTTTTTGAGATATTTTTGATGACAGTAAGGATTGAACTTTGCCACTACCACCCACACACACTGCATTTGTCACTTTATTAAAATAACTCTTTTATGCCTCTTCCATATGGTATTTACCCCCATTAACTCTCTCTCCTCTCCTTCCAGTGCAATTTTCTTTCTCATCTCTTTATTTTATCTTTTTGGGTACCATCTCATCAAAACTACTTTATAGCTACACCCTCTGTCTATATATAAACTTCATAATTGTTCTTATAATAATAAAGTTCTTAAGAGTTACAAATATTATCTTGCCATATAGAAATATAGACAATGTAATCTTGTTGAATTTCTTGTTTCTAATGTTTTTTGTTTCTTTTTTTATCTTTTTATGTTTGTCTTGTGTCTTGTATTTATAGGGTTTTTTTTTTTAATTCAGCTCTGTCTTCTAATTAGGAATGCTTGAATTCCTCTATTTCATTAAATATCCATTTTTTTTCCTGAAGTATTATATTCAATTTTGTTTTGTAAGTGATTCTTGTTTTTAATCTTAAACTAACTCCTTTGCCTTCCAGTATGTAATATTCCAAGCCCTCCAGTTCTTTAATGTGGAAGCTGCCAAATCCTGTGTAATCCTGCCCGTAGCTTCACAATATTTGAATGGTGTCTTTTTGGCTGCTTATAGTACTTTCTCCTTGATTTGGAAGCTATGGAATTTGGCTATGATGTTCAAGGGAGTTTTCATTTTGGGATCTCTTTCAGGCAGTGATTGGTATATTCTTTCAAATTCTGTTTTGTCCTCTGGTCCCAATACATCAGGGTAGTTTTCTTTGAAAATTACTTGCAAGATGTTGTCCAAGGGTTTTTTTTTAATCATGATTTTCAGGTACTCCAATAATTCTTACATTCTCTCTCCTGGATCTATTTTCTCAGACAGTTATTTTTTCCAATAAGAAATTTCTCATTTTCTTCTATTTTTTTTAAACTTTTTTGATTTTGCCTTATCCTATCTTGATGTCTCATTGAGTCATTAGCTTCCATGTGCTCAGTTCTAATTTTTTAGGAATTATTTTCTCCAGTGAGGTTTTGTATATCCTTTTCCATTTGATCATTTTTTTTTCTTTTTCGTGAAGCAATTGGGGTTAAGTCACTTGCCCACAGTCACACAGCTAATAAGTGTTAAGTGTCTGAGGCTGGATTTGAACTCAGGTTCTCCTGATTCCAAGGCCAGAGTTCTCTCTATGTATTGCACCACCTAGCTGCCCCCCAATTTTATTTTTTAGGGAGTTATTTTCCTCGGCAATTTTTATATATCTTTTCCTATGTTATTGACTCTCTTTTCATGATTCTCTTTAATTACTCTCATTTTTTCCCAATTTTTCTTCTATTTCACTAGTTTGCTTTTTAAAATTATTTTTAAGCTCTTCTAGGACTTCTTTTTGGGCCTGAGACCAAATTATAGTTTTCTTTTGTGCTTCACATGTAGCCATTTTGACACTATTATCTTTTTCTAAGTTTATGCCTTGATTCTCCATGTCACCATGCAAATTTTCTATAGTCAAGGTTTTTTTTTTGTTGTTTTCTTTTGTTCATTTTTCTGTCTTTTTTGTGACTTGATGATTTTATGTGAGAGTTGGGCCCTGGTCATACACTGTCCCATTTTTTTTTTTCTGACAGAGCTCTGGGTCCTACCTCTGCCTTTCACTGGGCTTTAGGTCTTAGCTGTTCACTTTCATTGGAGAGTAGGTGACCCTTCTGGCTTTTACTAGAACAAGGGGTTTCTTATTGGCCTCCCCTGGGTGTGAGGGTTAGCTGCTGGCCTGCCCCTGGGGTGGTGCCTTTCTGCTGGGTTGCTACTGTAACAGAGTCTTCCTGACCCTGGAGGAGAAAACTTGCTGATCCTCCCCAGGGTGGGGCCCTGGTGCTGGGTTGCTATGGAAAGAGGGTCTATATGCAGTCAGGCCCCAGGGGCAGGGTCTCATTATTGGCCATCCCTGGGAGACAGCTTCACTACTGGTCAGCAATGAGGTCAAACCCTTGCTGGTGGCTTATGTTGTCAGTGGGGTCTCTGGGGTGGGGCCTTGCTGTGCTGCACAGACTGCTCACTTATCTAGAGGGCTGCCGGTTTGCAGGAGTGCAGAGTCTCACTGGTGGATTGCCCCAGGCTCAGAGTCTTGCTGCAGGGCCCCTGCTACAAGGCTGACTGTTGCTGCTGCTCTTGGACCTTGATCCCCTCCCACCCCAGTGAGACAGACCTTTCCTGACTTGCTGGTAAGCTGCATCCTTGCTCCTAGGTCAATTCTGAGTCAGTTTTCTAGTTGTCTGGAGGGAACTTTGGGAGGACTTCAGAGGGTTCTTTCATCACTCTGCTATCTTGGCACCAGAAGCAGAAGTGCTGAACTTAGTAGGCCTCAATGAATGTTGAAGAAAAGACCTGAAACTAGAGACCATCCAAAATTAACCAAAGGTTCTTTCAGTAGCTTTTGTCCCTCTGCTTTTATTTCTTAAAGTGTAGAAGGGGGAGAGTCATTATAATATTCTATAACATTTTTTGACACTGAACCAAAAATCTTGACTTTACACTTAGTGATGACTATTCTCACTTTCCCTAGACTCCTCAAATTTTTCCATGCTGTTATAAAGTATCCAAATACACAGAGAAAAACCATTAGATCATAAGCCTACTTGGAAAGAATTATATATTTTTCTAATCACTGTGGAACTGAGTTTACAATTAAGTCTCAATAAGCATTAAATAATAATGGAATAAAATACCACTACAATAATAATAGCAACAAGATAACTAAGAATAATTAGGGAGAAAAAAGTTGATCATCAAAACTAACAGTTATTTGCTGACTCAGAAAGGATTTTGTTTTTAAGCTTCTGACAGCAAAAAATTTAAATGGAATCTTCTCTTTTAACTAGGGTAAATTGACTGAAGAACTTTTAGTTGTGAAATAATTAAGATGAAACTTATTTAAAATAATCTGCTACTGAAGGAATATATTTCAGTGGCAAATAAATTTTAATACATTACAACTGTAAAGATGGTGAAATGTGACTAGGGCAGGTTTGTATTGAGAAATAAGTTTGGTGTCTATAACTTTTTTTCTTAGTTATTTTACTGCTATAATCTAAATTATGCCTTAGGTGACAAATATTTGTTATAGTGGTTATGGAATTATTTAAAGCTGTCTTTTTCCTGGTTTTTAAAGTTGATCTCTACTTCTGGGGCACAGGTGGCACTGTCCTGTGCTTCTTATGCTGGAGGCTAGGGGCCTGGATACAAGCTTTTTGTGCTGGGGTCTCAGGTGCTGGCAGCTCCAGGCTGTAGGGGACTGGTACCTTACCTGGTGCTGAGCTGGAGCTGGTGGTGGTGGCTGGTGTGTGCTGAGGCCAGGTGGGGCCTTTCTGTATTTCCCTGAAGTTATACTGAAGCTTGTGAGATGGGGTAGTGGGGTAGGGGTGTTCTGGCAATCACCTCCTCACCTGGGGCTGTGCTAGATAGACCATAGGTAGGCTCAGCCACTGGTGTACCCCGTCTGCTGGAGCAAGTGGTGTTATGCTGGCATTTACCAGTTCCCTTGGCTGTGGCAAGGCATGTGGGGGAAGGGGGTGTCCTTGTATTGGTGCTTGCCTGCTCCACCACCCTGGGGCTCAGGATCTCCTGCTGCTCTGCTGAGGTGGGGTTTGCTGCTGGATTGCTGGGATGCCTCCTGTCCTGTACTGGTTCCCTTTAACCACAGCAAGAGGGACCCCCCCATCAATCCCCACAGCCTCATGAGACAAAAGACTGCTGCACTCTGCCTCTCTGTTGGCTCCACTGTTCCAGAATTCTTCCTGGGTAGTATTTTCTACCTTCAAGGTCAACGAGGGAGGGTGAGAGTGACCTACTGCTTACTCTGCCATCTTGGCTCCTGGAACTAAAGCTGTCAACAAATAAAACTCTAATATGAAATAAGAGCCATGATCAAAATTAGTGAGAACAAAACAATCAGTTCGATAGCTGATTGGAAGATGGATTGAAGTAGGGAGAGATTGGAGGCTGGCTATTACAATAGTCTATGCATGATGTGATGAGGGCCTGCATTAAGATTGTTACACTATCATAAAAAAGAAGGGGCCATATCTGAGAGATATTGAGAGGTAGAAATGAAAGTATTTGGCAACATACTGGATATGGGGAATGAGAAGGTTGAAGGAATTTAAGATGACACTCAGGTTGTGAAACTGAGTGATTGGGAGGATGGTGGCAACCTCAATAATAAAGAAGTTACGAATGGGGGAGGTTTGGTTGGGAAGAGCAGGAGATAATGATTTCAGTTTTACATTTTGAGTCTAAGATGCTTATAGGATTTGCAATTCAAAGTATACAACACACACCAGCCTAGTTATTTGAATGCTGACAAGGATAAAGAAGAGTATAATTTAGACTACCTGGACAAAAAGAAATAGCTAAATGATTTGTGAACCAGATAAGAAGTTTGGCAAAGACATAGGATATGCTTTAGATAGGAGACTTCAATTATCCAAACATCTGTTGGAGCACTCTCAAATCCATCTTGACCTCTCTTAGGTATAAATTCATTCTTCAAAAGATGATAGAACCAACGATGGACAATTATTTTTTGGATCTCATTTTAATAGAGAAACCTGGTTGGAAGTGGAAGGGAAGGACTACTCACTCATTGAGGTTGTAATAGAAAAAGAGAAATATGGTAACATTTTGACATGCATTCTAGATTTTGGGAAAGGATATTTCCAAGGGTTCAGATGAAACAGGTAAGATTCCACAGAGTAAAATGCTTCAGAGGAAGTTATCACAGAAAAGACAGAAAACTTCTAAGAAAAAAATTCTAAAGACACAATAGAAACCAATATGAAAGAGGAGGATAAAAGATTTGTCTGAAGAAATTGATGAAGTGCCATACCAATCAGACTACCAAAAAATATCTTATAGAGCTAGAAAAAAAAATAGTAACAAGATTCATTTGGAAGAAAAAAAGGTCCAGAATACCAAGGGAACTAGTGAAAAGAAATGCAGGGGAAGGTGGCTTAGCTGTTCCAGATCTTAAATTGTATCATAAAGCAGCAACCATCAAAACTACTTGGTACTGGCTAAGAAATAGAGTGATGGATCAGCAGAATAGGTTGGATATGCAAGACACAGTAGTTAATGACTATAGTAATCTATGACTTGATAAACCCAAAGATCCCAGCTTCTGGGATAAGAACTCACTCTTTGACAAAAACTGCTGGGAAAACTGGAAAAGAATGTGACAGAAACTAGGCATAGACAAAAACCTCACACCATATACCAAAATAAATTCAAAATGGGTTCATGATTTAGATATAAAAGCTGATACTATAAGCAAACTGGGAGAGCATGGAATAGTTTACCTATCAGATTTATGGGGAACAGAAGAATTCATGACTAAACAGGAGATAGAGAACATTACAAAACGCAAAATGGATAACTTTGATCACATTAAATTGAATAGTTTTTGCGCAAACAAAGCCAATGCAACCAGGATTAGAAGGAAAGTAGAAAATTGGGAAAGAATTTTTACAACCAGTGTCTCTGATAAGGGCCTCATTTCTAAAATATATAGAGAATTAAGTCAAATTTATGATAATATAAGTCATTACCCAATTGATAAATGGTCAAAGGATATGAGTAAGCAGTTTTCAGATGAAGAAATTAAAGCCGTCTCTAGTCATACGAAAAAATGCTCTAATTCACTATTGATTAGAGAATTGCAAATCAAAATGACTCTGAGGTACCACATCACAGCTATCAGATTGGACAACATGACAAAACAGGAAAATGAGAAATGTTAGAGAAGATGTGGGAAAATTGGAACACTAATGCATTGTTGGTGGAGTTGTGAAATGATCCAACCATTCTGGAGAGCAATTTGGAACTGGACCCAAAGTGCTACAAAATTGTTCATACCCTTTTACCCAGCAATACCAAAAGAGATCATATGGATGGGAAAAGGACTTACATGTACAAAAATATTCATAGTAGCTGTTTTTGTGGGTGAGGATCTTTGCTTTTGGTACATGGAATGATAGGTGATAAAAGAGAGAAAACATAATTGCTTAATCCTTATTTTCTTTGTTTTTTTTTTTCTGAAAAATAAAATTATTTTTATCCTGCAAATTACAGAACAAAAATGAATAAGTAGTTGATATAGACATAAGTGAAGAGATAATAAAAGAGCACCTGCTTTCTTTCAATGAAATCATATCACATGGATCTCATAAACTACATTGACAAACTAACCTTGGCAGATGTTATTGCTGAGCCACGTCAGTTATCTTTGAAGAAAATAATGGAAAACAAAAGCTACAATAAGATTGATGGTCCTCATTTTCAAAAAAAAAAAAAGGAAAGGGAACAGAGTCTATAAGGTGCTTGACTTAAAATTATGGGAAAATTCAAGAAAGGATCATAACAGAAATGTTTGGTGAACATCAAGACAAGGAAGGAGAGATGACAAAGATCCAATGTAGTTTCTTTGGGAACAGGATGTGCTAAACTAACTGTCTTTGCTCTTTTGACATAATTGCTAAAATAAGAGATGACAAGAATTCTATGGCATGTAGTTTACCTAGATTTTAGCAAAGATTTTAATAACGTTATTCTTGTGAAGAAGATGGAGAGTCTGAGGGAGTAGACCAGAAGCATGAATGATAGCTGTCTTTTAGAATGTAAAGGGGATTATTTGGAGGAGATATTGGACTTGTTCTCTTTGGCCTCAGAAGGCAGAACCAGGGGCAATAGGTAGAAGTTGAAAAGACTCCAACTTAGGCTTCATGTCGTGGGGGAAAGAATGGAAAAAAGAAACTTCTTATCAATTACAACTGTGAAAAATCATACCTTGAAAGGTGATGGGTTCCCCATTCATAGATGTCTTAGACACTGAACAGCTTTTTTGGCATATTATAGTAAAGATTCCTTCTTGATTATTGATTGAACTAGATGGCTACTAAGGTCCATTGTAACACACATCCTTTAACTGCATTTTTCTCTGCTTCTTGGGTTTTCAAAGTCAGATAATTCATCACCAAGTGGATGGCATAGTGAAGATGACCCTTTTTATACTTAGCTTGAAAAGTCAACAAATACTAATCTTGGAAAGCAGACATATTCTGCTGTTCAAGGCACATGAAGCTTTTTGCAGAGGATAGAACCTACTGAAATTTGTGTTCCATAGACAGAGCCTTCAAGAAGTAAAGTCAACAAGCATTTATTAAATACCTACTATGTGCCAGGAACTGTTCTAAGCATTGGTGATCCAACAAGGGAAAAAGAAATGTAAACAAGGTTATAAAGGATTCTCTATCACCTCAATGCCATGATGAGGAATCAAAAGAGGACTTTGTGATCCATTTAAAAGCTTAAATAATTTCCCTGTTAATGTCCTTTAGAAATGGATTGTGTTGCTAATATTTTTGCAATTTATAATTTGAAAATGAATATAGCAATAATACTTTCAGTTCTTTTGAGTGTTCAGTCAAAACACCAACCCCTTCAAATGATTGTGTATACAATGTAAAATTTTCCCTTCATTAAATGCAGACTAGAAATGACAAGTTCCATTAATTGAATAAATAAGTATAAACTGATTCAATAACTTTTGAATTCAGTTGTATTAATTTTCCCATTGCAATGAATATTTTAGTCAAAGTGTTATTTCTTTATATTCAAGCTAGTTTTCAGTAGGAAAAAAATGACAATAAGAACATGGGGTTAGGAGCTTAAGAAACCTTTAAAAATCAAAGTATTTACAATGCTTAAATAAAATAATTTAATATTAAGAACACATATGCGATTCTTTTTGCCATCAAGGTATAAACTGCAATAAAAAATGAGATTCCAAAGATAGTGCAGGTGTTATACTTCATGTAAGACCTCAGATCCAAAAATCAATAGATAGATTAAGCATAGTTTGTTTTCTGTCCTATAATAGATGAAATACGGAAAATGCTGTTCTTTTAATTTGTTTGTTTCATATCACCTCATGAAAAAGGGAAAAAATTAAAAGGAAATTACTTATGAAATGGATAAGAATGAGTTGCAGCATATATTGGCTTACCTCCATAGAGGGGAAAAAAAATACTCAGGTTTTGCTGAGGAACAAGCATATCGTGTATGAAGAAATATTGATTATGCTCAAGTATTGATTACTCTATGTCTTAGAAACTACTGAAAATCATTTTGGTAGTTCTTAGAAAAACTGATTAAAATCCAAATTTATATGAATGTATTATTGTTGTTCAATTGTTTTCAAGAATGTCTGACTCTTCATAACCCTATTTAAAGTTTCCTTGCAAAGATACTATACTATTTTGCCATTTCTGGAGGCAAACTGTTAAGTGACTTGCTCAGGGTCAAACAGCTAGTAGGTGTTTGAGGCAAGATTTATATTGGCAACATTAAAGTCTCAATTTTTTGTACATCCCCTCCAGCATTTGTCATTTAAATTTTCTGTCCTATTAGCCAAACTAATAGGTATGAGGTAAGCATTTTTCCAATCAATAGTGAATTAGAGTATTTTTTTTAGCATGGTTATAGATAGTTTTGATTACTTCATCTGAAAATTGATTATATCTTTTAATCATTTACCAACTGGGGAATGGCTTTATTTTTATAAATTTGACTCAGTTCTCTGTATGTTTGAGAAATGAGGCCTTCATTAGAGAAAATTGCTTTTGTTTCATTGTTTCTTGATTTATCATTAGCTTCGATTTGCTCCATTCTAATTTTTAAGGAATTATTTTCTTCAGTGAACTTTTGGACCTCCTTTTCCATTTGGCCAATTCTGTTTTTTAGGGCATATTTAGAAGGAGTTGGGGTGGAGTGAGCCAAGATGGTAGAGTAGAAGAGAGTGAATTTCTTGAGCTCTCCCCCAAACCCATCCAAATACCTGTAAAAAATTGCTCTAAACAAGTTTTAGAGCAGCAGAACCTACAAAAAGACAGAGTGAAAAAAAATTTCCACCCCAAGAAAACCTGGAAGGTCAGCAAGAAAGTCTTTTACTCTGGGTTAGGAGAGAAGTACAGTTCAGTATAGGCCATACCAGCAAAGTCTGGGCCTCAGCAATCCTGGAGCAGGCCTCAGGGAACTGAATCATGGGCAACTGTGGTGGTTTCCAGACTTCTTAACCCACAAACACCAAAGACAACTTAGAAGGTCAGCAGGAAAGGTCAATCAACCCCTGTGAGAGAAGAGCTTGGTCCAGCCCCAGTCCTGGTGTAGCCCTGGGGCAGCAGCTGCTTCTGGAGCTCTCAGCCCACAGATAGAGTAGGGATCAAGTGTGTGATGGGAGAGGTATTGCAGGGATCTCTTTGCTGGCGCTGAGGCAGGATTCTCTTGTTTTGCTCATGCTTGGATCTGGGTTGCAGTACTGGGTGGCAGTCCTGGGGCGAGGAGTGCTGGTGTGGTAGAACTTATGGTGGCAGTAGAGAGATAATCCTCCTCACAGTTCCAAGGCAGAAAAGAGTGCTTGTGGTCACTCACAGACCAGAGCATAGGCAGGAAAGGAGTAAACACCTCGCTTCTTATCATACCATCTTGGACGAACTGAAAATTTATACGTCCCTATAAGTATGTCCAAAAACAGCTACACAAAACACTTGAAGTTTGGGGCAGTATATTTGCCACACTGGAAGAATATCCCTACCTTAACAAAAAGTTTACAACTCAAGTAATTGGCTTTGGAAATGAGCAAACAGTGCAAGAAAGTCAGACCATAGAACCTTACTTTGGTGACAAAGAAGATCAAAACATTCAACTAGAAGAAGACAACAAAGTCGAAGCCCCTACATCCAAAACCTCCAAGAAAAATATGAATCAATCTGAGGCCATGGAAGAGCTCAAAAAGGATTTTGAGAAGCAAGTAAGGGAAGCAGAGGAAAAACTGGAAAGAGAAATAAGAGTAATGCAAGAAAATCATGAAAAACACATTAATAGCTTGCCTAAAGGAGACCCAAAAAAAAATACTGAGGAAAATAACACTTTAAAAAATAGACTAAAAATAGACAAAAAGCCAATGATAAAAAGAAGGCTTTCAAAATCAGGAAGTCCAAAAGCTCGCTAAAGAAAATACTTCCTTAAAAATTAGAATGGAGTAAATGGAAGATAATTACTTTATGAGAAATCAAGACATTGTAAAACAAAACCAAAAGAATAAAAAAAATAAAAGACAATGTGAAATATCTCATTAGAAAAACAACTGACCTGGAAAATAGATCTGGGAGAGAGAATTTTAAAATTATTGGACTACCTGAAAGCCATGATAAAAAAAAAAAAGAGCCTAGACATCATCTTTCAAGAAATTATCAAGAAAAACTGCCCTGATATATTAGAACCAGAGGGCAAAATAGAAATGGAAAGAATACACTGATCACCTCCTGAAAGAGATCTCTGAAGGAAAACCCCTAGGAAAATTATAACCAAATTCCAGAGTTTCCAGGTCAAGGAGAAAATATTGCAAGCAGCCAGAAAGAAATAATCCAAGTATTGTGGAAACACAATCAAGATAACACAAGATTTAGTGGCTTCTTTATTAAGGGATCAGAGGTTTTGGAATATGATATTCTAGAGGTCAAAGGGACTAGGATTACAACCAAGAATCACCTACCCAGCCAAACTGAGTATAATCCTTCAGGGGGAAAATGGACATTCAGTGAAATAGAGGACTTTCAAGCATTCTTGCTGAAAAGACCAGAGCTGGATAGAAAAGTTGAGTTTCAAATACAAGACTCAAGAAAAGCATGAAGAGGTAAACAGGAAAGAGAAAGCATAAGGGACTTATTAAAGTGGAACTATTTACATTCCAACATGGAAAGATGATATTTGTAACTCATGTGACCTTTGTCAGTATTAGGGCAGTTAGAGGGGGAAAATATGTGGACAGACAGATAGATATTTAGATAGATAGTTAGATAGATAGATAGATAGATAGATAGATAGATAGATAGATGGCACAGAGTGAGTTGAAGATGGAGGGGTGATATCAAGAAAATAAAACTAAGGTGCGAGAAAAGATTATACTGGGAGAAGGAGAAAGGGAGAGGTAGAATGGGGTAAATTATCTCACATAAAACAGACAAGAAAAAGCTTTTACAGTGGAGGGGAAGTGGGGGAAAGTGAGAGGGAATGAGTGAATCTTGTTCTCATCAGATTTGGCTTAAGGAGGGAATAACATACACACACAATTGGGAATGGAAATCTATCTTACCCTATTGGAAAATAAAAGGGAAGGATATAAGAGGGGGTATGATAGAAGGGAGGGAAGATTGGGGAGAGGGAGTAATCAGAAGCAAAGACTTCTGAGGAGGGATGGTCAAAAGAAAGAATAGAATAAACAGGGCATGGGATTGGATGAAGGGAAACATAGTTCTTCACAACATGACTACTAAGTGTTTTGCATGATTACACATGTATAAGCTGTAGGAAGTTACTTGCCTTCTCAGTGAGGGTGGGTGGGGAGGGAGGAAGGGAAAGAATTTGTAACCCAAAGTTTTAAAACAAATGTTAAAAACTGTTTTTATGAGCAATTGGGAAATAAGATATATAGGCAATAGGGTATAGAAATCTATCCTGTCCTACAGGAAAATAGAAGGGAAAGGGGATAATATAAGGGGGATGATAGAAAAGAGGGCAGATTAGGGGAAGGGGTATTACAAATACACACTATCTTGGGGTGGGGGAAGGAGTGAGATGTGGAGAAAATTTGGAACTCAAAATCTTGTGGAAGTGAATGATGAAAACTAAAAATAAATATTTAAATAAAAAAAGAAATAAAAATAAATTTTAAAAGCATTCTTTTCCTCACTGGCTTTTTGGATCTCTTTTACCATTTGGCCAAGTCAGTTTTTAAGGTGTTATTTTCTTCAAAATTTTTTGTGTGTCTCCTTTATCAAGCTGTTGACTCATTTTTCATGATTTTCTTGCATCACTCTCATTTCTCTTCCCAATTTTTTCTCTACCTCTCTTACTTGATTTTTGAAATCCTTTTTGAGCTTTTTCATATCCTGAAACCAATTCTTATTTTTCTTGGAGGCATTGGATGTAGGAGGTTTGATTTTGTTGTCTTCTTCTGAGTATGTTTTTTGATCTTCCTTGTCACCACAGTAACTTTCTACACTGAGTTTTTTTTTTTTTTTTCCCATCGTTTGCTCACTTTCCCAGCCTATTACTTGACTTTTAAGTCTTTGTTAAAGTAGGGCTCTTCTTTCAGGGTGGAGGGCACACTCTCCCAAGCTTCAGAGGTTTTGTGTAGCTGTACTTCTAGGGACCTGTAAGTTTTCAATTCACCCAAGGTGTTATGATCTGAGAGGTGTTTACTACTCTCCTGGCCTCTGCTCTGGTCTGAGAGACCACAAGCACTCTTTCCTTCCCTGGAATTGTAAGGAAGCCCTCCCCTTCACTGTGGGTACAAGTTCTGTTATGCTAGTGCTCCTCCTCACCCTTGGACTGCAACCAAGGACTGAGATCCAGATCTGAGTATGGGCAAAGCAACAGAGTCCTTCCTCAATGCTAAGAAAAAGACCCCTGTAATGTCCTGACCAGTTGTTCAACAACCCCCTTACTATCTGTGGGCTGAGAGCCATGGAAGTAATAGCTGCTGCTGCTAATTTAGTCACTTACAAGGTCTGCTTCTGGTTTGCTGCAGCCAGAGCTCTGCTGGTGCAGTCTGTGCTAGACTGCACTCTTCCCTCACTCAGATGTTACATACTTTTCCTGCTGATCTTTTAAGTTGTTTTTGTCTTCTGTGGGCTGAGAGGTCTGGAAACCACCACTGCTGCTCATGATTCAGTGGCCCTGAAGCCTGCTCTGTGTTTGCTCTGGCACAACCTGTGCTGGACTCCACTCCCCTTTCACCCTGATGCAACAGACCGTTCCTGCCAACCTTACAAGTTGTCTTGGGCTGGAAATTTGTTTCACTCCATCTTTTTATGGATTCTGCTGCTCTAGAATTTGGTTAGAGTCACTTTTAAAGGTATTTGGAGGGGTTTAGGGGAGAGTTCAGACAAGTCCCTGCCTTTACTCTGCCATCTTGGCTTGGCCTCCTGAATGGTTATTTTAATTGTTGTTTCTTTAGTATAATTTCCACTTCCTTATTCAGCAAACCTGGGACAATGATATTAGAGTTAAATACAGTGGGTCCTTTTTTCTATAACAGTGAAACTTGTTATCATAATCTTTCTAGATCTTTTCTAATTTTCATCTCTTTACCATCCTTCAAATTTTATCTTTAAATGCTTTCAGGATGATCTTGCTTAGCTGGATCTCTTGCTAAATTTTCTTTAAAATGATTTTACTATACATTGCTTCTCTCTTATGAGGTAGTGATACTGCTCATTATCTTCTACTATTTTCTCTTAATGATTTTATGAATGAATTTATATTTTAAATCAGTGCTGCCTTTCATTGACATGTTTCTCTATTTCACAAGTAAGTCATGTTTGTTTCTTATGATGCTTTTTGAAGTTTTTCTCATTATACCTATTGATTTCCACTGGTTCAACTTTTGGTACTGGAGCAGTTAGGTGGCACAATAGATGCAGTGCTGGGCCTAGTGAGGAAGATGCATCTTCCTGAGTTCAAATCCAGCCTTAGATATTTACAAGTCGTGTGACCCTGGGCAAGTTAATGCTAGATTAGGCTCAGACTACCAGACATAGCAGGAAGTCCTTGAGAGGAATGGAGTTGGAAACAGCAACAGCAATTGTTACTTACTACTGAAGACTTGTGTATCTCATGACCTTCTCATCACCAACATTGTCTTCCATTTACCTAAATGCAATAAAACTTCATGGATGCACTCTTGCAGCAAACATTGCCTCTGTGATTGTAAGGAGAAGAGACAGACAGGATGTGAAAATGACAAAGGCAATGTGTGGGACAGAATGCTGGACTGATCATAGATATCCTTTCCAAGCTAAAATTGGCATTCAACAAAAGCAGAGACCCCAAATCAAAATGGCTACCAGAAAAAAATAATGTTAACTTATTAGAGCTCTTCTCTGAGAGGGAACAGTTTTGTTGCTAACTTGATGTTTTCAGCCATGTTGTCAAACACCTTCAATGAGGATGAAAACAGCAACAATGTTAGCTACCCCACTGATGGTAAAATTCTTCAACTTGAAAAGGCTACAAGCCAAGACCAAAGTGGAGGGAGTACTTTTTCCTGCAGATGATTGTGCACTCAATGGAATCTCTGAAGTTGAGATGCACCAAAGTATGGATCAGTTCTCTAATGCTTGTGCTAATTTTGGCCTAACAATTAACACCAAGAAAACACAGGTGCTCCATCAGCCACCACACCATCCACATGTGGAACCAGCAGTTACAGCAAATGGAGAAGTTTTGAATTCTGTGGATAACTTCATTTGCCTTGGTAATGTACTTTCAAGGGATGTACTCATTGATAATGAGGTTGATGCATACATTGCCAGAGCTAGCTCAGTGTTTGGAAGACTCTGAAGGAAAGTGTGGGAGATAAGAGATATTTGACTACCAAACTGAAGGTGTACAGAGTCATTGTGCTGACCTTATTGTTGTATGTCTGTGAGCCCTGGACAGTATACCAGCACCATGCCAGGAAATGAATTTCTTCCATTTCAATTGTCTTAGGAAGATTCTGAAGATCACCTGGCAGGATAAGATACCTGACACCTAAGGTCCTTTCTTGAACTAAACTGCCAAGCATTCAAACTCTACTACAGAGAGTGTAACTTTGATGGGCTGGCCATGTTACTTGAATGCAAAATGTATACTTGCCAAAAAGACTATTTTATAGAGAACACACACAGGACAAGAGCTCACATGGTGGTCAGAAGAAGCAACACAAGGACACTCTCAAGGATTCTTTAAAGATGAAATTGATTGTGTGACATGGGAGACACTGCCACAGGACTTCCTACTTTCTCATCAAAGAAGGTGCTGTGCTCTATGAGCAAAGCAGAATTAAAGTACATCAAAAGAAACATGAGATGCACAAATTTAAAGAATCCACCCCAAATGTTCACATGAACTATTTGTGTCCAATCTGTGGTAGAACATTCTGAGCTCATATTGGTCTGATCAGTCACAGTCAGACATACTAAAACTTGACTCCAGAATAGTGATGTCATTTTGGTCCCCTTTGAGAATGAAGTACAACAACCAACCAACCAATCCTCTGGTTCTAAGATATCAGGGCAATTTGTTTTGATAATTTCTTGAGCTATGATGTCTAGGCTTTCTTTGATCATGTCCTTCAAGTAGTCCAATAATTCTTAAATGATCATTCTTCAATCTATTGTCTAGGTCAGTTAGTTTTCCAGTGAGATGTTTCATATTTTCTCCTATTTTTTTTTCATTCTTTTAACTTTGTTTGATTGTTTCTTAACGTCTCATGGAGTCAATAACTTCCACCCACCCAATTCTCATTTTTAAGGAATTATTTTCTTCAGTGTGCTTTTGTGCCTTTTTCCATTTGGCCAATTCTGCTTTTTAAGGAATTGTGGGGTTTTTTGCATCAGTGAAGTTTTGTAGCTCTTTTTCCATTTGGTCAATTCTGTTTTTTGAGGTATCATTTTCTTTAGTATTTTTTATGCCTCTGTTACTCAGCTACTATTTTTTTTCATAATTTTCTTCCTTTGGTCTCATGTTTTTACATCATTTTCCCTCTATCATTTTTATTTGGTTTCAAAAGTCATTTTTAGTTCTTCCTGGAATTCTTGGTTTTTGTACAATTCACTTTTTCTTTTTACTTTGAGGTTTTGCTTGTAGCAGTTTTGAGTTAATCTTCATCTTCTGAGATTTGTATTTATCTTTTCTGTCACTTCAGTAGATTTGTATTTTCAGGTATTTTGAGCTGGAGGAAGAACTGGTAAACCACTCCAGTATCTATGCCAAGAATACCCAAATGGAATCACAAAAAATCAGACATGACTGAAACAATTGAACAACAACAACAACAAAAACTATGAACTTTTAAAAATTGTTTGCTCATTTTTCTACACTATTTCTTGATTTTGAACTTTATGATGAAGATAGACTATGTTCCCAGTGTGGGGATAAGCAGCATTCTCCCAAGTTTCAGGTTTTTTCACACTGCTATTTTCAGAACTAGTTTTGAGGGTTTGGAAGTTTTGGGTGTTCCCAAGGTGGTATGATCTGGGGAGAGGTGTCATCACTGCTCTCCTGCTCTGTGCTCTGGTCCTTAGTCAGGAATGACCTCTGATCATTTGAGATCACAGTTGATATTGCTACTTATTGTCCCTTGTCCCTTTGAATCAGGAGTGATACAGATTTTTAGGGCCTCTACTGTTCCTTGACCAAAAGTTCTCCTTTCTGCCTTTGAACTGTGACCCAGAAGCTAATATAGTCAATGAAGTTACCAAATATCATTCAGTATTTCATAAAGGGCTGAGAAAGGAGTCTCCTGGAGTCTCTTTCTGACTAGTTGCCAGGTCCTCTTATTGTCTCTGGCTAAAGAACTCCTAAAGCTGCTGTTGCTTCTGTCACCACCACCTAATCTGACCATTGATGTTTCATATGTGTGGACTTTAAGTCAGCCTCCTCCATGTCACGGATCTCTCCTTGTGATCTCCTAAGTTGTATTGGGCTAGAAGAATGTCTTACCCTAACCTTTTGTTGTTTCACCACTCCAGAATCCAAGTTCAGGCTCTATTTTAAAGTTGTTTGGAGGGGAATGTTGGGAGAGCCTTGCTGAGTGTCACTGTCTTGGCTCTGCTGAGCAGGAGTAGGAACGTGTTTGGGATATTACACAGCTCTTTCAATTAGCCCAACATTTCCCCTCAAACAAACCTTTATCTGATGATTTATGGCTGTCCCATTTTTACAAAAAATTTTGTTTAATAAACACCCAAAAAACAATAAAGGTTTCATAATGGGTATGAGTAGATCACAATGCATTTTACATAAAGAACTATTCAAAAGTTTTATAAATGACGCCATAAGAAGAATGAAGAAATAAGTGGGCTGAGAAAATTAAGACAAAATGGATAACTGATGGACAATCCACATGATCCTTTGGTATCCATGAAATATCTAGAGATTGTGAGGAAGTTCCCTTCCAAGTACTTTGAGTGGACCTGTGGAAGATTTAGGAGAGAAAATTGACAAAAATAACACAGGATTGGCAGCCATAAAACTAACCCCAAGATCACATATGCTTTGAAATTTTTGAGTATTTTACTTCAATACTATGTCCTTATTAAAAGTGTTGTAATTTGGGATGGTAGAGCCAGAATGGTTGAGTAGAGGCAGAAACCAAGCCAAACTATCCTAACATTCCTATTCAAACAATTTAAAAAATAACGGGTTAAATCAAATCCTGGAGTGACAGCGACAACAAAATGTTAAGGTGAGGCATTTTTCTGGCCAAAGACAACTTTTGAATTTTTCACGAGAATTCTGTGATACCCAGATGGTCAGTTGGTTCCAGTGCACACTGAAGCAACAATAGCTATGAGCCTTCAAGATATCTGGGACAGGGGCAGCAGCAGCTTTGGGTGCTCTCTGTCCAGAGACAGTAAGGGGATCAGATAAATGATCAGAAAGAAGTTACAGGTGATCCTGAGCTGACACTGGGTACAGGATCAAGCAATTTTGGCAACTTTATTACTTGTGGGCAATTCTGAGTTGCAGTTCCAGGGCCAAGAGGAGCTTTTATGGACTGTCAAAAAGGACTGGTCATAGTTCCAGCACAGAAAGAAATTGGAATGCTTATGGCAATGGGAAAGCAAGGGCTCTGGTCAGTTCCAGGGCCAAGAGGAGGGCTAGAATTTACACAACTGAACAGCTAAACAATAACCACCATAAGCAATAAAATAATATTAAAAATATATGAAGTTTATTTGTTAAAGACATAATTTCCCTTGTAGGAAATAAAAGTCAAATTTAGAAAAATAAGAGACATTCCCCAAATTAATGGATGAATAAATGAATAAATAGTATGAACATGTAGATGAAATCAAAGCTATCTACAGTCATATAAAAAGGCTCTAAATCACTAGCGAGTAGAGAAATTCAAATTATGCTAATTCTGAAGGACCTCTTTACACCTATCAGACTGGCTAATATGATAGAAAAGAAAAATGACAAATCTTGTAGGGAATGTGGAGACACTAATGCACTCTTGGTGGTATTGTAAACTGATCTAACCTTTCTGGAGACCAACTTGGAACTACTCCCAAAGGGTTATAAAACTATGCTTACCCTTTGACCTGGCAATAATACTACTAGGTCTATATCTCAAAGAGATCAATGAAAAAGGGAAAAGATAGATATGAACAAAAATATTTATAGCAACTCTTTTTTATGGTGGCAAAGAATTTGAAATTGAGGGGATGTCCATTGATTAGGGAATGGTTTAATAAGTTGTGGCATAGGGTTGTAACAAAATATTATTATGCTTTAGGAAATGATGAGGATGATTTCAGAAAAAAACTGGGAAGATCTACATGAATTGATACAGAATGAAGTGATGAGAACCAGGAGTCCATTGTACACAGTAACAGCAATATTGCAATGATAATCAGCTATGAAAGATTTAGCTACTCTGACCAAAACAATGATCCAAGACAATTCAGAACTCATGATGAAAAATGCTATCCACCTCCAGAGAATCAATAAACTCTGAGTTCAAAATTAAATATAATTTTGCATTTTTATTTTCTTTCTTTTCATGACATAACTAATATAGAAATTGTTTTGCATAATTTGACATGTATAATTGCTGTCATGTTGCTTTGCTTCTCAATGGGCAAGATAGGGGTTAGAGGGAGTGAGAAAATTTGGAACTCAAAATTTTAAAAGAATGATAAAAATAAATAATGAATTGGAAAAAGTGTTGCTATTTCACTGATAGTTCTTGATCTTTGTATAACAAATTCACTGGATATGGTCTAGAGCCACATTATATAATTATAGTTACTCTAAGTATCCCTGAATTATCCAGGGGAACAATGCTCCATGTTTTGTTTATAAGAAGCAAGGAAGGGATATAGATTGGGCAGAGTTACTATATGCACTCTTGGATATATACCATGTACTTTGGCTACTATTGTACCACTCATGCTGTAGTTTTGAAATAACAAAGGGACGTGTATTGATAGGAAAAATCGAAGCCCTTTAGGGCTATTGCTCACATCCCCCAACTCTTTGACTTAACAAGAGAGAATAAAGCTCAGTGTTGAATATCTAAAAGAGTATGTTATTGCATTCTAATCATAAGAAAATGGAGGAAAATGTATAAAAATTTTTCATTCCTTACCAATGCTTCCTTTGGCACTCACTATGACATAGAATTTCATAAATGTGCTCTCAGTGACCTCAACTACTGTTGTTGTTCAGTTATTCAGTTATGTCAATTCTAGCACTCCTGTTGGCCCTAGAACTATGAACAGAGCACCTGTTTTCATGTAGCCGTAAACACTCATACTCCCCTCTGTGCTGGAACTATGACCAAGGTCCCTGCACCCTTGTGACAGTACATAAGAGCTCCTCCCTGCCCTGCAACTGCAACCTAGAACTGTATACGAACAATAATGTTGCCAAAACTACTTGATCCTTCACCCAGCGTCAGCTCAGGATCACCTATACTCTTTTTCTGACTATCTGTCTGCTTCCATTACTGAAGTCATCATTGTTGTTTTTGGTTTGTTTGTTTGCTTGCTTGCTTGATGTTGGTTGTTTGTTGTTGATTTTGGTTGTTGTTACTTTTGTTGTTTATGGGGCTTTGATGGGTATAAAGAAAGGGTGCATCTCCAGGAATAAATGTTGTAAAAACAAAAGCCAACAACAAAAATTGTTTCAAACAATTAGTTTTAACACATAGTCGTGTATCTAATATCCCTTGTATCAACACATCAGTAGTTCACTGACATTTCTGACCATACATTTCCTTAAGGATATGTGAGCAAAGGTCATTGTCAAAAATATGCGGTGGTAGCTTATTATACCTACCATACATTTTTCACCACACTTTTGGTGAACTGTAACTAATTATTCAAAGAATATGGTTTTCCTAGATTTGAAAACACAGAACACTTTCAGGGAAACATTTGCTTTAACAAGATAGGCAATGTTTAGGATGATTAAAAACACTATACAATTTTTCAAATGCAATCTTGCCCATTCTTTTCTTCCTGGTCAACCCTGGGGCCAACTGCAGTGTCTCTCCTTAAATATACACTTACGAACTTATCTACTTACTAATCCAATGTATTGGCTGTCAAACTGCAAGTCATAATTTAAACAATAGAAATTTTCAATCATTTGCTTTTTTTTCTATTGGGCTGATCTCTTGAATAACCATGGATCCCACTGACAAGACCCTGCAATTTTCTGGTTTTTGATGCAATTACCACAGTACTATCTTTAAATGCTTCTTGTATTGTTATCTTGAAAAATTGTATCTAATGATATCATATATAGGTATGGATATTCCTTTGAAATAAGGTGAGGTGGGGCAGGTAGATTTCTCTCCTCCATATAGAGAATCCCACTTTCATTTGTACCTTGACTGGGATAGAACTTATGATCATGGGGAAGGGGAGAATCTTTTGTTGAGCAAACATCCCATATCATGGCATACTTAATATTAATGAACGCCATTTAACAAGAGTTATTTCTATGGTTGCATTGATCAAGCAATTTTTCTATTGTCTTTTTATATGTATGAGGGATTCCATATTAGAGGAAAAACCTTAGGGTGACATTTTGTTCTATGAAATAAATTTCTTAATCATTTTTGGGGTAATCAACAAATAATACACAGAGCAGCAGGATTTTGCATACCTGGAAACTTTCATTCAATTTTGTGATTCTGAAGATGTTATGCATTATAGAAAAAAAATCTAAGAAACTATACCTGTTCCCACATTTTTCACCATGAATTACCTCAATAGCTACGAAGATTATTCTCATAAAAGTTTTAGAAAGATAAGAAAGTAAGCATATGAGTCAATAGTTATGATAGTCTCTATGTTGTTGATTATTTTATTTCTATTCTTTTTTCTCTTCCTCTCCCTAAGATATTTTGTAATGTGATCTCTAAAAGATTTCAAGATGGTATAGCCTCTAACCTGGGTTTCTGAAATATGTTCTTTGTTTGGCCCAACTATTCTTCCCAATTTTATCTACATATATGTCATTTTTTTTCACTTTCAGGAACTAAGGTGTTGAATCCAAATGTGATGGTTCATCTGTTATTGATGATAATGAAAAATTGCTATAAAACAGTGACAGATGTGTTCCATGATATGTCTATTGGCTGTCTTCCTGGCAATGGTATCTATTATTGTTCTTGGAGTGATATGGATTGATTCCGGTCTTGTGTCAAGCTTTCTTTAAATGTATTTTGCCTTCTACCCTTTTTTGCTCTTAGACAATATTCCATGTAATCTTCAAATATAGATGTAGTTTATATACTGTGGAAGGATGGTCTTTGGCTTTCATATTACTCTATCAAGAAGAGCAAATATTTTATTTCTGTGGAAGTTTCTGTGCTCTTATGCTTTTTTCATTGCGGCAATTGTTTTATACTGGTTCAATCTTTGTAGGAAATGATGAGAATCAAAGGCAGTATATTTACCTTTGTCTTTTTCAGTTTTAAGAAATACATATTCCCTAGAATAGATCAGATTAAACATATTTCAATCATTTGTGATGTGTTCCAATATTTAATTTTTCTTCTAATTTGCTTTTGATTCGGACTTTTGTTCTAATATTCTAACTGTATGTAGACAATTGATCCTGATATGACTCCCACATCAGAAATGTGTAATTTCTTGTATTTTAAAATACTTCAAATAAGGTAGACTACTCAATTTTTCAGCATGGATGTTTTTTTCTACTGATACAGATTGTAGACCATCTTTATTTTAAATCTGAAGATTTAGTGCAGCCAAGACAAACCTTCTTGACATAGACTTGACTTTAGAAAATGATCTTACAATGCACCAATAGGTACATATTTAAAGGTCTTTATCAGCTTGGTAGAATCAGTCAAATATTGAACTTACCTGGTCCGTATTTTGAGATCCCATGGTTACTGGGAAAATATCAATATTTATGTGGTTCTATTCTTCTAATAAGATTTTGTTTTGCTAGTTATCAGAGAAACATTTCAGTTATGGAGTGTCCACAGTTGTTAGTAGTTTAATGAGGCATTTTAGGATATTCTCATCCCTTTTCAATCACTACATTATTGTCACTGTAGAAGCAGAATGAGGCCAAAATGACGTGAAGATCATGTCAGTGTTTTTTCTTTGATTCATGGAATGATATAGCCAAAGAATTAATCAGTTAGTGGCCAATCAACTAGTGAGGAGATGCCCTACTCTTAGTTGAGTTGTTCTGAAAGAGAAAACTAATTCTGCTACAAAGACTGTACTGGAGACTCAGATTCTTAAGATCTAGCCTATTCGCATTAGCTATACAAATACTTAGATTCCTTAAGAGTCTGGCTAATACAACAGATATTCTAATAAACCTTGTCTTTGGCTGAAAGAAGGCTTGGGTCAAATTCATTTGGACAGGACTCATGTGCTGTGATTTTGGTGGCCCCTACTGGGAAGCTGCCTAACCCCATTCCTTCTCTAGCCAAGATTGGAAGGTATGCAAGCCCCCACCCTTCTTTCTTGTCCTGCAGTTGGGGTCACTCTCCAAGCACTTAGGAAGGCTTGGAAGTGCTTTTTGGGCAAACAGTTATGAAGCTGTCTCATGCTCAGCCTGACACTCTCAGGCTCTTGGTCTACTGGGTCAGTTGGAGGCCATGGAACTGGGTACACCTTCTGCAACACAGAGGACAAGGATGGATGCCCTATTCAGAAGCCTATGCCCAATTCTGTCAATTCTCTCAATACTAGGGAATTGGGAAAACTGCAGGTGCATTTTGAGGCTTACTTACTCCTTTTCCTCTACACCCCTGAATCCTCCTTCATGGAGGTTAAAGGGAAAAGTTAGAACAGCTAAAAACATCTTAGCAAATTCTGGAAGTTTTGTGATCAATCATTAAGGAGTTTTGAAATACCTCCTTAGAACTCTGGTCACTCTCTTCTCCCACTCCCTTCCCTTGAGCCAAGAGGGTATCTATTAAATCTTCTCATAGGAGAAGAGAGTTTTACTCTCCTCCCACCCACCTCTGAATTCAAGTTCTACAGCAGGGGCCCCTTGGCAAAGGCCTTGGGCTCTGGGGCAATCTTGGCCTGGAAGCATCACTCAGGTTCAGCACATCCTGCTTAAGGTAAAGAAGCTAGCCTCTGAATTTGGGTAAGCATGCTCTTTTAAAGTTGTAGTTTTATCTGTTAATGATGAGATGTTGATTCTCTGTGTAAAGTAGTTTGGAAATGCATTTAACAAAACTGAAGTCACCTGATTGGTAATGGGTTTGTTTCAAGTTTCAAATTAGTGAACTTTTTGTATCAAGCAACTTTTTGTGTCAAGCAACTTTTCATAATTTTGTTACTGCTAAATTAATTTGGCTATTGTCAATTATTATTTTAATGTGTAAACTTGTCAAAAAGCTTGTTTGGGTTTTGTCTTGCTGAGAATTTGCAAGTATATAGAAATAATCTCTAAAGATTGGCTTTTTACACCTGGACAAATTTAAATTTGAGATGTAAATCCTGGAAAAAATTTTTTCCTAAAGCAGTGATTAGTGAAACTTGCTATTTGAGGTAAAAGCTCATAGGATTTTGAGTTGTCTCATGAATCATAATAAGCCATCAATAATCAATAATCCACCATCTGAGAGAAATGCCACAAGCTACTCAGAGAGAATGTGATACTGGTGGGAAGTCAGCAATGGGAAAAGCTGAGAAGACAATTTTAGCCTCAGTCTAAGATGGGATCCTCCTGGCTCAATTTCCCCATTATGTTACTTTGAAAGGAATGTTACCCATCTGGCTATTCCTGAGCCTGGTTATGAGGTGGATTTACTACTGCATGGTTGGAAAACTGAATTATCAGAATTCAAACTGAGGTAAGGATGTTTATTCTGTCATATTTAGGCCCTAAATCTAGTCCCTACTTTATCATTTTATAGCAAATTTCTATAGTCAGAACAAGTGGTCAGTGAAAGATAAATGCAAGTGTGTGAGATCTTGCCATTTTGACCTTAATGTGTAGTCATTCAAGACTCCCAAACAACTAAAATTAAATCAGAAACATCTTCAGTTTGGTTTGGGGAGGAGAATTTGAGTGATAATTGAAGTGAAAGTCAGTCTCTGGAAAATTCAAATTCATTTTTATTACTATTGAACTCAGGGGTGGAAAACTTTTAACTGCAAAAGTGTTACTTATATTTAAAATAGCAACAAGATCAGATAATCCTGGAGGTCAAATGTAAATGATTTTAATGGGTCTCTTACACTTTAATTTCTCCCTATATCTGGGCTTTGAAGACTTTTCTGTCAAATTTGTGTCTTCCAGACTATATGCCATTCACCTATAGTTGATTGCAAACAGTGGGTACCAGCCAATGTTCCCCCATTGTCCCCTTGATGCAGCCTGTGGCTATTATGGCTATGCCAAATCTCCCAATGCTATTAAGTTACCTCCCAATTGCCCCTGGCCACTTCCCACCCTTAATCCAATCTAGACTCCATTTTCCCTTGGCCATATGGTCCAGGTCCCTAGTGTACTGTTCACCCCAGCTTACAGGACACTTCCATCCAGATCCTCCTTAAACTCCTCCTCCAGTCACCTCAACCTACTTGGCCACTCCTAGATCCCTCCCACAGTCTTTCTGTATATAAAGTTCATCTTGTCTCTATTAAGGTGCTCAGATTCTTAAAATCTAGCCACAGGCTCAGTTTCTTAAGATCTAGACCATTTGCATTAACTATACAAATGCTTAGATTCCTTAAGAGTCTGCCAATATGACCGATGTTCTAATAAACCTTTTCTTTGGTTGAAAAAAAACTGTCCAGCATGGAATTCCATTATGTATATTAAAAGAAAAATGTGTTAATGATTAATTACAATAGAATAGTGGGTAAATTTGAATAACAAAATAAAAAGAATAATAACATAATTACATGTCTCTACATATGAATTTACAAAGTAGGTATTAACTTGGATGAGCTTATTTACACAAAACATCCTTTTTTTGTTTAAAAAAATACCATTAGAAAAATATTATACCATTAGAATAATATTATCAATTGAATATTTGGTGACTAATTTTTAAGAAGGAAACAACAGAGGATAGAAAATCGTGAGCTCAAAGTATTAGGAATCTGCCAAATAAACTATTTGCATTCAAAATACTCTTACCAGTTCAAAAAGTTCATTACCAAGTAAAATATTAATTCACTTAAATGCTTCATGATTAATCATTAACCATGAGGCAACTAACAATCCTGAAGTCAATGTGGTAGGAGTCTGTCAATTAAAAATCAATCAGAATGAAAATAATTCAACACTAACATTATAATGTCAATGGAAAACTCATTCAATTTGCAAAAAGTAGACTTTACCTGTATTTTTCAGGAACATAATTATTATTACATAAAGCAATTATATCTATGATGAAAAATATGAACTGAATCATTGTATGCCAAGGACGGCAATGAAAATTTCACTTTCAGTCAAATATTTGAGAATCAAAATTTTGGACACAGAAGAAACTTTGCTACTTAGCGACTTAATGTCTCTCATTTTATAATTAATGAAACTGAAGCCTAGAAAACTTAAAGGATTTGTTCAAGATTATTAAATGGTGGAGTCTAGATTATACCTAGTTCTTAAATTAGTGCCCTTTTCACTTTACCATATTGTTTATCTAAAGGTTATTTTTTGTTACAAAAGTTATTTGTAGTGTGCATAATGAAAAAGAAAAGTTCTTTAGATTTCAGTTCACCTAATTTTGGGATCTGAGTGAGCATCATGTAGGGGGAGAAATTCTCTGTACAACACTTCAATGAAGGCTATTTCTCTACTCCAAGATTGGATATGTTACTAAGTAAATACCCATATAAGTAAAGAGTATTTGAAGGCTGCCAAATATTAAAAGTAGACCTGGAACCACTGGGTAAGCAGAGATAAAGAATCAAGTAGCAGGACTGTGGTCAGGATGGGAGTTAAAAGAGAATTACTTGGAGCAGTATGGCCATAGCATCTGCTACCAGGAGTTGCTACTGATAATCTCAGAGCCAAGTGAAAGGCTTCACAGAACTTCAGCTTCTTGCTACCTATAGCCATATGAAAAAATGTTCTAAATCACTATTGATTAGAGATGCAAATTAAAATAACTCTGAGGTGCCACATCACACCTATCAGATTGACTAACATAACAAAACAAGAAAATGATAAATGTGGGAGATGTGGGAAAACTGGAACACTAATGCATCAATTATAAATTGATCTAACCATTCAGGAGAACAATTTGGAACTATGTTCAAAGGGCTATAAAACTGTGCATACCCTTTGACCCAGTAATACCACTTCTAGGTTTGTATCCCAAAGAGATCATAAAAGTGGGGGAAAGGACCCACATGTAGAAGAATATTTACAGCAGCTTTTTTTGTAGTGGCTAAGAATTAGAAATTAAGGGGATGCCCATCAATTGCGGAATGAGTGAACAAGTTGTGGTATATGAATGTAATAGAATACTATTGTTCCATAAGAAATGATAAGCAGGCAGACTTTAGAAAATCTTAGAAAGACTTGCATGAACTGGTGCTGAACAAAGTGAGCAGAACCAGAAAAACATTGTACACAGTAACAGCAACATTGTGTGATGACCAACTTTGTTAGACTTAGCTCTTCTCAGCAATGCAATGATTTAAGACAATTCCAAAAGACTCATGATGGAAAATGCTAACCACAACCAGAGAAACAGTCTGAATGCAGATCAAAACATACTATTTTTTTTCTTTTTTCTTTTCTTTCTCATGGTTTTTCCCTTTAGTTCTAATTCTTCTTTACAATGTGACTAATGTGGAAATATTTTAATATGATTGTACATATATGGCCTATATCCAATTGTATGCCATCTTGTGGAGGGAAGAGGGAAAGGGAGGGAGAAAATTTAAAACTCAAAATCTTATGGAAGTGAATGTTGAAAACTAAAAATAAATAAATATTTAAAAGGAAAAAAAAACTTCAGCTTCTTGATTTTGCTTTGATACTCTTCTCCCTTCTAATCAGTTATGAGATATCTACTCTAAACTATCCCTTTGGGGCTTACTTACCCTATTATCTGGGTTGAATAAAGGATTAGAAGCTAGGTCCTGAGTTTCTCATGTTTTCCTCATCATCATCCTCTTCCTCTTCCTCCTTTTTCTCCTTCTACATTACTGATTTAATCATCTATGTGCTGAGAGTCTGGTTGTTCTTAATAAATAATCTCTCTTTAATGAAAAAAAAATGCATTTATTTTGTGGAGATTTGTTGCACTATTTCCACTTCCCTGAAGATCACAAGACTATTGGCCTCCTCTCAACTAGTAGTGAAAGAGATTGGATAAAAATTAGTAGGAATGGAGGGTTACCCCTCGTAAGGACCCCTCTAGTAGAGTCCTTAACACTAATTTTAGTGTTCACAATATAACTCATGAATGGCAGATCTTGGACTTGAGCCCAAGCATTCCAGTTTTAATTTCAGTGCTCTTTCTACTATACTATTCTACCCTCGGAAGCCCACTACAAATCAAGGCAGATTCAAATATTGCATATAGCTAGAGGAACCACTTCAAAGTAACCAGGAAAGAAAATGATTCAAAAGGTGAAAGGCGGCTTCCAAAGCTAGAATCTTGAATGTGCAATTAGAAAAAGAAGAAAGTAAGTAAGTGATTATAAAATTCCTGAAGCCTGGAAAATTGAGTGAGAAATATTGGAGAAGCCAGAAAAAGAAGTTTTTTCTCACCCAGGATCCCAAGAGGAAAAGACAGTGCTTATCCCTCCAAATCAGGTTCAAAGATTGGGGAAGACATAGAAAGATGGCTGCCTGTGGAGATCAATGATTTATAAACCTTAAGCTAAGAATTAAGGAATTTTAGAAAAGCTAGGACACCTACAACTTAGCCAAATTATATCCACTTGTTGTAAAACAGGAATGGAAGTAACACATAGCATAGTCAGGATTAGACCAAACTATTCTGAGTCCATAATCAAATACATGTATGGAAATACCTAGATCCAAGGAGCAGAAACTAACAAAGAACAAGCCCTGGTTATCTAAAAAATAGGTCGAGGGTGAGAATTCACTAGCCATACATCTGCAAACTTTTGTATCTCTTCATTTTAATTTAATATAAAATTTCTTCTGTGTGTTATCCAGCAGGGTTGATAAAAATCTTTTCAAAAACCTAAAGAAAATGATGTAGGCTATTTTGTGTAATTCAGGAAAGAAGACCCCTTTTGTAATCTAAGCATGGTGCAGAAGTGACCCTCTCCAGATATGAAAGTTGTTATGTATTGTAGACCTGTAGGAGATACCATCAAGTTACTTCCCAGGCAAAAGAAGGGGATGTGATGGGTGTAATAGGGAAGACAGTGATTCTGTGGAGTCACAAAACTTTAGTTCCTTATTTTGCTTTGGAATGAACTTGGATGATGGTTTCCCTTTGTTAAAAAAAAAAATTACTTCAATGGTCAATTTTATCTTAAATAAATCTGACATGGTATACATGTAATTATATGTTTTACATGTGTAAAATTAGAAAAGATGGAATATGAGGCACTTTCCTCCAAAATGATCCCTTCTCCTCCATTAAAATGTGGTTTAATATTTTACCTACTCTCATCATTAAATCTAAAAATGTTGCACATTCATTCTGAAAGTACTTAGTAATGTCAAGGATAATTATCAAGCAATCTGTAAAAGCCTGTAATTGCTTTGTGCTGACATGGCAGTTGTAATGTAATTGCTTGTGGAGGATGAATATGCGAGCACCCATAGAAATGAAATCATAGTTGTTTTTAAGGCAAGAAGAAGAAAGAGATGAAGGGTATTTGTTCAGTGCCACAACGACTTCCCTTTTCTAAGTGAGGCAAGAAAGATTGGTATAGACAAGATGAAAAATGGAGGGCAGAGTAAAGAAGAGAGGTTAGGGAATGGAACAGAAAATCTTATATGACCTCAGCATTATCAAGCAATTTTGAATTTCAAGGGCTTATTAGTTCTTTCCTTAGAAGATATAACAAGAGGATAGAGAAAAAATTCTGGATTTTTTTCAAATATGTATAGATATAGCCTAAAGTACATGCTTTTCACAGATGCTTTAGAAAAACAAAAGCAATCATGCGTGGCAAAAAATACCAGACTTTCTACATAGTCTAGGAGCTTCCCAAATAGGCTCTGAGTGCTAGACCTGATCTGATATTTTTTGGGTGGGAGTGGAATTTCTGGCTCAATTAAGTCATACTCATTCTCACTTAGTCACTTTTGTTATGTCACCAACATATTATAAAAGAAATGACCAGGGATCAGAACCAAGGTCTCAGAAGGTCAGCACTCTATTCTTCTGTTGAAGGGATAGAAACAAGGGATTAGATATATGGTTTAGAACTCTGAGTAAGGAAACTTCCTCTACTAAGATGGTATCAGAGCTCTCTTCAATGCTGAGCTACATCCTATATTTCCCAGCAGTTAGTGCTTTTTCTCCCTACACACACACGCACACACACACTCATCCATATACATCCATATACATATGTATCTGTATATATGAATAAATTATATATTATATCTAGTACACATTTTACACTGGATAAAATATATATGTTATGTGTGTTATATGCATGCATAGACTATATTATCAATATGTATGTACTTATGATAATATATATACATATATACTCATGCATAAATACATATATATTTTATAGTTTTTAATCTGTATAGATTTTGTCTTCAAGTAGAACATAATTTTTTGAAGACAGGTACCATTATTTTTGTGTATGTACCCAAAACCTATCCTAATGACTTTCACACATTGATGTTGAATTATTTCTTGTTAATTTGGATTAAAAAGGCAGAGCCAGAACTAAAACCTAATTCTCTTTGCTCCTAGTCAGTCAAGAATATTTTTCCTAGCTTATCCATATTTAAGTATACAGAAGACATATACACACACACACACACACACACACACACACACACACACACACATATAAAGGAGGTGCTCATATGTTCCTTGAAGGCATAAAAGGTTGAAATAGTCACTGCAGCATGTCAAGTTGAGGTTAAGAATGAGTCATAATGTCCCAATAGCTTGAATGGTTATTAGCTGTAATAGAAGACCAAGGAAGTTTTTGAACCTTCTCTAATAGAGGCCTTTAAAAACAGGATAGATGTAAATTAGGGTGTATTCAAAAAGGTGGGAAAACATTCAATTAGTTCCCCACTCTTTTCCAATCTGTCAATATATATAGATGTCTCATTGGTAGTCCTGAATATCACCTAAGAGTGTATTTCCATTAGTTCTTCAATAGTGTAATATTAGTTGAATTGATAAAGTTATTTCCATCTTTTCCCTCAAAGCAACATTGATTTAACAAAAAGAAATAAAGTCACCAAAGGTCTTAGCTTTGTCTTAAGTATAAAATTTTATTGAGTATTTCTTCTAAAGATTTGAAGGCTAACCCTTTGCTTCATTTTTTATGATTAATTTTGTTATATATTCCTTCCTAGCTTACATTTTTAAAAAATATGATGTCCTTTTTTTACCCCTTTTATCTGAACTTCCTGGTTTCCAACATTCCAAGTTTACTGTTACTTGAATTATTCAATTCCTTTTAAAAACTTAAATGTATTAAACAAGACACACTGGAAAACAAGATGATATAAAGATAGCTATGACATAGGGCCTTATGAGACAGCATGATGATGTGGGTAAACTTATATTCTAAAAGTCCCACTTAAATCCCTGCCTCTGATGTTCATTAATTATATTATTCTGAGTGATTATTAATCTAAGTTTCCCTATCTGTAAAATGGTCATACTAATATCTGTAGTCTCTATCCCACAATGTGGCTATGAGGTTTTAAATGTGTAATGACTAAAAATACTCTGCAAAAATATTAAGAGCCCAATATACATCAATAATTTTATTCCCAATGACCTTATAGTCGAATGTGTGAGAAATGTGGATGTAGACCATATCACGATACAGAAGAATTTAAGAAAAGTGTAAAGAGGGAAATGTGGGAAGAGCACCATCGGAACTATGAGGAGTAAAAAATTACTTTCACCTTAGGGCTAGAAAAATGAGAAGGCTTTATGGAGAGGAGATAGCACTTCAGATGAAACTAAAAGGGTAAGGGGGACTTCAAGAGGCAAAGAGAGGCAAGGAAAGTCTCTTCCAGGCATGGTGGAAGGAATAAGTAAAGATAGAGAGAAAGGTGTTAGCTGGATGAGAATGAAGTAGTCTAGCAAGGCTAGAACATAAGATAAGTTAGCAGGAAGAAAACAAATAAATGTGGATAAGTAAACTGAAGACCACTGTGGAGTATAGAGGGCTATGAATGCCAAGATGAGCTGGCAATGTCAAGTCACTCAAGAGATTCTTAGTCAAGTCAATGAAGTGTCATTCATGTTTTGATTCTGTGATTCAGAGGTCTAATGTTTTTATCAATAAACAAATAGGCAACATAAAAATAGAAACAACTCAAGAGTTAAGGAGGAATGAATGAAGTTGTTTGGTTTCTGCTTTTTTGGGCCTCACAGCTAGGGTTAAAGCAAAAACTTGGGTTTGGGGATTCACAAGAAATTGACACCTAGGAAGCTAGTACAAATATGAGGTTTATTATCACTATTCTTTGTTGTAGCAAGCAGGCAAACATGTGCTATATAGTAATATAGACAGAAATTCTTCCCCCTAAATACAAAGAAACTCACCCAGGTCTTGAGAGGGAGGGAGTTAAATATGGTGACAAAGATCTCAGCAGAAGTACATGCTCAAAGTAGGGTTCTGAGCAGGAAAGTTTTATATCAGAAAATTGGTCTTGGTTGAGAACAGGTAATTGATGTCAAATGTGAGGAAAGAATGTTTCTAATCAGACCTAAATGTGTTGGGAAAATTACTGGGGTCATTTACTGATACCAGACTCAGGTGGGTAGAGTTTTCTTATAAGGAAGAGAAATTAGGTATTTGAGTTTGCCTATCTGAAGCAGCAGAAATGGAATAGGTCACCAGACATTGTAGTTGGCCTGAAGTCTTATCCTCTCAGAAACTGCTATCACTGAATGCTTGACATAGGGTTAGAAAGGGATAGAACAGTATAAAAAATCCAAACCATCTGTCATTGACTATATGTTTCATAAGCATTAGGACCACATAGACTAAGTGACTCTATATTGAAGTCCCATCATTATAACTACATCAAACAATATATTTCAAAAATCATAATTACCATAGTTTCTATTCAGGAAGACTATAGCTAGGGCTAATATAGGAGTAACTGTAAAGTAGATAAAGTTAATACTCTTTTATCTTCTACTTCTCCTTCCTTCTTGGCACTTAATATCTTCATACTATCACCCTGCTAACTTCATATCCATGAGCACTCTCACTGGAGTTCTTTAAGCAAATGATGACAGATAGCCAGAAATGTAGAAAGGATCAACACTCAAACATTCAGTTTTGGCTAAATTATTTCTTAAATCCTTTTGCACTAGTGATCTGTTATGCTTTGGAGAAAATAGAAACATTGCTTCTTCTGTAGGACATGCAAGATGTTTAAAGTAAAGAAGGTAAGAGAGAGTTGAGTGAGCTCACGTCAAAAAAACTTCATTTTTCTAAATAAAGTAGGAGGTAAGATTAGGTTCTGGGATTGCAGAGATGGAAGGCTGAATTGTGGTCTTGAGAAAAGAATATAAATTCTTTTTTCTATTATTTTTAGGCAATTGGGGTTAATTGCCCAGGGCAACATAGCTAGTAAGTGTCAAGTGTTTGGTCTGAGGCTGGATTCGAACTCACATCCTCCTGACTTCAGGGCCAATGCTCTATCCACTGTGCCACCTAGCTGCCCCAAGAATATAAATTCTTGAACAACTTTCTTTTTGGAGAGGAAGCCAATGAATAACAGACCTCCTATGCAGTATTATTGAAGATGAATATCAAATTTATAATAGACCCACTCAATTCAATTTGATTATTTTCTCTAATAGTATTCAATAGCTAGAGGTGGGAGAATGGGAAGATGGCAGATGGCTGGAGTTGCCTAGTGTTGAGGTTTTCCTTGATGCCTCAGCCAAGGGACTGAAGAAGAGAATGAATTATTAAAATGACTTTTGGGGGTAAAGACTGAATTTTTAAAATGAGGTCAGAAGAGTGTTGATGTACTGAGAAAACAGAAAAAAAAAACTATAAAGTCATAATAAGTACATAGTCATAACAACAATATTAGAAGGAATGAAAGACTGGGAGATACAGAAGGCCAAGAGACAATGGTCTGTCTAAAGGAGATACACACGTATGTGTGCATTATACACATACATACTTATGCATAAATACATACACACATATGAATACACACAAAGACACATATATTGCCTCTCAAGGGTCTAAGATCTAAGATGTGAGGCACATTTGACCAATATTTTGGGGCATTATTTTGGGCAGCTGAAGTAGAATCAGTGGAGAATCATAGATGTTGAAGAGCTCAAGATAAGATAGCATTTAATCAATTAAAAATCATGACCCATAGATTTTCCAAAGTAACAAGGAATGATCATTGCTTTATATTTCTAATTTCAGAATTCTTATACTATATGCTGTTCCTAAACTTATGAAGTAATATTTCTATCAGAACATTGTATTAGTCCATAAATAACATTTTTTCCAAAGTCTGTATTAGTCTTTAGGCATGCCTAGTAGGTGGCATCATATACTCTGACAGAATTATGTAAATTGTACGCTAAAGGAAAACAGGGAGGGGCTACATTTGGCAATGAGTAATTTACATGAATTGATTGTTCTTTTACATTTATTAATGCATTACATTGTATTATAACAATCTTGCAAAGTACATTTCCACAAAAGAAATAAGCAAAGCCACCTAAAATATGATACCCAATGATGGTACATATTACTTTCCACCTTTTGGAAATATATATCCCACAATATATTAATAATAAAGGAAGGATTTATACTTTCACTTTGACAATATGGCACTAATGTTGTTTAACTCACATTTTTCTAAATTGTTATTTTTTTTTTATTCTGGGCAGCTGGGTGGCACAGTAGATAGAGCACCGGCCCAGGATTCAGAAAGACCTGAGTTCAAATCCAGCCTCAGATATATAACACTTACTACCTGTGTGACCTTGGGCAAGTTACTTAACCCCATTGCCTAGCCAAAAAAAATATATATATAGATATAGATATAGATATAGATATAGATATAGATATAGATATAGATATAGATATAGATATAGATATAGATATAGATATAGATATAGATATAGATATAGATATAGATATAGATGATATAGATATATAGATATATAGATATATATATACACACATATATATATAATTCCAGTGCAATATAATCCATCTTATTTGTATAAGATAGTTTAGTCAGTCATATAATATATACTCTATTGTTGTTATTTTGACCCAAAATAACAAAAAAGTATATAGAATAAGAAATTTCATAATAAGAGAGGAAGGAGAAAGAAAGAAAATATAAAATATGTTAATAGTTCATCAGATATTTCAAATATTATAGCAAAGTAACTAAATTCCTTCACATTTTGTTCTTTTTCCAATTAAAAAAATAATATATTGACTAAAGATGACACTTGCTACCAGAGTATGTTATAGATTTTTATAATAAACTAATTACATATTAACCCAAGAGACTTGTCACACTCTGCAGATGCCCTTTCTGTGTCTCTTAAGAAAAAAAGCTACCAGTTTAGTGTTTTATAATTGCTCTCAAATAAAATGTTTAATTATGTGCTGAGTTGATAGACTGCATCACTAACACCCTTGGTGAAATTTAAAAAAAAAAAAAACAAGGGCATTCACTTGTATCACAGATGAAGAGTAGTTAATAAGTAGACATTTAAGCTCTTTGCCACAGATATGAAAATAAGCATTGGTCCTCTTGGCCTAGACCTAAAAAAAGTTATGGATAATATTCACTCAGACTAACAGAAAGTTATAATGCTCTGCTTCTCCTTTCCATTCTCTTTCGTTTTGATGTTCCCAGGTTTCATTTACTATGCAAGGACATCTGTTCTATTAGCCTAAAGATAGAAGGAGGAATTAGAGGAGCTAAGGATGACTAGTAGGGGGAGGAGTAGCCTTCTTGAAAGTGAATGGGACTAATAAAAATTTTGTAGCTCAAAATTGGGATGGTAAGTATCAAATTTCAAAGATGGGGTTAGAACTCCAAGGATTTTTGCTTGGAAATTATAATAACAAATCAAAGTGATGTCTAACTGTGCTGCCCTTCTTTCAGTACAGTGACAAAGTGTTTCTATATAAATAATAAAGTGCATTATCTTCATATCTGTCTTATCTGATTTTCAAAGATTAAACCCCTAAATGTCATAAACTTTTTTTTCTGAAATGTGAATACTGGGTCTATTACAAAGACATCTACATATAAAGTCTTTGAGAATGGTAGGAAATAGGTGAATACAAAGGACGTAAGACTTCACAATGCAAGTTTTCCTAATTCTCTGCCTTCATAAACATTGTCAACACTAATTTAGCTCTAAGTGCCTATGATTCTCCCGATAATATACCCTCAAAATGTAGAGGTGACTTCAACATTCTTACAACAGAAACAATCTAATCTTTGAAAGCTCTTCTAATAGCTTGTTCATTTTAAAATTCATTTTAATTATACTTTTTCATGATTTTACTAAAGCATGTGTATCTCACAATACTTTTCCTTTTCTTATTTTGTCTTTTCATTCCCTTTTATAATTATTTAGATTTTTTAACAATTCCTAAAGATTTTTTTTTCTCCCTGAAATTTTCTATAGCTTCAGCTCAGTCTTTAATTTTCATAATGTGATAGAGGGTTGAGGAAATAGGTTATGTGGTACAACCAGCCCAGGAATAGCTTCTTTTGCACTTCCAACTCTAGTCTTTCTATTTCCCCTGGATGTCAGTGTAGGAACTCCCTCTATGTCCCTGGGAATTAGAATGTTATGTCATACACCCTGGGAATCGAAGCATCCAGAGTAAAGGAAAGTAAAGGTAATCCACAGCCACTTGATAATTTTCCTTTACTTCATTCCTATCACTTGTAGGACTTTTCTATCCTAAGGATATTAAATATTCTATTTATCTACCATTGTTTTTGTTTTGTTTGTTTTTGGCTAGGAAAGTAGATAAAGAAATAGCATTGATATTAGAGTCAGACTCAAATCAAACTCATGTTTGAATCCCAGCTCTGCCACTTAGTGACTATTTGATTTTGAGCAAATCATTTCACTTTCCTCAGTTATAAAATGAGTTGGACAGAACATACACTGAGATCCTTTTAGCTTTAAATCTATAATAATTAGAACATAGTCTGATGAATGAATGGAATTGATTGGGTTGAACCATAAGTTTATTTTTTCCTCTAGATATAAGACTAAAATAATATTTTTTTAAATTTATACTAGAATATGTATGCTTCAGAATCTGAACAAGAAATGGGAAATATAAGAATCTGGAGATATAATCCATTGCCAGAAACTTGTTAACTTGACCTTAGGCTTGTAATTACACTGACATCTGTTAAAATAAAGATAAGCACAGTAACTTGCCTCATAAAGTAATCACAAAGAATGCTTTCTATAAATGCAACTCAAAGGTACATTTATGCCCACTGGCAGAATTTACCCAGCCTGACCACTGGGGCCAGTGCACATGGTCATGAAGCAGGAAAATCAAGTCAGAGAACAATGCTTCCATGTCTCCTTCCTCTCCTGGAGCCATGTAGATGTTCAGATGTGACAAACCAAACTGAAACTTTCAGCTACATATGATTTAGCAAACATTATAAATTATTCAGCCATTGATACACATGGAACATATTATCCAAGCCCACTCATAGTCATTTATTCTTCCAAGTGCCTTTGCTCTCTGCATATACACAGAAAAAGTAAATCAAATGAAGGGGAAATTCTCTTTAGTTAATACTAAAATTAATACTAAAATTAAGAATACACTTTTCGACATAAAAATGATGAGAAGTGGCTAGTAATTTCCCCCCCCAGTGAAAGATATGCAGAACTTCACCAAGAAAATTATTAGTCATTGTTCATGACATGCCTATAATAACAGTCATGCTAACTTATTTCACATTTCAACTTATCTGATTTTGTAAGCCAATACAATGCACTTAGGAAAATCTGATTAATTTTTACTTATTTCTTGTAAGTAGCCATATGGGGATATGCACATCTAAAGACTTATTTGTTAAGGTAATTAGTTATTTCTTTTATCATAGTCACTAAACACCAGGCAAAAGTCCAAACATAAAAACATGTCCTGAAATATCAATAGAAGTAAAATACAGACTTTGGATACATTCTAGGGATTATTTTGTGAAGACTACTGAAGGTATTAATGAATATAAAATATCTGAATTAATAGAAAACAAAATAGAGATCTTAAAATAATTCTGTCTCAGAAAAGGAAATGGGAATAGCTATTAGGAATTATCTAAGAAAAATTTCTGTCCTAGTGGATTCACAGAAGAATTGTTCTAAAATAGAACAATTAATATTAATACTACACAAATTATTCTAAAAATTTGAGAAGAACAAAGAAAGGGAGGCAAAATATAGACAAATATTAAATAAATATTGATTCAAAATCCTTAAATAAAATCCTGTTAAAATGAATACATAAATTCAACCAAGAAATCATTCATTGTGTCCATTTATATATGGAAGATAAGGATAGCTCAACATTGAGAAAATAACACAATCATATTAAACACTAAGATAACTAAAACCATGATTATCTTAAAAGATGTAGGGGGGGAAAGGCTTTGACAAAGTACAACCCTCCTTTATGCTAAAATTCGTACAAAGTACAGAGGGACCATCTTATTATCAAAAAAGTAGGAATTAAAGAAGAATAGTACTGCCATATCTCAAATTATGTTATAAAACAGTACTCATCAAAACCAGTTAGTACTGGTTTAAAAAAAATAAGTACATCAGTAGATCATTTTAGAGAAGAGTGAATCACAAGCAACAAGACTCAATAGCTCAATGTTCAATGAATCAAAAACCAAAAATTACTTAAGAAAACTTTACATTTGATTTTTTTTTGGTGAGGCAATCGAGGTTAAGTGACTTGCCCAAGGTCACACAGCTAGTATGTGTCAAGTGTTTGGTCTGAGGCCAGATTTGAACTCAGGTCCTCCTGACTTCAGGGCCGGTGCTCTATCCACTGCGCCACCTAGCTGCCCCTATTTGATTTTTTTTAAAAAAACTGCTGGGAAAATTGGAAAGCAGTCTAGCAAAAATTAGGCTTAGATCAGCATTTTAGACTATATTTCACAAAACAAAATGTTTAAATGGGTAAATGACTTTAATATTAAAGGTAATAGCACATAGAAAAGAATCAGATTATATACCTTTCACAGCTAGGATTAAGAGATGAAATTCTTAACAAAATTAGGGGTAGAGGAAATCACAAAAAAAATGAAATAAATAATTTTGATGACATGTGTAACCCAACCCTCAAAGACCATTGATAAGAGACTCTCCCTTCATTGGTGGAGATGCATGGCCGACACCTGCATGACAGGCAAGCACAGTTGGTGAGACAGGGAAAGAAGGGTAATGTTGCCTCCCAGTCTATTTGTGTTCTCTTAGCATCTAGTTTTCAGAGAGAAGATCCATAATGTCAACCTCTCTTCATGTCTCTGAAGGAAGAAAACATCCAAGGAAGAAATTAACATGTAAAACTTTGATCATGTTCCCATTCCACAGTTTGCTACATACTAGAGACTTTAGGAAAATTTCTCCTTTTGGTGAGATCAGTGATGTTCTCTCTTGGCTGAGCTATCTCTTACCTAACGAGAGACCTCCTTTAATCTGTATCTGGTACATAGTCTGTGTATACTTTTTCTTATTTCTCTTTTCCTATAGACTTTAGTAAATGGCTTTCTTTGCTATTTGTTGTGTGTATTCATTATACAACTGGCATTTGGTGGAAAGGGAGTCAAATCTCGGATATAAAGCCTGGGACCCTGTTCCCCATTTTAAAATGCTACGAACTTTTAAATCCCTTAATTATCTGAACCCTATTATACTTTCCAGTCTTCTTATATTTTATTCCCTTCCATATATCCTACAATGCTCTCCTTCCTCACCTCTGCCTCCAAGCTCCTTGGCCTCCTTCAAGGCTCAGCTCAGGTCTCACCTTCTCCCATAATCCTTTCCAAGTTCTTTTCCCCACCCCCAATCCTATTCCTTCCCTCAGAGATTACATCATATTTTAAGCATAAGATTTATATGTTATCTTGACCATTAGAATGTCAGTTTCTTCAGGGCAGGAATTTTTATTTTTACTGTTCCTGGTATTCAGAGTGAGCCTAGAACATAGGAAGCACTTAATAAATGCAAGTTTGATTTAGTGATTAAAGGAGGATGCCTTAATCCTTGGCCACTAAAGAGGGCATTTTATTAACACATTACCTCAAATTGCAGATATGGAAGATTGCATCACAAGCTACGGTAGCTTGGAAATGAAATTCCTTTCTGATCCAAGTGCTACTTTACTATGAAAAACTGGGGTGAAGTGGTAGTTTACTTTAAATCATGAGTATCCTTTAGAAGAAACTGATACAACTATTCTATAATTACTACTATTTGAAAATGTTAGTGATTTATCTAAAAGTCTGTGAGACCAGAAAGTACCAGTGACTTCTCTTTCACATGCAAAGTTTTTACAAATTATGGAAAATCTAATTTGGTTGAACTTTTGCCATCATTGTTCATTCTCTCTGAAAGAGTGCTAGAAGGGGTCATAGAGTTCAATCACAAGTAGAAGAGTGGGTGGTATTTTACCATTTTGTTCCCACTTTGTTGAGTAAAGAATGAAAAAGAATATCTAGCTGCGATATTATGATCTCTGCAAAAAATATATTTTAATTACTGTTTGACATTGGAACACAGTAATATATTTGAACCCATATAACACAAATGGAAAATTCCGATCTTTTCTAAAGTATATATTAGACCATAAGCCCTTATAACAATTTAAGTGGTCTCTATTATTGTTATGATTAAACTACTCACAATTCCACAATAATTCAACCAAAGTAGCCTTATCTTAGAAAATATTCCACAAAAATCATAGATGATATACAATGTTAGTGGTGGAAGGGTCCTTAGTGTTAATCTGGCCCAATTCTTTATTTGTATCAATGTTAATAGCAAAGCCAGTACAAAAGAACAACAACAAAATATTTTCTTCTTTTAAGACCCTTTTGAGATGCCATCACAGTCCAAACAAATGGTCCAATCAGAAACTTACTCTTATTCTTCCAGCTAGAGGTATTCCTCCCCTGTCAATTTCTTATTCCTCTTTGTTTGATAAAAATATTTATTGAGTGCATTCTAATCCAGGGGTTCTTAACTTCGGGCACACAGGTGCCAAGGGATTCATGGATAGATTTCAGGAGGTCCACAATTAAAAATTTCATAACTATTTTTCTATAATTGTTTTCTTTTGCAATACTATATGTTTTATTTTATCTATTTAAAATATGCTTCTGAGAAGTCCATAAGATTCTCCAGACTGCTAAAGAGGCTCACACAGTCAAAAAACATTAAGAACCCTATTCCAATACATATAATATCTATTTGTGCAAAAATCCTATTCCCCTCCCCTACTAGATTTGAATTTATTAAGTGATGATCTAGATTGTATCCAGAAGTTAGTGTGGTGCCCTAACATAATAGGCATTCAATAAGTGTTTGCTCAAATGAATTGTTTTTTCATATTGAATGACATGAATGGTATTAAAGAAATAAGACAAGAATAAAGCCCTATACTGAAAAGTTAATGACAAAAGATTTATCTTCATGCATTTTAGTAAATCCTCTGTGGGTCTTTTTCTAACAGATCCCATATGTTTTCTATCCTTGTGAAATTCAATTTCCTGTTTATGAACACTATTCCACAATACACCTTAAAGCTAGGAAATAATTCAAGTTATTTTAAGACAATGTTCTCTGACATTGGACAATGGACAACCGACTTCCAAAGATTCCTGACTATTTTGTCAAGCAAAGTTCTTCATAACAGCTTTCAGCCCAGATTTCTCTGTTGTAGCATGCTCATTTTATTTTAAATAATATTATTATTAAGTGACTATCTACCTCACCTTTCAAAGTAGTGATGTATCAGAAAACTCTTCCTTAAATATGAGAAAACTATGGTGAAGAAAATTGCTATTTTGATTCCAGATTAAGGAAAATTCAGAATCTACTAAAAGTATTCTATTTGGGTTATTCCTGTTAATGATTTCACAAGGTAATTTATCATTTAATTGCTGAGAAACAGTTTCTTTCAATCACCTTTTATTTATTGAGGTATGTCTTCAGAACTAATAGACACTGTAGGAGACATAAAGTAGAAGATGTCTCTCACCTGGCCATCAGGCAGCTCAAATGCTACTTGAGATAAAAAGGAAATAACATCAAAAATGAGAGTACAAATAACTGCTAAGCTGTGTTTGATGGCTATTTTGAATCGAATTGAATTGTCAGGGGTCAAAACAGAAAGGAGTAAGCAGGACATTCTGAGAATCTGAGATTTGCACTGGGCCAGGAAGAAGAATATATTCTGCAAACTATAAATCAGGAAGAATAATTTCAAATGCCAGTAAAAATTTAGAATGCATTATTAAAGTGATGGTTAGTATACTTCTAGAAAAGGAAGTGATGATCCAATAAAGTCAGCATGGCATCATCAAGAACAGTTTATGAAAGACAACATCTTTTCCCTTTAAGTAGAGTCTACTAGATCTAAAGATAAGAGGTATAGTGAATGTACAATTTATCTAGATTTTTAGCAAAGAATCTGATAAAGTCTAGCATGCTATTTCTGAAGAGCAAAGGGAGAAATGTGAGCTAGATGATACCATAAAGAGGATATGTCATTTGTTAAATGCAAAAATACTGGGGGGCGGGGGGAGGAATAGCATTAATGAATGGTTCAAAGTAAACTTGCTAAGTCTCTATTGAATTTTCAACATTTTTTAATTACTATGGCAAAAGATAGATAATATGTTTAACAAATTTGAAAATGAAACAATCTCAGGAGGACAGCGAACAAAATAGATAAAACAGTTAGGACTTAAAATAATTCTGAGTGGCTAGAACATTTGGCCAAATCTAATGACTTGAAATTTAATAGGGATAAATATAAAGTTTTATATTCAGGTTCAAAAAAATCAAGTTCAAAATACAAATGTGGGTGGTGTGGTTAGATAACAGTTTTTTTTTTTTTCTGGGAAAAAATGAGCTGTTTATTGGATAAAAAATTTTGTATGAGTCAATAGAAAAAAACATTTAAACAATCTTAGGCTTAAATAAAAAGAGGTATGTGAATGTTCAGGACTAAGAAATTATAGTTTTCCTGCAGTCTGCTGAGGCCAGACTGCATTTGCAGTATTATGTTTAATCTCATATAATACATAACAAGTAGATTGATTGTTTGATAGTGTCCAGAAGAGAATGATAGATAAGAACCCTAAGATCATGTATATGAGGATCATATAGGATATGATCACATTTTGTAGGATCATATAAGCATCTAGGTGATGCAGGGGATAAAGAGTTGGATGTGGAGGCAGTAAAACTAGAATTAAAATCTGGCATCAGATGTTTGCTAGCTGAGTAACCTTGATATAAATTATTTAATCTCTGCCTTGGTTTCCTCATCTTTAAATTGGGGAAATAATAGCACCTATCTACCAGAGTTGCATGATGATTAAATGAGATACTAGTGATGAAGCACTTTGAAAGCCTTAAATTGCTATATAAATGTTGTTATTATTATTATTATTATTATTATTATTATTATTATTATTATTATTATTATAGAAGCTGACAAATATAGTCCTTCAAAAGAAAACATATACCTACATTACTGTATTCATTTGGTTTAGTCATAAAGGATACCAATGAATATAAGTTGCAAAGAGATAAATATCAGGTACAGGTTGAACAAGACAGTTTCTGAGGTAACCCTCCCCACTGCAATTTTATGTGCCAGGGATAATAGTTGAATGGTTTGTATCTAATTGGTGCTTAATAAATGTTAACTGAATAGAATTTAATTTAATTCTAGAGGTAGATGAAAGGTGGTAGGGCATTCTGATTGAGAAAATAGCATAAACAAAGCTATGAGATGCTAATGAAATAAGTCAGGAATAATGAACAGTCCAGCCAATTAGAGGATCAGTGTTTGAGGAGGTACATGACTGGATAGAGTAAAACCAGATAACAGAGGCAGAATAATTGGGACTTGGTGCAATAGGATAGACTGACAAAAAATATTTATTAAGTATTTAATATGTCTCAAGCACCTTGCTAAGCAATGAAACACAAATCCAAGTTAAAAGAAAGACACATCCTTGATGGCAATAAAACTTATATTCTCTTTCATTCCTCTCAGAATTTTATTCCTCTTTCTCCACTATATTCCAGCAGCCTCTCACCCTAGAAGATGGCTTAACCCCTATGCTCCAACAACCTTTTCATCCTAGAAGATCCTTCTGCCATTTAACCTCATACTGGAAGATGACTCTGGACATGTGGCCTGATACTCTGATGGATCAGTTCTATGAACATTTATTTTAAGCAAGGACCCAGGCCAGCCATGTTTATCCTTCCATTCTTCTCCGGGCTCTTTTCACTCTTCAGACATCTTTCTATACCATGCCCACTTTTGGCACCTTCTTTTCCTCCCTTCTCCCTGCTTCTCAACTTCCTTTTCCATGTTATCTTCCTCCTTTCAAATGCAAGCTCCTTAGGGCAAGAACTATCTTTTTTTATTTTTGTCTTCTACTTACATTATAAATGTCAGTACAACGCGTGACACAAAATAAGCATTTAATAAATGCATTTTGACTTGACTTGCATTCTAATCATAAGAGTGAGCTGAAAAATATGTTTAGAGATGTCGTTACTCACATAGGGGCAAGGTGAAAAAGTCTGGAGTGCCAGGAGTAGAGCTAAGAGAGGCGTGAGCATAGTTGGCTTGGATATTTTTTCAAATGGTAGTTCCAGAGAAAAACTAGCCACTATCAGAGGAAAAGGACCAATGGGCCGAGAGAAGTCTTGAAAGTCAGGAAAGGGGTCATGAAAAGAGTGAACATAGCTGGCTTGGACATTTGCTCAATTGGAAGTTACACAGAGAAAATGAACAATCAGAGAGGGGAGTCACAGGGGTAGGGGCAACTTACAGGGTTAGATTGCTAAAATGATAGAAGGGGAAAATGACAAATGTTGGAAACGATATACAAATTTGGGACACTAATTCATTGTTGGTGGAATTGTAAAATGATCCAAGCATTTTGGAGAACTATCTAGAATTATGCCCAAAGAATTATTAAACTATGTAAACTTCTTGACCCAGCTATACCACTACTTGGTCTATTTCCAAAGATGATTAGGGAAAAAAGGAAAATAATCTATATGTTCTAAAATGTTTATAACAGCTCTCTTTGTGGAGGCAAATAACTGGAAATTGCAAGGATGCCCATCAATTGGGGAATGGCTGAACAAGTTGTGGTATATGACTATGATGGAATACTACTTTGGTAACAGAAATGAAGAACTCAATGATTTTAGAAAAACATAGAAAGACTTTTATGAAATAATTAAGAGCAAAATGAGTAGAACCAAGAAGGCTTTGTATATAGTAACAATATTTTTAAGGATGACTCTGAGCAAATATGTCATTTTGACTATTATAAATACCCAAATAAACTATAAAGGACATACAAAGAAAGATGCTATCTGTATGTATGTGTCCTATATATACATATATGATATATATATAGACACATATATACACATACTATACATATGTATGTGTGTATATATGTGTGTGTATATACATATGTGTGTGTGTGTGTTTGTGTGTAATGGTAGCCAGCTCTGAAAAGGAGAGGGAAGAAAAAAAAGAAATTTATATAATAATTTTGTTGTATATTTGAAAAGAAAAGCATGTTGTACATAGCAGATTTGTAATTTCATGTCTAATCATCTTTTTTATTGCATACTATGTTATGGAAATGCTTGTTTTATTCCATAAATTAAAATTTTTAAAGAAGGCCACAGGGGGCCAGAAGCAGAGTCAAGATGGCAGAGTAGAGAAGCACTCAGGCCAGGTCTCCAAAATCCCATTCCAACAATTCTAAAATAATAGTTCAAATCAAATTCTTGAGTGGTAGAAACAACAAAAGGTCAAGTAAAATAACTTTCCTGCTCAGACAAATTATGATGTCAGCAGGAAAAGTCTGCCTCACTGGGGAGTAATCTGCCGCACAGACTGCCCAGCACAGTCTGTACTCTGGGTCCAGAAGCAGGCCTTGGAGATGATTCCATTGGTCACAGAAGAAGCTTCAGGAGCTCTCTACACAACAAAAGTGAGGGGATCTGACAACTGCTCTGAAGGAGATTTCAAGGGACCCTTCGGTGGTGCTGGGTTTAGGACCCTGTTGCATTGTCTCCACATGGTTCTTGGTTGTAGTCTTAGTGACAAAAGGAGTTAGTTCTGGCAGTCTCAGGAAAGCAGGGACCTGTTCCTGGGCAAAAAGGAATCCTTATGGTCAAGCATGGAGGAGTAGAGACCCTGGTCTCAATTCCAAGACAGAAGGGAGCACTAGCAATTGTGGCAGTTGGAGAGCAGGGGACTTGGTCACAGTCCCAAGAACAGAAGAGTCCTAGCACTTGTAGCCATGAGAGAACATAGATGCTTCCTGGGACAAGAGCACAGGCCAGCAGAGCAGTGACCATACCTCTCCTTAGATCATAACATCTTGAAATCATCAAAGACCTAGAGACCCCCAGGGCTAGCTCTGAAAACAGAAGTAAAGAGAACCAAATTTTAACGTAAAGCTTAAAATCAAGATATGAACTACAAAACAAGCAAGCAACAGCAAAAAAGAACCTCACTATATAAAGTCACTATTCTGTCAGGGAAGATCAAGTTACAAACTCAAAAAAGAATGAAATCAAAACAGGTACATGCAAAGGCTCAAAGACAAATATAAATTGGTCCCAGGCTCAATAAGAATTCTGGGAAGAAATAAAAAATGATTTTTTTTAAAAAAAATCAGATAAGAGTGGTGGAGGAAAAATTGGTAAAAAAAATGAGAGTGGTACAATAAAATTACGTGAAGAGAATCAACAGCTTGGTAAAGGAAGCAAAAAAGAAATACTGAAGAAAATGAGATCTTAAAAAAACAGAATTGGCCAAATGGTAAAAGAGAAACAAAAATCCAATGAAGATAAGAATAATTTAAAAAACAGAATTAACCAAATGGAAAAGATATACAAAAATTCATTGATGAAAAGATCTTCTTAAAAAGTAGAATTTGCAAGAGGAAAAGAGAGGTACAAAAGCTCACTGAATAAAATAATTCCATAAAAAATTAATTGGGCAAGTGGAAGCTAAAGATTCTACACGATACCAAGAAACAAAAACAAATAAATAAATAAAATAAAAAGAATGAAAACATAGAGGAAAATATGAAATATCTCACTGGGAAAACAACTGACCTAGAAAACAGATCAAAAAGACATGACTTAAGACTTATTGGACTATCAGAAAGCCATGGTCAAAAAATAAAAAAAGATCGTAGACATCATCTTTCAAGAAATTATCAAGGAAAACTTATATTTTAGAACCAACAGATAATAGAAATTAAAAGGCTACACTGATCACCTCCTGAAAGAAATCCCAAAATGAAAACTACCAGAAATATTATAGCCAAATTCCAGAGCTCCCAGGTCAAAGAGAAAGCAGTCAGAAAGAAACAATTCAAATATCATGGAGCCACCATCAGGATCACACAAGATTTAGCAGCTTACATTTAAAAGATCAATAGTCTAGGAATATGATATTCTAGCTGGCAAAGAAGCTAGAATTACAACCAAGAATAACCAATCAAGCAAAACTGAGTCTATTCTTGCAGGGAAAAAATGGATATTAAATAAAATCATGGACTTCCAAGCATTCTTCATGAAAAGACCAGAGTTAAATAGAAATTATGACTTTCAAATAGGAAATTCAAGAGAAACACGAAAAGGTAAACAAGAAAGATAAATCATAAAGGAATCAATAAGGTTAAAATATTTACATTCCTTTATAGGAAGATGACAATTGTAGCTCCTAAGAATTTCTGCTTGCCTTCTAAAGGATGGGGAAGGGAGAGACAGAGAAATAATTTGGAATTCAAATTATTTTTTTAAAAAGTAAATGTTAAAAATTGTTTTACATGTAATTGGGAAAAATAAACATTAATTTTAAAATATACTAGAAAGCATAGGAATAAATGGAAATGTCCTTAAGATGATACGTAGTATTTATCTAAAACCATCAACAAGCATTATCTGTAACTGGGATAAAGGAAAAACCTTTCCAATAAGACAGAAGTGAAACAAGAATGCTTATTATCAACATCATTATTCAATATTCTACTAGAAATGCTAGCTATAGCAATAAGAAGGAGGAAAAGTAATTGAAGGAATTAGAACAGGAAATGAAGAAACAAAATGATGGTATACTTAGAGAATACTAGAGAATCCACTAAAAACTAGTTAGAACAATGAACAATTTTAGCAAAGTTGCAGGATATAAAATAAACCCACATAAATTATCAGCATTTCTATATATTGCCAATAAAGACTGGTAGCAAGAGATAGATAAATTCCATTAAAAATAACTACAGACAATATGAAATACTTGGGAGTGTACCTGCCAAGACAAACCCAAGAACTATATGAACACAATGACAAAACACTTTTCACACAAATAAAGTCAGATCTAAAAATTTGTTTAAATAGTAGTAGTTCATGAATAGGCTGAGCAAATATAATAATTCTACCTAAATTAATTTACTTATTCAGTGCCATGCCAATCAAATTACAAAAAAATATATTTTATTTAGCTAGAAAAAATAATAATAAAATTCATCTAGAAGAAGGCAACTTAGCAAGACTAGATTTCAAACTATATTACAAAGTGGTAATAATGAAAACAATCTGGCACTGGCTAAGAAATAGACTAGTGGATCGGTGACAAAGGTCAGCTACAAAATATGGTAGTAAATGACCATATTAATCTAGTAATTGACAAACCCCAAAATCTGAGATTTGGGGAAATCGCTATTTGACAAAAATCAGTGGAAAAACAGGAATGCAGTTTTGTTTACTAGATTACTATGATCATTTATTACTATGATTACTTTGAGATATAGACCTAGTAGTGGTATATACAATTTAATAGCTATTTGGGCATGGTTCCAAATTATTCTCCAGAATGGTTGGATTAGTTCATAACTCCACCAACAGGCATTAGTGTCCCCATTTTTCCACACACAAACACATACCCAACATTTATCATTTTCCTTTTCTGTCATCTTAGGCAATCTGATAGGTGAGAAGTAGTACCTCAGAGTTGTGTTAATTTGTATTTCTCTACTCAATCATGATTGAGTGCATTTTTCATATGACTGTAGGTAGTTTTAATTTTTCCAACCTGAACACTGCCAATACATAGAGAACTACTAGAAATCTTTTAGAGCATAAAGGTCCTCTTCCTTTTTCTTTGATCGCTTTGAGATACAGACCTAGTAGTTCTATTGCTCGGTCAACAGATATGCACAGTTTAATAGCCCTTTGGGCATAGTTTCAAATTGCTCTCCAGAATGGATGGATTAGTTTACAACACCACCAACATCTCACACAGTACACAAAGATAAGATCAAAATGGGTTCATGATTTAGATGTAAAGAGTGATATCATAAGCAAAATAATGGAGCACGAATTATTTTACTTGTCAGATTTGTGGATAAAGGAAGAATTTATGATCATACAAGAGACAGAGACATTACAGGATATAAAATGGTCAATTTGATTACATCAAATTAAAAAGTTTTGCCCAAACAAAACCAATAAAGCTAAGATTAGAAGGAAAAAAGAAAACTATTTTCTCTAAAAAAGGCCTCATTTCCAACAAAGAAAAAGGAAGTGGAGCTATATGTTCTAAAATATTGATAGCAGTCTATTTGCAGTAACAAAGAATTAAAAATTTAGGAGATGCCCATCAATTGGGGAAAGACTGAAAGAGTGGTGATATATGATTATGATGGAATACCATTGTGCTGCAAAAGTGACAAGCAAGATGCTTTCAGAAAACTTGGGAAGACTTACATGAACTGCTGCAAAGTGAAATGAGCAGAACTAGGAACACATTATGCACAATAACAGCAACATTGTATGATGATCAACTGTGAATGACTTAGTTATTCTCAGCAGTACAATGATCCAAGGCAATTCCAAAAGAAATGAAAAATGATATCCATCTCCCAAAAAAAAATAGAGTTTGAATAGACAGAGGCAGATTGAAGTATTTTTTTTTAACTTTCTTCATCATTTTGGCTTTTTTTAGTCTTTTGCAAAATGGCAAATATGAAAACGTTTTGCATGACTGGCACATGTATAGTCTATATCAAATTGCTTACCTTCTCAAGGAAGAAGGATGGGAGGGAAGGAGGTAGAGAATATGAAGCTCATTTTTTTACATTTAAATTAGAAAAAAATAAAAATAGAAGTGGGACTTGAAAAAAATTCCCCAGGGGTGGATACATCTTTCAGAATAATAAGATTTCCAAAGACAAGGCATTCTCACAAAGGCTCTAGGATACAGTTTGAGAAGTGCAGAGTCAGGAGTGGAGTCAAGAAAGGAATTGAATCAGAAGCCATTATGGGTGCATTGGTTCCATGATGGAAGCATTGTTAAAGGAAGAGAGGCTTACCTGTTAAAAATTATTCAGAGTGAAATACTGAAGTTGGAAGAGCAACAAATAGACTGCTATAATATTCTATTACAACAATATGGCAAATATTCCTCTGATGAGTAGTGCTGAGCAGCCAGGTGCTTAGTGGTGGAAGTAACCAAAAGGAAGCACTAAAGACAGAGAGGGAAGGAGGAACTGCCAAATACAAAGCTTACCACAGTTACAATTTTTCTTCTTTCCAGATTTGGGTGGCATTTGTTTTTGTTTCAGGAGGCATATCCCCTGGATACTATGCCAACATCCAAATGTCCCTGTTGTTCTTAATTTTTCAGTATCTGCTACCCCTAATCTCAAAGTACTCTGCAGCCTCTATGTTTGTAAAGGCTTTTAGGCCCATTGACCAGAGGCAGTATCACTTCAGGTATCATTTACAAGTAGGTATGACTACTCCCTTGCTCATTTCTGCCACATAGCCAAAGAAATCCTTATTTCAGACATAATAAAGTATGACCTCTGCTTGTAATAACAGAGCTTTTCCAGTGTGTCATGGCCCAGGCTGTTTAGTGATTTAGGGGTGATCTATTTTATTCCAGCTGAATGTCGCTCTAATTTCCTGCACTGATCAATATCAACAATATGAATTCCTTTTGGAAATGTGTCCCCTTGGAGAGTATAGACATATAAGTGAAACATGAACCTGCCTCAAAATGAGAATCCAATAAACATTTATACGTTAACTTCAGAGCACTTTGTAGCTTGTTGCTGCACTTCTCTAAATTAGGATTTGATATAGTGAAGCTTTATGAGAGATTCTGGCCTGCAAGAGCATTATTAAAGGTATCCTCTCTGCATCTGAAGTCTTAGTTTATTGACAAACATCATTTCTCTGTCAAAACAAAGATTAACTAATTGAGTGCAGAGGAATGGAGTCCCATGAAAAATACAGGTGGTATTAAAGGGTAATTCCTTTTCTGAAAATACAGTTTGACATTACATACAGTTAACATAACTCTGGACTTCTTAAAATTATTCTCCCTGTCTGGAAGGACACAGAATCTATGCTTTAGAAGACTTATGATCAGATGTTTCTTTTCACCTTTCCATCCATGAGTCTTGAATGGAAATGTAGACTACCCATGGTTGTCATTGTCAGATGCTCTATCAACACACTTAACAGTTACCATGTTTTCTAGATACAAATCCACCATGTTCACCTTTCAAAATGACAATTATTCTCAATATTTCAAGTTTCTCTTTGGTAAGGAAAAACATCCCCACAGTGGCACTGAAAAAAAAAATCTGTTCTAAATAAATTCTGCAGAGGAGAGCAGCTAAAGCAGTTGACAGTAAGTACTGTCAGGGAAGGCCATAGTTCTTGTTACAGAAAATAGTCTGCCATCCACATTTACTGCACATTTTATTATAATTTCAATAGTTTCTCAACAGGATGCTGACCTTTTCTGACAACAGAAATTCAAAGACTGAATTGTGAATCTTAGACTTTGGGAAGCAGCTATGTAATTGGACAGTAAATCAAAAGAAATCCAGAAGGATCCTTGTGGAACAAGGGAGATCCACAGGATTGGTCTTACATGTACAAAGAGGGCTGTGAAAACTTTGAAGCACTATATGTTCTATTGTTGTTAATAGTAATTGTAGTAGCAGTAGCAGTAGCAATAGCAGTAGTAGTGGAAGCAGCAGTGACAGTAGTAGTAGCAACAGCAGTAGCAGTAGTAGTAGCAGCAGCAGCAATAGTAGCAGCAGTAGTAATAGTAGTAGTAGTAGCAGCAGCAGGAGCAGAAATAGTAGTAGTGGTGGTGGTGGTGGTGGTGGTAGTGGCAGTAGTGGTAGTAGGAGGAGGAGGAAGAAGAGGACCTGCAGTAATAATAGTAGTAGTAGCATGGGAAGAGGAGGTATTAGTCTGATTTCAAAGGTTAAAGTAAGGTCTCTATGTACTATATTCAAACTAGCTCTCCAACTTAATCACAAGTAGCCTTCTGTTAGTAAAACTGCCATCTAATTAACAGTCTATTATGAGTTGTACCATACACATTCTCATCTAAAGCAAAATGATTTGAGATTCTCCCACCTTTTCTCAAAATAGATGGGAATATAACAGTAGACAGACATTTCCTATACTCCAGTAAGATCCTGATCCATGGTGGCAATAGAGAAAGGTCTGAATCAATTTGGCAACCAAGGCCATCTTAATGGATAAACAAAACTTCCAGATCAATATGGATTCCTTTTTCTATTTTCAATAACTTTTTCTGGGATGGTAACTATGGTCTCCTTTTGCATTAGTGCACAGTTCTCCATTGAGATATTTTGTTCATACATTATCAAAGGCAGATATAATCAAAGGGTATTAAACCCCATTTGTCTTCAATGGAAAAGAGTCTTTGAATCCATATGGACACCATCTGCATGCTTATGTTGCCACTTCAAAACCAGGCAGAGGAAGTGTAACTTACTGAAAAAAAAAAATTTCATAATCACCTGCCCAAATTGGTTTTCTGTGATCTGGCTATGGCATGCCAGCTCCCTAGACATTAGTTTGGACATTGATTCCAGTTCTGGTTATTATAAACATTGGCTTTTAATGCCTTTAGTTCTGCATGTTTTCTGGCTTTGATGCAAGACTTCCTGAACCAGCACCTGGATGATTCCGTCTTCACTAGAAAGATTTATTACTAGATTCTCTCTCTCTCGCTCTCACTCTCTTCCCCCCCCCCCGTATTTTCTGTGAGTTGACTCTATTGAGAGTATGTTCCTAAACTGCTGTTATTTGACTTCCAGGACCAAGCTGTCAAATCAAATATCTTCTTTGACTTTGGGTAATTGTCCTGGGCAACCTTCACCTAAACATTAAATTACAAATTCCTACCTAGCCCTGGTTCTTATCTTTTCTCAATCATTCAGTAAATCAGAAATTTAACAAGCATTTATTAAGTACTTAACTGTGCGCCAGGCACAGTGGGATTAAAAAAAAGCAAAAAAAAAATCCTTACAGTCAAGAATCTTAGATTCTAATGGAGGGAGACACCTTGAAAATAACAAGGTACATGCAAGATGTATGCAAAGTAGCTGGAAGATAATTTCAGAGGAAAGGCACTACTAATTGAAGGAAGTGAAAAGGCCTCCAAAATTGAAGCTCAGTTTTGATGAAGACCAGGAAAACTAAGAGGAGAATGACCCCTACAGCATAAATTGGTATGTGGTAGAAGATGATCAACACATGCAATTGATATTTTTTTCCTTGCATGTTCACTACTGGGCCACTATCGTCAGAGAAACATTCTTACACTCTGAGAGCAACTACTTACAGTGCTTTTAGGGAAGTCTGAGGAGATAGTCTCCCTTTAATTAGGCTAATATCTGGCCATCAGTCACTCCATCTCTTTTTCTTGCACTAGGATCACCAGTCAAATCAACATTACAATTGTTACTGGAAAGGATGTGATAGTGGTCTCAATCTAAAATGGATCACCATCTCTATGGCTGTCTAAAGATCAAAGCCCTTTCCCTTAGATACTACTCCCCTATATGTGTTCTCTCCCTCTATTAGAATCTAAGCACTTTGAGGGTAGGGACTGCTTCACTTATGTATTTGTATCTCCAGAGCCTAGCACAGTTCCTGGTATATCATAGAGGTAAGGGTTAAGCATGTGTTTTTTGCCAAGGGAAGGGAATTCAAGAATAAGCAAACTCCATGAATCAATGTAATATGGCAATACCTCTGCAACTAAAGTCTTAGAGGTGCCTAGAGCATTAAGAAGTTAGATGACTTGCCCAGGTTCACATGCTAGCATGCATCAAAGGCTAGACTTGAACCAAGGTCTTCTTGGCTACAAGGCTCTGCTCACCAAGGCACCCTGCCTTTCTATGTAAGGTATAAAATGGAGGTACAAACACTAGATCACAACACCATAGAAGTAGAACTGGAAGGGCCCTTAGAGGTCATCTAGTTCAATCTCTTCATTTTACGGACAAAGAAATTGAGTTCTGAAGAGATTAAATGACTTGTCTAAGGTCACACTTATTCTTGAAGAATTGTTTTATTTTTGTTGTATTTCTAGCATCTAGCAATATAGTGCTCAGCACATAGTTGCACTTAATAAACACTTATTGTTGTATCATTGAATATAAAGATACAGCAGGGGAACATTCCCATTTCACATTAAAGATGACCTAGAGAAATGTTATAGTACAAGAAAAGAGTGCCAAATCTGGATTCAGGTGATCTGGGCTAATATTCCGACTCTGCTACTTAATCAATCAACAAGTATTTGTTAAATACCTACCCTATCCTTATACATGTTGTTTGTCCTTCATTTTTGAAAAGACCAAAGACATCACGGAGTGGTGTCTTGACTCAAGTGTGAATTGGATTTAAGTGAGGCAGAGTTGCACAAAGTCATCAAACTCATTCTTTCCTCCAAAGTCATTGAAGTTGAGTGGCAGGACAAAAGTTAGTATGACTGGCAATGGCCCCAGGATGCAGTGGATGACCTGGGTGCCTTCAATGTCTGATCAAGCTCTAAGTGCACCATAGTATCTGCTTCAACTATCTTCATGGCCATTGGAATAGATTTTTCTCATTTGCTTCACATGCTTAAGGTATACACCCCACTAACTCACCAATGGGTTTATGACCCATCAATTACTCTCAACCTTATTTAGCCCACCTGCTGAGACAATTTACTGGGATGTGCTTGCTCTTCGATGCCAGGTGGACACCAAAGGTGGAAGAGAAGCCCTGAAAAGGGCTTAGCAAGCCTTCACACCAGAGGTTCTAGTCCTCCTTGAACACCCAGTGTAATGTATAGGTACACAACAGACACCATGTTTGGTGCTGGTTCTACACAAATAAAAATAAAATCATCAAGGATCTGTATGACTTTGGGAAAATTATTAAATATTTCTGGAAATTAGTTTCCTCACTTGTAGATTAAACGTCTTTACTCTGTGGTACCTCCACCATGGTATATCTCACACAGTAAACTGTCAGTAAATCTTATTTGATTGATTCTTTAAGAAATGAGGACACATTTGTACTGCTTATTTTGATACTATTTCAGGGCCAGGTCACGTAAAATTTAGCCACATATTTAAACATACTTTTTCTTTACAGGATACAGGTGAGATTCTCAGAATTCTAGTGAACGTGAAGCCATTCAAAGCTGCTGCATTTGCACATTGGTACGTCTTTTGTTTCCCCCTATATTCCCTGAACTGATTAATTTATTTATCTAGTTTCAATAGAAAATTTAAACTACCATCAAAGTATACTTCATTAATCTGCAAATCAAGAGATATTTGCAAGCAATCACTTACAGAGACAAACTTTGATTTCATAGCACATTTGAAAGGGATCATACTTTTTAATAAAATAATTTTTATCAGATAAGTAATAGTGAAAACAAACTTTACTTGGATTTATTTATGAATTGATCTCAAAGTCAGTAAGGAGTGCTGTTGTGTCACAAATTTGAATCACACTGATTTTTTAAAATAAATTTGTATGGATGTCTTCTCTTTTCTTACATCATCACAGTTATTTCTAGCATCCTTTCCTCTTTCCCTCCCAGAGAGATATCCCATATTACAAAGAGAACTTTTAAAAGGAAAAAATATTAAAACTATTGGATATATTGAAAAAGTCCAAAAGTATGCACAATGTATAAAACCTATGAACCTTGCACTCCTACAAAGAGGAAGATTAGGACTATCTTCTCATATCTCTTCATTCAAAGTAGGCTTAATCTTTATCGTTTTGATACATTCACTTTTGCTTTGGGTGTGTGTGGTTGTTCTTTCCATTTAAATGGTAGTTATTATTTATATTATTTTCTTGCCTGTGTTTAATTCACTGTTTCAATTCATATATTCTACATTCATTATGTACATCATTTCTTACAGCACAGTAACATTCCATTACATTAATGAATAACAATTTGTTTTGCCATTCCCCAATTGATTGGCATCTACTTTGTTTCCAATTCTTTGCTATTGCAAAAAGTACTTCTATAAATATTTTGGCATATAGAGGGACTTGTTTCTTTTCAATGGCTTCCTGGTTAGCCCAGTAATGGACTCTCTGAGTTCAAAGGGTATAGCATTTTAGTCATTGTATTTGCAAAATTAAAAATTGTTTTCCAAAATGGTTGTACCATGTCACAGTTTTCCCCCATACTATAATAGTATGCCTACCATTTTACAACCCCTCCAACACTGACTATTGCATTTTTAATCATCTTTGTCCATTTGCAGGTGTGAGGTGAAACCTCAGGGGTTTTTTGTTTGTTTCTTTGTTTTATTTGTGTTTTGCTTATTATTAGTGATCTGGAGCATTCTTTTATGTGGTTGTAAATTCTTCACAATTCTTTTGAGAACTGTTTTCATCCATTGATTATCTTTTGGAGAATACTTAGTAGTAATATGTGTGTATATATAATTTATTCGTGGGTATGTATACACACATAAAAAACAAATAAATTACATATTCATATATGTGCATATATATGCATATGTGTGTGTGATACCAAGCACTTATCAGAGAAATTTGGCACATAGATTTTTTTCCCCCTAATTTGACCACTTTCCTTTTTATCTTAGGTACATTAATCTTGTCTGTGTGGAAGCTTTTTAGTTTCATGTAATTAAAGTTATCTATTTTGTCTTTTGTAAAATTACTGAGGGTGACAGAGAAGATGTTGTTTTATGATAGGACCTTACCCTCTCCCATCATGTCTCTGACTATGCAGCCCACCATTGAGCTATAATCCTTCCCCTGGTTACCTTCCTTCCCTATTTGCCTCGAAATCTTCCCCCTGGATCCACATTTTCCCACTCCACTGGGTGATAGTTGCCCCCAGGAGTTTCATTTCTCCCTCTTTAAAATAAGATAAGTGCTCTTTTTCAAGCACTAAATCCCCTATACCACAGCCAGAACAAGGTGCCCATCCTCCTTCACAGAATATCTCTCTTCACTCATAGGAGCTGTTGTTGTTGATCATCCTTTGCTAAGAGGACCAGTAACATCAGGAGGGTGATGTCTTGCCTTGCAAGTGAATTGGATTTAACTGAATGAGGCAGAGCTGTGCAAAGTCATCAGCCTCATTCTCTCCTCCAGAATCACCAGAGTCCAGTAGCAAGACATAGGTCAAGATGACTGGTGATGGCCCCAAATGAAGTGGAAGACCTTGGACTTTTTAAGCTAAAGTCTTTCTCAGGTCTCATTTTGTCTAAGACAGCCCCCATTCAGCAATTAAAGGCATTCATCAGTGTAACTTTCTCCCACAACAAAAGCCAAGCCACCCTTCTCCCAGGCTTTGCTATATTCCCCCCCCCACTTCACCTGCTCCCCTCCAGGATTTTCTCTTCCTGAAACCACTTTTCCCTCATTGTTAGCCTTCAATTTGACCCTGGCACATTACACTCTATTCTGTTCCACTGCTCCACTCCCCTTTTTCATGCACTTTCCATTTTTTTTTAATGTAGCCACACACACACACACAAAATGATTCTCCCACAGGCACGATGTCTCAAGGTTCTGCCCATAATTCCCCAGGTCCACCTTTTCACTGGTATTTACACATGACTTTCCACCTTCACTCCTGTATTCCTGTGTACTTTTAGAAAAAAAAAGTCTCTGCATAGTCTCTCCACTGTCACTCTGCTTTTGTTGTTATCTTTGGTTGCTGCATTTGTTCATTTCTTCATTTCCATTGTCTGAGGTGTTTGCGAAGTAAATATTTCCTTCAGCAGTGTTTTTTTTTTTTCGTAAGAATGTTCCAAACACTTCTTTATTATCAAACGTCCATCTTTTTTCATTTAGCATTAAGCTCAGATTTGTAGGTTAGGACAAATTTGCAGGGTAGGCTGAATCCTTAGTTCCATTCCTCTTCAGAACACATTATTCCATTCCCTCCTATGTTTTCTGGTGAGGGCAGAACAGTGTTTCATTATCTGAATGTCCTTTTCTTTATACTTGAAGGTCTTTCTCCTGATCACTTGAAAAACTTGTTGTTTCTGAACTGAATTGTCAAATTTAACCACTATGTTTCTTGGAGTCTGCAGCCTAAGGTATTTTCTTTTTTCTGGAAGTGATCCAATTCTTTTAATTTGAATTTCATTATCTATGTTCAGAACTATTAAACATTTTTTCCTATTATTTCTTTCATTTTGATGTTAAGGTATTTTGTCCTGTTGTGTTCTTCTGGGAGACCTTTGATCCTTAGCTTGTCTATTTCTTTAAAGAACATTAAATCTTTTCTTTAAGATCATTTCTATAGAAAACTGAGTCAAATTTATAAGAATATAAGTCTTTCCCCAATTGATAAATGATCAAATTGTATGAATAGGTAGTTTTCAGATGAAGAAATTAAAGCCATTTATAGTTCTATGAAGAAATGTTCTAAATCACTATTGATTAGAGAAATGTAAATAAAACAACACTGAGGTACCTCACACCTATCATGGAAATGGAAATATGATAGAAAAGGAAAATGATAAATGTTAGAGATGTGGGAAAATTGGAACACTAATGCATTTGTGGTAGAGTTGTATAAACTGATCCAATCATTCTGGAGAGCAGTTTGGAACTATGCCCAAAAAGGCAATCAAACTGTGCAAACCCTTTGATCCAGCAATACCACTAAGTCTGTATCACAAAGAGTTCTAAAAAAAGGGGAAAGTACCTACATGTACAAAAATATTTATAGTAGCTCTTTTTGTGGTGGCAAAGAATTGGAAATTGAGGAGATGCCCTTCAATTGGGGAAAAGCTGAACAAGTTGTGATATATGATTGTGATGGAATATTATTGTGCTATAAGAAATGATGAACAAGCAGATTTCAGAAAAATCTAGATTTACATGAACTGATGTTGAGTGAAGTGAACAGAACCAGGAGAACATTGTACACAGTAAAAGCAATCTTGCGTGATGATCAACTGTGACATACTTAGCTCTTCTCAGTAATACAATATTCCAAGGCAATTCCAAAAGACTTATGGAAAATGCTATCCAAATCCAGAGGAAGAACTGTAGAGTCTAAATACAGGCTGAAGCTTACTATTCTTCCCCATTGTTTCATGGTTTTTCCCTTTTCTGTTTCTTCTTTCACAATATGACTAATAGGGAAATATGTTTAACATGACTGCATATATAACCTGTACCAGATTACTTGCTGTCATGGGGAGGGAGGATGGAAGCAAGGGAGGGAGAAAATTTTGGAACTCAAATATTTTAGAAAATGAGTGGTGAAAACTATCATTATATGGAATTGGAAAACATAAAATATTATTTACAAAAAAAGATGATTATATTTAGCTCACATAGTGAGCAAATTTTCTTTTACTGTTATTGTGTTTTGAATTTCTTCTTCTAAATCTTCTTCACTTCTGTGTATTTTTACGTCCAATCTATTGTTCAGTCCTTTCTACCTTTGATGAGACCTAACATCACAGATTCAAGTTTTCCTATTATGCCCATTATTTTTAAGGTACAGGCCATAATCTTTGTTCTCATAATTCTCATTTATCCTTTAAAACACTCAAGAACAGCATGTCCTGATTCCATGCAATCCTGAAATTCCATAGGGCCCCCATCTCATCAAGTATTGGATCATTTTCCTTTGTTTTGTAATATTTAATCATTGATGTCCAAACTCATTTACTAGATCTACAAGCCATATTTCCTTCTGCTGTTATGTTCTGCTTGGTGAATTATCTGCTTATGATCAAAGAACTCTTTTTTTCTTCATAAGATCTTTGGTAGTTTCGGTTCTCTTACCTACATTTTCCCCTATGGCTCACTTTCTGGTTCCCTCCCTTCTGATGGAGATTTCCCTGGGAGTTAGATCTCAGAGTGTCTCAGCCTCTTCCAAAGCTAGGAAATTAATGATTCACCAGCCAAGATCTCTGCCTCAGATGATTTTGTGGTAGACAGAACTTGTCCTATGTGGATTTTGAGTTCTTACCCTCAGGTTTAGTAGAGTTCTATACAGCCCTTTTACATTTAATAATATATTTTTGTGTCCTCTCCTACTCCTTCTATTCTACAATTCTCTGAACTGGTCATAGAAGCTCAGAGATTCAGAGAGATTCAGTACTGGGTCCCAGAGACTCTGGGAGAAGGAGAAGGAGATGCAAATCAAATAAAATACCTATTCCTCCATCTTGTCATGCCTGCATTAATTTTTTAAAGGGGAAAATTCCTAATTTGATATTATCAAATTCACCTTTCTTTCACCTAGAAACCAATGAAATCTCAACTTATATAATAGACTGGGCATCTATAATATGCAATGTCTGTGCTCAGTGTGAATGGAGACAAAAAGATAAATACAATTTTATCTCTGCCTTCCAAAGATGTACAATATAGGAGGAGTTAATTTATAGGCATCAATACAAATTGAAGGAATGACACACACAGCACAAATTCACTATTCCTATTTAGCAAAAAAGATTTATGTCTATTAAAAGCATTACTGAAAACATAAGAATACTTGTGTCTAGTCTTTACCTATAGTAAAGAGAATGTTTTACCCTTTCACAAAGTTCTTTCCATTACTATGTTTTTTGACATATTCTGAATAGAAATGAATCAAATTAATCCAGTCCTTGAGCTGGGCTTCATTCATCCACATGTATACTTTTTTATTCCCTGAAAACAAGGAGCAAGTCTTCTAGTTTAAGTTTTCCATAATAAAACATAGTACATTTAGGCTAGTGCCTTTACCCAGGATGTAGAGCAATGCTAAAGGGACCATAGTTTTTGTTTGTTTGCTTTTAAACAATATTTATTTTTACTCTGGGCAATACCACTGCAATGAGAAAGATGTTAAGTTTGAGGCAGATAAAGGGTACTTCTTATACCATGTGACCTGGAACCTGGATCTTGCATATTATATCACTTTTGTTCCCTTTCTTGGTCAACCTCACAGTT